>NW_027397097.1:12827604-13189568 GCF_003265705.2 Callorhinus ursinus
CTCCCCTCTAGAACCCTCAGTTTGTTTCTCAGACTCCATAGTCTCTCGTGGTTCGTCTCCTCCTCCGATTTCCCCCCCTTCATTTTTACCTTCCTACTATCTTTTTTTTTTTTTTAACATATAATGTATTATTTGTTTCAGAGGTACAGGTCTGTGATTCAACAGTCTTACACAATTCACAGCGCTCACCATAGCACATACCCTCCCCAATGTCTATCACACAGCCACCCCCTC
Source organism: Callorhinus ursinus (assembly GCF_003265705.2). NCBI lineage: Eukaryota > Metazoa > Chordata > Mammalia > Carnivora > Otariidae > Callorhinus > Callorhinus ursinus. The sequence continues at coordinate 12,827,839 of NW_027397097.1, forward strand.
CCTCCCACCCCCACCACTCCAGCAACCCTCAGTTTGTTTCCTCAGATTAAGAATTCCTTATATGTGATGGAGTTTCTTAATAAAGAAAACCACTTAGTGTTAACAAGGCTGTAGGTGAGGATTTTGAAAGTTCTTGCTTCACCTTATCTGCTCTATATATTCTAAGAATTGCAGAAGAAATTGTAAAATACTACCTTTGGTAAAACCTGACGAGGGCACTGGGGAATAACAATTATACTAAGAGTTACTTTTATTTAGCAACTATTATGTGATGGGCTCTCTGCTAAGCACTTCATAGCCATTATTTCAAGGTCTCACAAGAACCCTACAAGGAGGTGGTTTTTTATTATTATCCTTGTTTTATAAAAGAGGAAATTAAAATCTAGAGAGATTGTTCAGCTTGAGTCAAGATTCATCTGATCAAAAATGAAAGCTTATCTATATTATAGAGTCCCTGTAAGGATTAAACGAGATTGTTTACCAAGTGCTTGGCACGGTGCAAAGCTGCTGTTTAAATTAATACTCATCTTATCTCGATCCCCCTTTCAATATTACTCCCAAGCATTTTATCATCTCCTTAGTATTTGGGTTCTTGAAATACTGTCTGAGAGAAAACTGACAGTGACATGATTCACTGTTTTGACTTAATTTATCAAACAGCAGATAATTGGTCTATTGGCCAGAATTTGTTGATTGCTCACCATGGACCTGTTCCAGCATATTCTTGGAAACTGGTTAGACAGTCCGCATTATTTGCATGTGTAGGGGTTTTCTATGATAAAACCATTGGCAGATATGTCCATGTCAGTTATGGTAAAGTTAAGATGTACAATTGTCCTCTTGTGACGAGCTTAGGTGTTAGTTTGCAATTCTTTTTCTTTTTAAACTTCTACCCAATCATTTAACAAAATATAAAGTTCAATAGGTGAAAACTAAACATTTTCAAGAGTCCTGAGACACTGGAATGGGATTCAGAAAGTCTAGGTCTCAGTCAAAACTCTCTCTCTCATCATCTGGGTGGCCTTGCTTAAGCAACTCCTCTGCTCATTGCTTCTCAAGGTTGTTACTTGTAAGTTGAGGATGTTGTACTCCAGTATCTAAGTTCTTTTTTTTAAACCTGACATGATAAGCCAGAATCCCCTGGGGGAAATTCTGCTCTTTAGCAGGTAATATTAGGGGAAGTAAGGAAAGAAGCCTGCTACCTGTGCTTCTGGACCCTTATTTCCTGAGGGACCGAACTTCCCACCCACTGGAAAAAAAATCTTTTTAAAAAGTGATGTAAGTGGAAGACTGTTTGCATTAATTATTAGTGTGTTATCTACTTGTTTTGAGAGGATTATCTTTCCACAAGAATTAAATAAAATAGCTCCATTTGTCATAATGTCTCCTAGTGTCTCCCTTCATCATCATCATTGTGCTAGCCAAGAAAGAGGGCAATTGGTCACAAACACAAGAACAATTAATTTTTTTTTTCTGAATTGACTGGATCGAGGAAAGGGATTAGACTAAACATGCTTTAATCATAGTCTACAAGGAATTTCATGTCAAGTTGCCATTGCACTTCGTACAGACTCTAATCCAAGGAATTTACATAAATATCAAATTGTGCAGTTGATTGTCTATTTCCCCCACTGGCTTGTGAGCTCCTTGAGGGCAGGGACTCATCTTAATGACTATGGCATCACCAGTAACTAGCAGAGTTCCTGGCATAGATTCCTCATTACAGAATAATTAAATGAATCATCTCTAAATATTATTTGATCCTGAGACTATGAACCTGAGGTCACCTTCAGAACTCTGTTACATCCAAGGTTATATTACTATGATCGTGCTGACGATTCAGTTCAGATTGTAATCTGAAGCCTTCAGAAGGGTTGATAGCTACATCTTTAACTCACCTCTCAAAATGGTTACTCAGCAAGTGAACCAAAGACATTATACCCCCTTTTCTCTACCTCTACCTTCTCTCTACCTTTGGAGTTCTATAAAACACTGATTTGCAAACAGAAATTTAAGAAGAAGAAAAAGGCAATAGTATATTATAACAGGATCTTTATGAAGTCCTTGTGCGATTTTAAAACTACATTAACTTTGATTGGTAATATGATAGACACAACCTATAAATCATATTTAAAAGCAACTGAATTTTCTCAGAACTGGTAGGGATTTCTGCTCAGCATAGAGTACACAGTAGCACATTTCTCAGAATGTGTTCTGTTACTGAGTAACTACTCAAAGGCTGGATTAAACATTGTTTGTTTACTACAGGGCCCTTCAGAGCCTTCAATCATCTGCATTGTGAACCTATAAGAAGGATATATAATACCCAATTGTGTCACAAACATTTGTAACAAGTGATTTTGAAGAGCACTTCTTATTAAATGCTGGTTTAGTGCAACTTCAACACTTTGCAGGTAGGACTACTACAGAATGGTTCACCAAGTAAGGAAACTTCTTCAAGGATATTCAATATAGTACTTAATAGAAAGCTGGAAGTAGATTTCAGGCAGTCTGGTTCCCAGTCCAGAAAAGTACTGTTTCCCCTATGCCACATTGCAGGCCTCTGCTGGCCAATGAGAGAACTTTCTGCAGCACCAACACTGTCCCTGCTGCTTAAAGAAGCCCTGTTGGCCCAATAATTAATGGTGTTTTTAATGCAACGGGTTGCAATCCCTGACATATTTTTTATGTATTAATTTATTTGAGATACTTTTGATCTCTAGTATAAAATGATTTTCCTAGAAAATATAATTTCCCAGAATAAGATTATACAACAGAAGTACGGCTTAAATTTCACATTCTAGGCATTGTATAATAACAGAAGAATAATTGCTCAGCTACTGAATGGAAACATCTGGTAAAAAACAAAAAACAAACAAACAAAAGCCAGAGGTACAATGACAAAGGATGATGAGGATAGAGGCATGAGGTCCATTTTCCAAACAGGTCAGCAGCTTCTGTCCTGTTTATGGGGGCCTGTCCTGAAGCCAAAGCTCCTACTGATGTGTCTGGAATTCCCTCCTCCTTTCTGTCCATCTGATCCCAGTCTCCTTTTTCAAAGTCCAGCTCCTGTTTGATTTTCTCCTACCTAGTCTTTTCTGACAATTTCTGTGCCATTCCACTGTCCTCCACATTCCTTACTGATCTCAGTTGGCTGAAATGCCAAGTGATGGAGTTGGAAGAGCTAAGCAGACTCAACTTGAATTCTGGCACTGCCTCTCTTTGACTATCTAGGAAACCTCAGAGTATTCCTGTGAAGAGTCACAAAGACACACAGACACACACAGACACACACCCACACTCCTATGTAATGCTTAGCACAGTGTCTAGCACAAAAGTGTTAAAGAAACAATTGTTTTTCTAATTTTTGCTTGTATATTAGACCAATCTACCCAACTTGATTAAAAGCTAAGGACAAGAGATATGGCACACATATACATTTTTTCTTTCTTTCACTGGCCACAATGCCAACATTGTTTCATTCAAAAACAATAAGTTAAATGCCTCCTAGTAAGTGATGAACATCTCACAGTGGGGTGCCATTTATTTTAGCTTATGGAACGGCTTAAACGAAAGTAAATGAAATACACAACGCAAATTTCTGAAAACAGTGCCTGAGTAAAGAGTAAGTGCCATTATTATCACCATTCTAAGTATATAAATTTGTTTTATTGCTGTGCTAATACTTGGAAAGAACTCTTTATCTTGACTCCTTCTTGAAGGCTAGTGATTTTTGCCCAGAAACAGCAAATCCAATTGGAAACTATTACCTCTTAGAAATGGAAACAAGGGAGACAAAAACAGGAAGGAGTCATCTGATTCTTACATTTTTGGTGACTCATTGCAGGCCTGGAGTAAACAGGTATGACAGTATGTACAACCTCAAATGGGAGGCACAAGGATAAGTCACAGCTAAGTGGATTCGAAAGTAGAATATTTACTTGACCTCACCAAAAAACTGGTTTTCTTTGTAGTGGCCCCATGGACTTAGAACTCAAATTTTTATGTAAGTTCTCTTTAACTTTCTATTTGAGGCTACTTTTTTCAGAAGCAGCAACACAGTGAAAGGAATGTTGAAGAAAGAGCTGGAAACCTGGGAACCTGGTTTGTCTCCATCATGTATTAATGGGAAGATTCTGGCCTTGCTGTGTCTTGATTTTCTCAACTATAAAATATTGTTTCATCCAAAGAACATTAAGTATCTTCCAAGTGCTAAGTATTCACTGTTCTAGGTACTAGGGTGCTGGCATAAGAGGATAAGCAGGGCAGTCTAATGGGAAGACAGAAAAGTAAATCCATGATTAGAGGACTTAACAAGTTTAAGCAGAACCTCTATCATCATCTACCTTTCATGCTTCCTTTATTAATAAGAAAATCAAACCAGAATGAGTTAAATTACTTGCCATTGTCACAAAGGAATAATGTTGGTTTTCACAACATCCTAGTTTCAAGTGTGATCATGAGAGTCATTCAAAGATATGAAATACGGGTTTTTCTTTCTTTGAGAAATAGTATTCCTGAAAAGTCATTGATAAGTTTAAAAAAATCTATTTTTAGTTGAGTAAAACAAATTGCTATTAAAATATTTCTACTCCCTGTTTTTTGTTCTGAAGTTGATTTGTTTAAAGAATGAGGTACATCAAAATTCTCTAGACAGTCCCTGAGGCCATTATAAATCACAGGGTTGTTTCTGTCAGAAATCTTATAGGAGGGGGTATGTGGCAGTTCGAACAGTACAGAAAATAGATTTATGGATTCAGAATCAGAATAAAAGTATAAAACAATAATGGCCACCTTATTGTTTGTTATATATCAGACCCTTTACATGTATTAGCTCATTGTATCCCCCCAACATTTTATCCCCATATTACACCCAAGGATATTGAGAATCATGGTGGTGAAGTGACTTGCCTAGGTCCACAACCAGAGACTGTGGATGAGCCGTTGATTTGAGATGCAAACTCTGTCATATAATGATCTTTCCAGGACAGGATGTGCTGTGGAGGGCAGAGAGGGTCAAACCCATTCTTATGAGCCAGGCAGCAAGAGAGGGGTGAATGAGTGAATAGAGGGCACATCAGAGGGAGAAAACATCACCTAGAGAGGGGACTGGCTTAACAAAGTGGGATGTTAAGAAAGATGGCTTTAAGGCAGAGGCCACATGGTAGGACTTGGCCAAGCCCATCACAGAAATTCATTCTGTCTGAAAAATTCTTCAAGCTGTAGGAGAGCAGGGCCATCTGTTTAAACAGGACAGCTCTGTGGGAATAGTTTCATGAAGTTATGTTAAATAAGATCCAGACTTTCAAGCCATTCCCTTGTGAAAGTGGAGAATGAGCTGAGCTTATTTTCCCTTGTCTGTATAAAGAAGTTAAATCTATGTCTGGTCACTTCATGTAGTCTTTTGTTCAAGCACTTAGTACAGTGTCTAGAACATGGTAACTGCTACTACCTACTTGCTACTATTATCTAAAAACCTGTAATTGTCAAGCATACTGAATGTGGGTTTCATCAGTCTAGTACCTTAACCTATATGCCCTCTATGCCATATGCCCATTACAAAAATCCACTGGGTAGCATGAGAAGTCTACACCTATGGTGCAGAAGTAAAACTCCCAGATCCACTGTTTATTAACCTACAAAATGGGGATAAACATTCCTATTAATTCCTAGGATGGCTGTAATGGATCTAACAAGATAATATAAGCACTCTGTTAACTGCAAATGGTTATCCCAATGTGAAGGAATGTCAATACTGTTACTACTATTGTTCCTTATTGCTATTTTTAGAATACTCAGGAAAACACCTGTTCTCATGAAAACACTTTCTTAATGGTTTAGGCCAATTTTCTTAATCATTTTACTCTGAGGAACTTCTCCCAATAGGTAAATAGTAGTGGGGACAATGGGCAAACCAATGCTTAGGTTAAATGACAGATGAGCTATTATATTTAAATAGATATTTGTTGGTTTTGCTTTTTAAATAGATTAAACTTGTTTTTGTTTATTCAGTTATCTTATTTAATTCAAGTAATTCTGTCCATAAATAATTGTTAACTGTGCAAGTTACTGTGTAAGAGGCCACAGAGCAATATATGAAGAGCATTGGAATTTGAGAACAAAGTTATCTGGTCTAAATTTTACCTCTTCTCCTTAAGAAGTTTCAAACCCATCTCCAGCAAAGTTGCCCAGCCCTGTTAAAATGTGACCTTGAACAATTTGTGAATCATTCTGAGCCTCTTTTTCCTCATCTTTGAAATAGAAATCGCACCATGCACTCTGCGTACTCAAGGGAATTTGTGAGGATTACATAAAATAATGGACCACACCAATGTAAGGTATTGTTATTTGGCAGAAGAGAAGTGTGCATCTAGTGTTAATAAACTGAATCATCATATACAGTGAGAAATATTACTGATGAATGGCCTGAGGCTGTTTGCTGCATTCTCTTGCTGTAAAAAATTCTAAGTGAGAAGTTGATTGTAGTTAGAAGGGATAGAGATCCACTGTGAGATCAGAGGTAGATTTTAACAGCTAATGTCATTGACAGGATTGCCTGATGTGTTGATCTTAATGTATCCATATTTCTTATTTAGCTTTTATGGTATCAAGTACCCACTTAAAGGTCATATTTCTAAAATATATATAATAATATGGAGAAATGATCACAATATAATGGTATATAAATAAAAAGAATAGGCAGAATTCTCTATATGGTTTGTTCTAATTTTGTTTTACATACATGTAAACATGCAAAGTGTATACACCAAAAAAACCCACTTCCTTTTGAATGGTGAAATTATGAGTCAGTTTAATATTTGTAGTTCTCTCTATTTTCCTACTTTTCTGTAGTGTTTTTAATGCTAAAAACTTCCTATTTCCAATAGGGAACCCTAGAACCTTCACTCCAACTTATTCTTTCCATATATTTTTAATATTTGAAAAGCAGGGACTCTTTGAGCTTGAGATTATTTCTTATGGACAAGTTTCTTGGGAAGGGGTGTGTGGCAAGTAGAAACGGGGGAATACAATGAGCTTAGAAAGAGGTTGAGAGATCAGGGGTGTGAGTCAGTGATAGGAGATGTAGCACGACGATCTGCATAACTCAAGAATTTACAAAGAGGGCTGGAAATTGACAGAAAGCCCCAAGTCTAGAAAATCATATAAATTTCTTAACAGACATAAAACCCAGAAGCTTCTAAGAAGAAAGTAGGATGATACAGACAGGTAGCAGACCTACCTCCCCTTACTCAATGCATTTGTATACCCAGCTTAGAACCCTGGAAACTACACATGTAATGAGGGTGTAAGTCCAACCCAAACCAGAGGGTCTTTTCAGAACTCCAGGCCCATGCTCAGTCACTGGAGGAATGTTTTTCACCATGCATGATGGACAGCCATGCAGCTTCTGCTACAGCATCTGCTGAGGTGGGGAGCCAACTCACTCAGTGAGGTTTTGCTGGTTAGATGAAATAGTTCTTCATTATTCTGAATCAACTTAATTTTGGTAGCACAGAACAAGTCTGTTGCCTCTTCTGCATGATAGTCATTCAAATACTTAACAACAGTGACACTAAGGACTTGAACTTGACTTTTCTGATTTCAAAAGATTACCACTCCCATCACTTTATGGCATCATTAGGGCTTTCTGGTTCATTATTCTGCTAGATTAAGTATTTCATGTACCATCTAGTTCTTTAATAGCTTCCTATGACCTAAAAATGGTATGCTCTTTTACTTCTGTTTGCCAACTAATTGATTTGTTAGTCTAACCCAATTAATAGGTCTTTTTTGTTTGTTTACTTTAGGGGTGCAATATATGTCATCACATTATTAGAACCAATTTATGATAATAATTATGTAACGTAATTTATCCCAAAAAATGATTATAAAGGAGCAATTCCAAAATAGTGATTACAGACTCCACTAGAAGTTAGATTCATGTCTTAGGCATCTCTTCAGCATATAAATGCTCAAATTATTATGACTGTAAGAGATGTGACTACAAATATCTTATGCTGAGTTAATCAGGAGAGGGGAATAACTACTTATTTGGCATGAACATAATTCAGGAACAACACGGAACACCTTTCTTTCTCATCTCAAAGTCAATTTATTACTAAAACTGCTCTGATGAATAACACAGTCTCATTCTTTTATAGAACAGACTGACAATACCCTGCATCACCTCACAAAAACACAAAAATCAGTATCTTCCTTCAGAGAAACATAAAACTTTTGAAGACTAAGGAAAATCTAATCTAATAAAGGTAACATTTTCTTTTCAGAAAAATGGATAATTCTCAATAAGTGGACATTTTATTATTTAACTATTTTCTGTCTCTTCTCATTTTAACATCATCTTTTGCTAAAATGTAGAGACATTTTATTTGCAATGAGCAAACTGAACCCAGACATTACATATCATTAGGTGCATTTGAATGGACAATGGATGAAAGTTTTCCCCTTGATATACAATGAAATATATATGGTTCATCACTGATGAAGCACAGCTAAGTTTATAACCATGCTTGAAAGTAGTGCAGCAAAGTGGAAAGAAGATAAGATTTTAATATGGGTGGATCTGGCTCGAATTCTAGTTTTATTTCTTACTGTGTTTATGAACTTTTGAGTTTCAAGTTCCTCATATGTAAAATAATGTTAAAACCTACTTAAGTGGTTACTGTAATAATTAAATGTGTTAATATGTAAAAACACGTATCAGAGCCTGGCATATGTTAGACATATTCATTTTCTTACTTTAAACTCTTCAGCTAATTCTAGAGAAAGCAATTCACCATGCTCTCTTCACAATATTCTTTTGCAGGTACAAAGTTATGAAATTAGAGATGGAGGAAGTAGAGAGTCCTTTGAAATCAAAAGTGAAATTCAAATGGAAGTATCCATCTTTTGCAGATATAGCTGCTATATTGCCATGTATTGATTTTAAAGATCATTTGGACATATTTCAAACAATTTAAATTTTCTTTTCAGTAATATCTTTGGAAAGGTATTCCCTTATATATAGGCACTGAATTTATTCCAAGTATATTTGATATGTTAAACTAAAAAAGTACAAATATTGCCTATAAGACATTTAAAAAAAAAGATTTATTTGTGGGGCACCTGGGTGGCTCAGTCGATTAAGTATCTACGCAGGTCATGATCCTGGAGTTCTGGGATCAAGTCCCACATGGAGCTCCTCGCTCAGCGGGGAGTCTGCTTCTCCCTCTGACTCTCTCCTCTCTCGTGCTTTCTCTCTCTCAAATAATAAAGTAAATAAAATCTTTCAAAAAGTAATAATAAAAAGATTTATTTGAGAGAGAGAAAGCAAGAGAGAGAGCACATGAGTAGGAGGAGGGGTAGAGGGAGAGAATCTCAAACAGACTCCCTGCTGAGCATGGAGCCCAATGCAGGGCTTGATCCCACAACCCATGAGATCATGACCTAAGCCAAAACCAAGAGTTGGATACTTGACCGAATGAGCCACCCATGTGCCCCAGGACATTTTTTTTAAAGGTTTTATTTATTAATTTGTCAGAGAGAGAGAGAGGGAGAGGACACAAGCAGGGCGAGTGGTAGGCAGAGGGAGAAGCAGGCTCCCCCCTGAGCAAGGAGCCCAGTGTGGAACTTGATCCCGGGACCCTGCGATCATGACCTGAGCTGAAGGCACATGCTTAACCAACTGAGCCACCCAGGAACCCAGGACACTTTTTTTTTTAAGGTGGGAAATGAATGCTTAACGGTATCCAATATAACCATACTGACTTTTTAAAAAAATTTTATTTTATTATATTATGTTAATTACCATACAATACATCATTAGTTTTTGATATAGTGTTCCATGATTCATTGTTTGCGTATAACACACAGTGCTCCATTCAGTATGTGCCCTCTTTAATACCCATCACCAGGCTAACCCATCCCCCCACCCTCCTCCCCTCTAGAACCCTCAGTTTGTTTCTCAGACTCCATAGTCTCTTATGGTTCATCTCCTCTTCCAATTTCCCCCTCTTCATTTTTCCCTTCCTACTATCTTCTTCTTCTTCTTTTTTTTAACATATAATGTATTATTTGTTTCAGAGGTACAGGTCTATGATTCAACAGTCTTACACAATTCACAGTGCTCACCATAGCACATACCCTCCCCAATGTCTATCATCCAGCCACCCTATCCCTCCCACCCCCTACCACTCCAGCAACCCTCACTTTGTTTCCTGAGATTAAGAATTCCTCCTATCAGTAAGGTCATATGATAGATGTCTTTCTCTGATTGGCTTATTTCGCTTAGCATAATACCCTCTAGTTCCATCCACATCGTTGCAAATGGCAAGATTTCGGTTTTTTGATGGCTGCATAATATTCCATGGTATATATATACCACATCTTCTTTATCCATTCATCTATTGATGGACATCTCGGCTCTTTCCATAGTTTGGCTATCATGGACATTGCTGCTATAAACATTGGGGTGCACATACCCCTTAGGATCACTACATTTGTATCTCTGGGGTAAATACCCAATAGTGCGATTGCTGGGTCATATGGTAGCTCTACTTTCAGCTTTTTGAGGAACCTCCATACTGTTTTCCAGAGTGGTTGCACCAGCTTGCATTCCCACCAACAGCATAGGAGGGTTCCCCTTTCTCCGCATCCTCACCAACATCTGTTGTTTCAGCAGGGATGTCCACTATCACCACTGCTATTCAACATAGTACTAGAAGTTCTAGCCACAGCAATCAGACAACAAAAAGAAATCAAAGGCTTCTGAATCATCAAAGAAGAAGTCAAACTCTCACTCTTTGCAGATGATATGATACTGTATGTGGAAAACCCAAAAGACCCCACCCCAAAACTGCTAGAACTCATACAAGAATTCAGTAAAGTGGCAGGATATAAAATCAATGCACAGAAATCAGTGGCATTTCTATACACCAACAACAAGACAGAAGAAAGAGAAATTAAGGAGTCGACCCCATTTACAGTTGCACCCAAAACCATAAGATACCTAGGAATAAATCTAACCAAAGAGGCCAAGAATCTACTCAGAAGACCATAAAATACTCATGAAAGAAATTGAGGAAGACAAAGAAATGGAAAAATGTTCCATGCTTATGGATTGGAAGAACAAATATTGTGAAGATGTCAGTGCTATCTAGAGCAATTTACACATTTAATGCAATCCCTATCAAAATACCATCCACTTTTTTCAAAGAATGGAACAAATAATCCTAAAATTTGTATGGAACCAGAAAAGACCCCAAATAGCCAGAGGAATGTTGAAAAAGAAAACCAAAGCTGGTGGCATCACAATTCTGGACTTCAAGCTCTATTACAAAGCTGTAATCATCAAGACAGTCTGGTACTGGCACAAAAACAGACACATAGATCAATGGAACAGAATAGAGAGCCCAGAAATGGACCCTCAACTCTATGGTCAACTCATCTTTGACAAAGCAGGAAAGAATGTCCAATGGAAAAAAGACAGTCTCTTCAACAAATGGTGTTGGGAAAATTGGACAGCCACATGCAGAAGAATGAAACTGGACCAGTTCCTTATACCACACACAAAAATAGACTCAAAATGGATGAAAGACCTAAATGTGAGACAGGAGTCCATCAAAATCCTAGAGGAGAACACAGGCAGCAACCTCTTCTACCTCAGCCGGAGCAACTTCTTCCTAGAAACATCACCAAAGGCAAGGGAAGCAAGGGCAAAATGAACTATTGGAACTTCATCAAGATAAGAAGCTTTTGCACAGCAAAAGAAACAGTCAACAAAACCAAAAGACAACCGACAGAATGGGAGAAGATATTTGCAAATGACATATCAGATAAAGGGCTAGTATCCAAAATCTATAAAGAACTTACCAAACTCAACACCCAAAGAACAAATAATCCAATCAAGAAATGGGCAGAAGATATGAACAGACACTTTTCCAAAGAAGACATCCAAATGGCCAACAGACACATGAAAAAGTGCTCAACATTGCTCGGCATCAGGGAAATCCAAATCAAAACATCAGTGAGATACCACCTCATACCAGTCATACTGACTTTTTTTAAAAGCTTTTTTTTCTTGTTTAAATTTTTGTTTGCTGTGATCTGATAGTTTCTCCAGTCACCTTTATAAGCCTATTTTCAGGTGGTCTCTATACATTGTCATGTTGACCTGAGTAAGCAAAACAATCACTATATTATAGATTCACTTTATCCTGAACTGAATCAAATTCTTGTGATTCCAAAGCTGATGGATAAGCTGCTTCCTCTGCCATAAGAATCCACCACCAGAACTGTTGTCTCCAAGGGCACACAATCTTGGCTATTAGGAATCAGGATTGCCACTGAAACTGCAGGAATCAGGAGATTGCCACTGAGACTCTTAGCTCTAAGTACGTGATACAACTCCTAGATCAGCACAGGTAAAAAGTGAATGCCCTGAGCTTTGCCTCTTGACACTCCTGAAGCTATTTCCAAGACCATGGAAATTCTGATAACACAGTTCAGAAAGCCCAACACATCCCTATAACCAGTGTGCTTCCCAGAAAAAAAATACCATATCCAAAAGAAGTAAAGCTTCCAACTCATTTCTATATACTAAGACTTGGTTGACTGCATATAACTGGCTGAACTGAAATTATATCTGATAGCCCAGCAACATGGCATTTGCAAGAGCATGTAGGAATGTAGTGTGTGGCTTTAACTTAAGAGTATAAGAAAGGACTTTCATTTCCATGCAAGATGGATTGAATAATAGAAATCAGATTTTACCTCCTACCTCAAAAAATCTAAAGGAAATAAAATCAGACAAACTAAAAAATACTGGTGTCCCAGACACTGGACATCAAGCAATGAAGGACACTGATCTTTAATAGATGGGAAACAAATGAGGTAAGTCCTATAGTTACCCCAGTTTACTGCCTTTAGAAAGTTTCCAGGCCACAAAGCAAGGAGAAGGAACTCAGAAGGAGAATGAAGACTCTATCAGTTGAAGAGATGGAACTAAGAATCTGAGGAGACCAACATGCTAGAGTTTTTTGGACAGGGTACTAGAGAGAACAGAGCTATTTAGAAAGAAAATTCAAGTGTTCAGCAGAGTACTGCATATGTAGGTGTGAGGAAACTACCAGAGGCCAGGGAGAGAACCATTTGAAAGGACTGGGGGGATCAGTACTTGGCAATTACAAAGTTCTGGGAAGAGTGCTGGTTCTCTTAAGCCACACTGGAAAACCTCACAATTCATAGGGCACTGAGCAGCATAATTAGAAGGGTCTTGCCTCAGTAGTGGGACATAATTAGCCCTAGACCTAACGTTGCTCTAGTCCTACCTAAAAACATTAAAAGCAAGACTTAAAAGGATCAGATAGTTGAAATGCATCCCATAATGCAGCTCAATATTTACAGGAATACAAAATTATCTGGCCCCAAAAAGATAAAATTCACAATGTCTGGCATTCAGTCAAAAGATTACCAAACATACAAAGAAGTAGGAGGGGCTCCTGGGTGGCTCAGTCATTAAGCGTCTGCATTCGGCTCAGGTCATGATCTCAGGGTCCTGGGATCGAGCCCCGCATAGGGCTCTCTGCTCAGCAGGGAGCCTGCTTCTCCCTCTCCCACTCCCCCTGCTTGTGTTCCCTCTCCCACTGTGTCTCTCTCTGTTAAATAAATAAAATCTTTAAAAAAAAAAAGTGGGAAAATGTGACCCACACTGAACAGAAAAATTAACCAATCAAAACCAACCCAGAACTGATTGAATGTTAGAATTAACAGAATAAAAAGTTAAAGCAGTAACTATAACATAACTGTATTCCAGATGGTAAAAAAAAGAGAGACATAGAAGATATTTTATAGAAAAGACCTAAATTAAACGTCTAAAGATGAAAACAACAATGTGTGAGATGAAAAATACACTTCATAAAATTAACAGTGGATTAAGCACTGCAGAAGAAAAATTAATGGATATGTATATATAGCAATAGAAACTATCTAAAAAGAAATAGAGAAAAAAAGGTTAAAAATGAGAAGGATATCACTGAGTTATGGGACAATTCTAAGTGGCCTAATATATGTGTAATTGGAGTCCGTCAAAAAAAGGAGAGAGGGAGGAAAAGAAAAACAATATTTGAAGAAATCATAGCCAATTATCTTCCACATTTTATTGAAAACTATAAACCCACAGACTTAAGAACCTCAATGGGCTACAAGCATGAGAAACATGAAGAGAAATACACCAAGATATGTCATAATCAAATAGCTCATACCAGTAATAAAGAGAAAATTTTTATGCCAAAAAGACACATTATGTAGAGAGAACAAAGAAAAAATGATGACAATGGACCTTTCATTAGAAATAATACAAGTAAGAAAAAAGTGGAGCAACATCTTTAAAGTACAAGAGTCAACCTAGAATTCTATAAACAGAGAAAATATCTACCAAAAATAAAGGCAAAATAAAGATATTTCCAACATAAGAAAGCTGAAAGAATTCATTAGCAGATGATGCACACTATAAGAATGGTTAAAAAAAAAAACCCTCCACGCAGAGGAAAATGAAATGGAAACCTGGAACTTCAAAAAAGAAGTGTACTGGGAATGGTAACTATGTGGATAAATATGTAAGTTTTTTTTCTTATTATTTAAACCTCTTTAAAACATAATTGACTGGTTAACCCAAAATACTAACAATGTATCATGGAGTTTATTTTATACATTTATGTGCATACAAACATAATATATACATGCATACATATAAAATGTATGACAATGCTACAAAAGCCAGAGGAAGGAAATGGAACTATACTTTGTAAGATTCTTATATTATACATGAAGTAGAATAATGTTACTTGATGGTAATACTAGACTGAAATGAATTAAAGACATATTCTATAAACCCTAAAGCAACCACTAAAACAACAACAAAAAGAGTTCTAGCTGATATGTCAACAAAGGAAATAAAATAGAGTTAAAACAACTATTCATTAATCCTCAAAACAGGTGGAAAAGGAGAACAAAGAACAGTACCAAGATGATTAGACTTAAACTTAATCATATCAATAAGTACACTAAATGTAAAAGTTCTAAATACTTCAATTAAAATACAGAGATTATCAGGGTGGATACAAAAGCAAAATCCAGCTATATGCTTTCTATAAAAAACATACTTTAAATCTAAAGACACATCAAGGGTAACATTAAAAGGATGGTGAAAGATATACCATGCTAACCTTATGCCCTCTTTATGAGTTTGTACCTTTGTCATTATAATTTTACCTACTTTATTGCTGGTAATGTTCTTTGCTCTGAAATCTGCTTTTTCTGATATTAATATAACCACCCCAGCCTTTTTTTTTTTCCCGCCCAGTGTTAGCATGGAATATCTTTCACCATCCTTTTAATGTTACCCTTGATGTGTCTTTAGATTTAAAGAGTGGAAAAAAAAAAGGCTGGGGTGGTTATATTCAAATCAGAAAAAGCAGATTTCAGAGCAAAGAACATTACCAGCAATAAAGAAGGTAAAATTATAATGACAAAGGTACAAACTCATAAAGAGGGCATAACAATCCTAAGTGATAATGCTTGTAATAATAGAGCGTTAAAATACATAACACAAAAACTTGAACACTATCTACCAACTTGACTCAATCAGCATTTGTAGAATATTCCTCCAAACAGCATAATACATTCTTTTAAAGTGCATATGATATATTTGCCAAATAGGATCACAATCTGGATCATAAAACAAATCTCAAGGATTCAAGTCATACAAAGAACATTCATGGACCACACAAGCAGTTAGCAGTAGAGTTAGCATTCATCAAGTCCTGCCTAGCACCCAGATCTGTTTCTTCCACTGTATGTTCCTCCCTGTTGCTTTTTGTGTGTTTTGATTTTTTTCTGGCCCACATGGCTCAGGGATTCTTCTCTCTGATAGGGAAGAGACTTCCATTTCCCTCTTCTACAAAACTTCAAGAACCAGCACTTCTTCAGGACCAGTTAACTGAAACAAGCTGTTGTGGCAAGCATAATTCTTAATGTAAACATTGAACTTTAGGACAGTACATAACTTGGAAAAAATGTCATATTTTTTTCTATACATTAATTTCAGGTCTGGAAATGATATAGAAGCTGCTGCAATTATATCATATTTCTGTTCTATTTACTTAGCTTTTCTCACTTGCTATTTGATCTTTGTAAAACTAGCATATTGGATGACATTCAGAAGTATGCCACATTCCTGTGGCTGTACCCAGATTTTGACCAAAAAGAAAAAAGACAAAAATAATACAAATTATGTGCAGACTTTTATTTGTTATATTATTCATAAAAGCATCTTATAAGAATGTATAAAGTGAAAGCAGACATTTAAAGTTTGAAAAAAATGGTATTATCAGAAAAAACAATAGTGATTGAAAAGAAAATAAATATGGCAAGCATGTGCTACTGAAGGAGAAACAGAGCTATAACTTACACAAATGACAATATGTAGAACTTCCCAGCGTTTGTTATTTTTGAGCATCATCCGTGCAAATTTCATTTGTATCATATGACTTTATTTGCCAATTTTTAATTGTGCCATTACTGAAAGAAACATTTGCATCATTGTACATATGTACAATGGAGATGGAATTGGACTTTTCACATTTTCCCCCTACTTGCTTTCTTCCTTATTAAAATATATGCCAATGGTTAAATTTAAAAAAGTAATAATTCTTTTTTTCATTTTTTATTGTTATGTTAATCACCATACATTACATCATTAGTTTTTGATGTAGTGTTCCATGATTCATTGTTTGTGCATAACACCCAGTGCTCCACGCAGAATGTGCCCTCTTTAATACCCATCACCAGGCTAACCCATCCCCCCACCCCCCTCCCCTCTAGAACCCTCAGTTTGTTTCTCAGAGTCCATAGTCTCTCATGGCTCATCTCCCCTTCCAATTCCCCCCTTCATTTTTCCCTTCCTGCTATCTTCTTCTTCTTCTTCTTTTTTTTTAAATATGTAATGTATTATTTGTTTCAGAGGTACAGGTCTGTGATTCAACAGTCTTACACAATTCACAGTGCTCACCATAGCACATACCCTCCCCAATGGAAATAATAATTCTTAATCTCTAAAACAATTACTAAATTCCACAGCTATCACGAAAAACTGTTCACCATAGGCTGAAGCATAACCTTGGATTTATAATTAATTCAGCAAACATTTACTGAGTGCTGCTCTCTGCTAGGCACTGGGGTGAATGAAGATAGGTATGTACTCTGTCCATGTGAAACTAGAGCCCAGATCAATAAAGCTCTGCCATGATGGTTATATACTACTTTTCTCTCCCACTCAAAGGAGCCATGTTGGAATGCAAGCAAGTAAAGAGGTTATCAATAAAAGAGTCATTGTAAAACTTATTTCATTAACAGTAATACATTATACTGGGTGTTTATTTGTCTGGTCAGTACTACCATCCTTCCCCAAGTTTCAACATTAAAATTCTCATAGCAGTTGCTGTATTCTTACCTGAACCTACATTCTGGCTTCTGTGGGAGAGCACCTAACCAAGACCAAGAGAATAAAAAACCTTTCCCCCACCTCACCCCTCTTTCATTGTGGGATCAGAGTGAGGAGCAAACAACTTTCTCTTATGGTAGAAAGTTCAAAAGGTATAACTTGGGAACTTTGAGAGACAAGTTCCCTAATTCACGGACAAATCTGTATACCTTGTTAGTGAAATCAAACTGCTAAGTGGAGAGAAGAGATGCAAGGTTGGGTGTTTGATGGCACCTAAATGCCTGGTTCCTGTTTCTGAGTCATAGCTCTAATCCCCTTTGTTTGGTCTATAAGACAAATTGCCCCCTCTCTGCCTAAGCTTATTGAGCTTTTTCTTTTTTAAATCACTTGCAAACAGAAGGACATAATTCAGTGTATTGTAACAGTCCTGCTGGGGTTACTGCCTTAAAGAAAAGAATCCTTCCTCACTGGAAAGGCTCACATAAGAGAATAAGAACAGAAATTTACACTGTTAATCAGGAAGTTTACTAATAATTCTATAAGCAAAGTGTTCTATTTTATGATAAAGAATCGTGAAGCATCTGCCTTCAGCTCAGATCATGGTCCCAGGGTCCTGGGATTGAGCCCCGCATTGGGCTCCCTGCTCAGCGGGAAGCCTGCTTCCCCTTTTCCCCCTCCCCCACTTGTGTTCCTGCTCTCGCTAACTCTCTCTCTGTCAAATAAATAAATCAAATCTTTTAAAAAAAATCACCTCCAAATAAACGTCAAGAGGAAATAACATGTCAGCTCAAAAAGTACATTGTTGCAAGAAGATACAAGAGCTACCCTAAATTTGAATTAACATGTTCGTTCATCAAATATTGACTAGCTTTGTTATCACTGGTAAAAAAAAAAAAAGTATGATTCTAGAGAGGAAACTTTGTTTTCCCCTCACCAAACCTTATCCCTAATTCAGATGGAAATAAAAATGTCCTATGTGGAAGTTGTGAATCTACATAAAGTTGAATCTAGGATATGTCTCCATGTAAATAGTGACGCCATGATTCAGAACCAGACATTCTTCAAGGAAACAGATACTGTTCTTTTGAATGAGCCCCTTTTATTGATCCCAGCCTAGCCTTACCTAGGTTACTAACACCAAATAAAAACCCTAAGAGAATACGGGAAATTGGGTTTAGGGATTATTAGAAATTAGGTGCTCCATATTACCTTTCACTTCTCATTTTGAGATGCTTGAATTTGGTATTCTGATTTTGGACTCTTTACCCTGGTAATCACATGGATTGCCACCTTTGGTAACTATGCTTTGGTTTCAAGGCTGCCAGGCCCAGGTAACCAGACAGACCCTGGACTTTTTAGGTCCAAGGATGGTGGTCAGATAGTCAAAGGAGAAACCTTTCAATTCACATTTGTGTATATTTTCCAAATGCCCACCAACTCCCAGGCACAGAACTTGGTGCTGGGAATGCAATAATGGATGAAGACGTAGTCATTACCCTCGAGGTTCTCAGAGGAAAGGAAGGGATGTCCAAGGCTTAATAGTGAAATCACAGACTGCTTCATAGTTACATTCCCAGCTACATATATATATATATATATATATAGTCAATGGATTGGTTGCATTTGTTGGATTTGTATATCTGCTTTAGGCTTTAATAAATAAAGTTCTGATCTTCAAAGAAAATATAGGAGTAATGACAATTTTGTAAGGGAAGATTAGGTAAGTAGTAATAAGGAAGAGTACCACTATTCTTCAATGCCAAGCACTCTACTATATGCCTTACTTACATTATACATCAATAGAGAAATAATGTATGGAAAACACCTAGCTCAGAGATTGGCACAGAGATGAACTATTATAATTGTTATACATTGGGATGCCTGGGTGGCTCAGTCTGTTGAGCATCTGACTCTTGGTTTTGGCTCAGGTCATGAACTCAGGGTTCTGAGATTGGGCCCTCGGTTGGGGGCCCCATGTTGAGCTCCCCACTCAGCATGGAGTCTGCTTGAGATTCTCTCTCCCTCTCCCTCTGTGCACCCCCTTCAAAAAACAAATAAATAAATCTTAAAAAAATAATTGCTACACGTTCTAACAATCTAGCCAAAGAGGTCCTTATTAGTTCCATTTAACAGAGGAAGAAGCTAAGGTTCAAAAAGGCAAAATGACTTATGTAAGTCTCACAGCTAATGCATGGCAAGCATGATACCATCTCAGACAGGGTCTAGCTCCAAAGCTCTTGCTCTTTCTACTCCAATGCAGTTGGATTAGAAAATAGTGCAGAAGCTAATTTGCATGATCTCTCATCTAAGAGCTTCATTTTATTTTAGCAAGGCACACTAATTAAATAAGGATGAAGTACTTGATTCTGTTCAACCACCGTTTGTTGAGACTCTATTTGGCATACAACAAGAAATGTCCTTTGAATGCTAAATATTCAAAGTTTGAAAGTCAGAAATTGCCTCTTTAACTTTTAACCACGTCAGACAGAGCAGATCTGTCTCAGAGAAGACTAGCTTGCCCTGCACTACCCTTCTGCTCATACTCACATTCACATACACACACATGATCAAAGCCTGCTTTCAGGCAAGGTCAGATTTGGGCGATGCTATTCTCTGCAATTTGAGGTGACTCCTTTAGCAGGGGCAGTGATGTACAGCACAGGGAAGAACAGCAACTACAAATCTTAGAAATGGATTTTAGACCCACCTCTGCCTATTCTTCTCTGGGGCCTGACATTAATCCTTCAGCCGTTTTGATCCTCCCCTTCTTTGTCCTACAATAAACCACTTCAGAGTGGTTTATCTCTAAGGTAACTTTCAGCCTTGATATCTCATGGCTCTCTTTTTGGGTTAAAATAAGCTTAAATGAACCAACTCAGGTGGTTTATGGTAGGATTTTAAAGACAAGTCTTGTCTCTTCTTGTGAATAGTAAGTTTCTTGAGAACAAAAACTATGTATCTTTGACTATCTTCTTGCAGCCCCTGGCAAAATAACTATCATATAGTAAGTGTTCAATTGAAATTTATTTATTAATAAAGGAATAACTGAACACTTTACATACTAAAGGAAAATGGATGAGATTTCAAATCAAAAGTCAACAAAAATGTGTCTGTGTTGTCTCAGATGATTTCACATTTACTTCTTAATCTAGTTCAAGAATAATAATTCTGGCTGGCTGATCAGAATTTGAAACATAAAAAACAAAAACAAAACCAAAAAACCCAAACCAAAAAAACCCCCTGTACTTTCTTTTCTACAATTGAATCTTAGTGCTAGGAAGTGTTTACAATAAAAAGTCAGGCTTATTTTTCTGTGTTTGTTATTAAATTTCTGGAATACTTGTGAAGGACAGCATCAAGCCATCTGTACATTCCTCTGAGAAACATATAACATGAAATGAACTAGGTCTCTGTTTCTTATTACAAACTTCTGAACTCTGAGTCAGTTGTCTAGGTGTTAGGAGATGGGTTAGAATCACAGTGAGTAAGTCAGGGTCTATGATGGAAAAGACTATCTTACTCATTTTTAAATTCCAGGTACCTAAGACAGTGCTAAGCACACTGTAATGATGAAAACATTTGTTGTGTACATGAACCTATGAACAGATGCCTAATTACAGAATTGAATTTGCACTGCTTTCAGAATAAATGTGTTTTATGATATATGTTCCATAGTAAATGGGTTGATAAACTAATTCCATCTAACGGCACTGCTAGCATAAGAAAAGGATAACTCTAAATCTAATAAATTTAACCCCAAGACTCTTAATTCTAAATGAATACCTTAAGGCCTAAGTACTAACTCTGAGAATGCAGAGTTACTGAAGTTGACCAAAGATCAGCTTATATACTAGAAGATTACTCAGCTGAGGAGGAGCTATCAAACTGGAGTAATGCACACAGTGAAATGAGACTTTTGTGATGAACAATAGAATATTATATAAAACAGAGAGATTTCAGTTGCAAATGGAAGCAGAGGTTTGAGAGAATAGAAATGAAACTATAAAGATAGAGGATTTTTGAGGAATATCCTGTGTGGAAATGAAACGCAGGATGAGACAGTCCCTAATCTGAGCCATTGCAGAGGATGTGTCTTATCTTAGACTAAACACTGATGCAGAGTAGAAAGTTTGAGAAAGGAGGCATCGGAGGCAGGAAATAGTATCAAAATTAGCAATTCAGGGGCACCTGGGTGGCACAGTTGGTTGGGCATCCGACTCTTCTTTTTGGCTCAGGTTGTGGTCTCGGGGTCATGGGATCAAGCCTCGCATCAGGTTCTGCACTCAGTGCAGAGTCTGCTTGAGATTCTCTCTCCCTCTCCCTCTGCCTCTCCCACTTGTGCTCTCTTTCTCTCTCTCTCTCAAAGGAAAAAAGTAATAAATCTTTTAAAAAAATTAGTAATTCAGACAAACATCAAGTTACAATAATTTGCTCTTTTTTTCAGTCAACAAGAGGTGCTGGGCCTAGAACTGGGAGTTATAAGAAATAAGATAAGTGTGAATAAGACATGATTCTTACCTGTAAGTAGTTTATAGTGAAGTGGCTCCTCTACTTTTCAGGACTGACATAATAAGCACATATGTACCTGTTTCAAAGTTTCATTTATAAAGTGAAGATTCTACTCTCTGGCCAACCCATCTAAGCAGAGTTTGGAGATAAAACGGTAACATTATTGTAAAGGTGCTTGATAACCATTTTATATTATATGGAAACAGAGGATTCTTCTTCTACTACTACTATGATGAAAACAGTAGTAGTAAAGAAGCAAGAATTTTAAAAAATAATAAAAATGTTGAAACAAGTTTTTATAATAGTACAGATGAAGACTGGTTTCCTAACAAGAGGGAGGCAGTGATCTGGGTGTAACTATTATCATGACCAAGGCCAGGGGAGGTACCAACAGGTACCAAAGGAAACTCATAATCCTTTCAGCTGGTTTTGTCCGTTTACAGATAGCTTTCTCAGCTGAGGCATATGACGGTACCTAGATGCAGCCACATCCTTGGACTGTATGTGATTTCTCTCTCTCCACATCCCAGCTGGGTGTATTGTTGCTGCCCTATGGTTTACTCTGAACTGGCTTTTATTTATGTATTTATCAATGGTATCTGGTGACATGGAGCTGAGATTCAAGGCCAAAGAAATACAAGTTGGATGGAAATAAGAACACATGAACAACATCTGTGTATTCTTCTGATTGAAACATTACTTGGACAGTATTTTTCCACTGAATTTTGCAAATGAAAACAGTAACATCTCCTCCCCAAAGAGAATTTCTAATCATCAATTACTTGCCATGTTTTAAAAATTCTGAAGCTTTGAATACTGCTATCAAATCAAACTAGAGAAACCCAGAAAACTCAGGGGCACCTGGGTGGCTCTGTCAGTTAAGCCTCCTACTCTTGGTTTCAGCTCAGGTCATGATCTCATGGGTCATGAGATCAAGTCCCATATGGGACTCAGTGCTCTGTGGGAAGTTTGCTTGAAGATTCTCTCCCTCTGCCCCTCCCCCTACTTGCATGTGCACATGCGCACTCTCTCTCAAAAAATTAAATACATTTAAAAAAAAAAGAAAAAATAGAAAGTCAACATTCAAAGCTTGGAAATTCAAGACAATAAGGTATCTCATGCCCATGGTAGAGTTATAGACCATGTAGGAGAGGCTCTGGAAGCCTTGGCAGTGCCTGAGGAGAGAAGGGAAGAGAGAGAAGAAATGTGAAAAATGTCAAGGGGTAAAGAAAGAAACAGGCTGGGGCACATAGGTGGCTCAGTTGGTTAAGCATCTGGCTCTTGATTTTGGCTCAGGTCATGATCTCAGGGTCATCAGATCGAGCCCCCTGACAGGCTCCGCTGGGTGTGGAACCTGCTTAAGATTTTCTCTCTCTCTCCCTCTGCCCCTCCCGCTGCCCCCCACATGTTTGTGCTCTCTCTCTCTCTAAACAAAAAACAACAGGTAAAGTAACACCAACCACCCAGTGAAACCAGAGAGGGCTCTTCAAGAGCTAAGAGCTTGACAGAGGGCATGACATTGAGTCAAGTGCTCAGCATTAGGTAGAAGAGCAGATCCAAGAAGGTACTCCAGGAGAGCTGGGGAGCCTGGGTGGATGTGAGCTCTTCAGCTTCGGCCAAGATGGCTTGGGTCAGGGACACAGCAGGGCCAGGGGCCAGAAAAAAAGGGCTCTTGGTATTTGTATTGGTTAAACTTAAGTTAAATTCTGTGCCCATTATGCTTGCCAACTTAGGGGAGGGCTTTTCATGTTGTATTAGAAACAGAACAGTAAATATACCTCAGTATTTTCTTCCTGTAGCAGCAGAGGCTGGGACGGACTCCTGGTTTTGCCACTTACCAGCTGGGCGAGCTAAATTATTTTACTTCTCTCTGCCTTAGGTTGTGCTCCTCTATGCAATGAGGACAACCCACTGAATAAGGTTGTTGTGAAGATTAAATGAAATAATTGTGCCCATATGATATTGGCATATTAGGTTCTTTAAAAATATTATTTCCTTCCTTCTTTTCATCTATATCCTCAAGGTACATGGTCAGAATTCAAAATTAATAGCCAATACTTACTGAATCCTGCATACTGTTTTAAAGGCTTTCCTTGTAGTAACTACTTAATCTGCACTGCAGCTCCATAAAGCAGATACGATTTTCATTTACGTTTTTTAGAGAAGGAAACTGAGGCACATAGAGGCTAAAAAGCAACTTGCCTAAGCTCTCACAGCTCGGATATTGCAGAGCTGGGACTCAAACCCACAGACTCAGGCAACTGGGCTCCAAAGCTAGTGCTCTGTTGTCTTGCAATGCTTCTCTAACCCAAGGTCAGTACTGTAATCATGAATTCACGTTAGGGTTGTGAGTACTGACACATAACAAGGCAAAGCTGATAGGAGCTATTTTCCTTGCCCTTAGTAAATGAGGCTTTAGAAGACCAGTCTGATTTCAGATCCTGGCTCCTCTACTTCGACCTACATGGCTATGAATGATTATTCCTCTTCAGTAAAGGTGTTGGGAAGATTACATGAAATGATCTCTATGAGGGGCCTGACACAAAGCAACCATTACAGAATGTAGCTACTATTACTATCATGCTTTGGGTTTTTAAAAAATCTGCTGCCTGTGGGTTTTTTTTTGGAAAAAAAAAATCTTTCTTACTGCCTGGCTGTAAGCACCCATTTTAAGCTCTAATAGTCTCTCATTTGCTACATTAAATTTGCTACTTTTAATAGGAAATAGTGAAATTAGAATTGGTAGTTAATAGAAATGATTCATAAAAATCAGGTGGAAATCTAATACTGGTATGAAGTTGGAATTTGTAAAAGCACAAACATAAAATTGCCTAGATATAAAGATAAATGTAGAACATTCTTAGGTTATAATGTCCCCATTACTTAGAAAAGTAACAATAAAGAAGCACTGTCATCTGACAGGAAAACAGCAAGAAATAACCCCTTTTCAACATGTGGCATTGAGTCAGTTCTTGTTAAGACTCCTTTGCTGTATGATCCAGCAATCCCACTTTTGGGTTTTTACCTGAAGGAGATGAAATCACTACCTAGAAGAGATATCTGCATCCCTGTGTTCACTGCAGCATTATTTACAATAGCCACGGTGTAGAAATAAACAAAGTGTCCATCCGCGGATGAACAGAGAAGATGTGCTATATACATACAATGGAATATTATTCAGCCATAAAAAGGGAATTATGCCATTTTTAACAATGGATGAGACTTGAGGGCATTATGCTAAATGAAATAAGTCAGAGAAAGACAAATGCTATATGATCTCACTTATTGGTGGCCTCATATGTAAGATCATGTGGATTTTGTTCACTTATATGTGAACTTATTATAGAAAGAGTAGATTAGTAGTTGTCAGTGGCAGGGTGAGGAAAATGGGTGAAAGTGGTCAAAGGGGAAAACTTCCAGTTATAAGATGAATACATTCCGGGGATCTAATGTACAGTAGAGTGACTATAGATAATAATACTGTATTGTATACTTGAAAGTTGCTAAGAGAGTAGATCTTAAAAGTTCTTACCACACACACACGAAGTGTTAACTAACCTTATGGTGATAATCATTTTGCACTATATATATGCACCAAATCATCATGTTGTACATCTTAGATTTAACAATGTTATATTTCAGTCTCAATTTGTCTCAGTAAAGCTGGGGGGGGGCAGGGTAAGAGGTCAGGACATTGGAAAAAATTAGATACTTTCCATTAAAATAAAAGACTACTTAAAAAATTGGCTATAAAGTAAACCTAGATCAGCATGCCAGTAATTAAAGGGCTAAAAAGGGGAGTAGAAAATTTTAAGGCTCTTTGGTTCCCTTAGTCTGGACAAAACATTATAAAAGAGACATTTATGGCTTACCAAATATTCATGTGTTCCTCCTCTTTCCCAGGTCCCTTGTAGTCAGCCAAGGCCCTGTGGCTTGACCTGGTCCATGGTCTATGAGTGAATGTGTCAGTGTGCAACTCTCTCTGTTCTCCTGTCATGACTATCACAGAACTTCTTCCCCGTGGGGCAGTGATAAGATTGTGGCAATTCTATCCTACTGGGGACTGAGCAGCGACATGGAGCAGAGCTGTGCCTGCGGCCCCATTTGATATGTAGTGTGGGTGAGAAACAAACTTTTGTTGTGTTAAACCAATTTAAGGATTGTTTATTATGGCATCATAGTCTGTCTCAGCCTGGTTAAAACAGTCTTCAATAAGCAGTTTTATACAGCACTCTATAATATATACAGATGTTTCAAATGCATGATCCTTTTAGGCTAACAAAAGCCTACAGAACATTCTATTGGTCCAAAGAGTGTAAAATTAGACATAATATTGTCTTAGATTGAAGCAATCAAGGCTTATATATATATTTTAAAGATTTTATTTATTTAAGAGAGAGTTCATGCAAGAGAGAGAGCAGGAGTTGGGGGGGGGTGGCAGAGGGAGAGGTAGAAGCTGACTCCCTGCTGAACAGGGAGACCGATGTGGGGCTTGATCCCAGGACTCTGGGATCTTGACCTGAGGTGAAGGCAGACGCTTATCTGATTGAGCCACCCAGTGTCCAGAGCAATTAAGGTTTATATTAGATACAGGGGAAACTCCCTCAGAATAGAGTTGTTAAAGAGAAACCATTTGTATAGGATACTTGGAGGTGGGGGCTATAAGTTGGATGAGGAAGAAGGGTCACACTGGAAGAGATGGCCTCAATTTGCTTCTAACCAAGGGAGTTGTTTGATGTCCATTCTTGGGAGAGTTGTAATACTTGGACCCAGAAGGTTTGTATGAGGTTTCTCAGTGAAAGCATGCAGGCTCCCCTTGTGATTTTTCATAACTTGTTCCTACTTTAAAGATAGGCCAGGTTTCAGGAAATAAATTAGGTGGGCTCCATACAGCTTGGCTGGATTTAAATTAAAAGGTAGATCTGCTGATTCCTGAACCGTACTAACTAATGAAATTCATAATGATTTTATATAGTGATGGTGTTAATTTTCTCAGTTCTTCATGCTATTCACTATTTAGGAGTATTCTTTTATTGAGGTTTATTGGCTAAGGGCTCATTCTGACTACAGACATTCTCATATAAATTACTTAATATATTTAAATTATCTCAGCAAGAAAACTTGAGAAGCAATAAATCTAATTATTTATGGAAGCAATCACTTTTCTCTAGGTCCTGTGATTTCTCAGATGTTAAATGGCAGTGCGGGGAGTTTCCTCCCAGCTCTGGTGTACTAAAAGAAGTAAAGCATGGTTGCAGTTGGTTTTCAACTATAATGAAAACATTAAGTGATTTTGTGCTTAGACATTGTATTGGATGTTCTATGTCCCTTTCTCTTACAATTCTCAAAATCCCATTGGGTAAGCACAATCATCATTCACATTTTTCAGATGAGGGAACTGAGGACAATAGTTGATAATTAAGTTCCAGGCACTAAGTGAGAGGAATTGGGCTTCTTCCTCATTTTTCTCTCACCTTTAAGAATTCATCTAAGGATCTAAATTAATGGCTAAAACATGCATTTTAATTAATGTTACTGCACAGGTGGCTCTGTAACTATATTAAGTTGAACTATTCAGTCCAATTTGCTGGGGCTCTTCTCTACACTATGTTTCTTTGCAGGGAACTAGCAAGTGCTATTACTGATGCAGCCAACTGAATTGCTCATGTATTTCCAGTCTTTATCTAATCCCCATTGCCTCTTGGAGACACTAATTAAAATGCAAGTGCCCATCAACACTTAAAATGCTGTTGAGAACATTTTACAGAAGAACCTAACGAACAAAAAATGAATGACGGAAGTTCCAAAAAGCAAACAAAAGCCTGTCATTATCAATTTGCTGGCCCTTAATCTCAGCCATGCCCTTGATGAGGTAGAGATAATGATGTAACAGGCACATTATAAAGAATATATCAGAAAAAGAGAATATATCAAGATGTTATTCAGGTGGAAAGAAATTTGCAGTTACTTAGAAATTTTATGAAACTCTTAGAATGCTTTTATCCCTTTGTTTTGCATATTGATAGGAACATGATCCAACTCTTAACTCTAAAATTAGCTTAACTATAAAACAAAGTCAAATAAGATATGCATAATAGTAACAAGATTTAAAGGAAGTGTGACTATGGCTCACAGGTTACCATATCAGTCACCAAAATTGTTTTTGAAGGTCTGATATGTGCCCTTTTCCTCCATCCCTCCCCTAATGTCAACATAATAAAAAATAATTTCCCTTCCATTACACCAGTTTCTCCTCCTGTATTTTCTTTCCTAGTTAATGGTACCACCATTTATCCAGTTGCCCAATCCAGAAACCTCGGGCTCATTGAGATCTCCCTTTCCTTCAAATCTAACATTCCACTAGTGTTGAATCTAATTAAAAATGTTGCTTCACTCTCACTCATCCCCATTGCCCCACCGTTATCCAGTTTCTTTTAAATGTTTGCTATGTTACTGTAATAGTCCCCATTGGTTTCCTAACCTCTGATCTCAGCCACCTGTAACCCATCTTCTCCACTGCATTAGGGTAACATCTAAATCACCGATATGATTACTTCACTCCTCTGCTCAAACTCCTCAATGTTTAGAGTTAGTCCCAAATTATTTAGCATGACATCCAAGATCCTTCACATCTGAATCCAACCTTCCTTTAAAAAACCTTTAGTTTATGGCTTCCATGTTTCAATTACACCACATTCCTTGATCCCAAACATAACCATTTACTTGGCCAACTCCACATTTCTGTTCATGTTTCCTCTGCTACCTTGACTGGCCTTTCCTCCTTTCCTGTTCTGTTTACTCTCTTAAGTCCATTTCAAATGCTTCTTCTTCTGGAATACACTCTGAGAATGGACCCTTATCTGAAAATAATTGCCCTCCTCCACCCCCGAACTCCCATAGCTCTTAGTTTGTACTAATCAGAGTTTTATGGAAGCTCATTATTAATATACCTGTTTTCTCCATTGAGACAGTGAAGCAATTCTGTGATGATAAAGAAAGCTGATTTTGGGAAGCCAGAATACCTGGGGTCACATTCGGTTACTTCCTAGGCTCAACAGTCACATCTATAAAATATGAATGGACAATCCCTACCTCAAAAGGCAAAATAAAGATTAAATTAGGTACCATAAAAAAGAGCATTACATACATGTTACATATAGATTGGGTAGCAAGACCATGAGCTCTCTGAGAGGGGAAAACCTACCTCCCCTCCACCAGCACATGGTATGTGCTCATTGAATGTTTGCTGAAGAGAATAAAAGGAGTAAAATGAAATTTTCCATTTCCACCCAGGAGATTGATAGAATAAAAATAAACTCTGCACTTGCACAGAATATCTGACCTTTAAAAGGACTGATATTTCTTATGCTTATCTTTCTAACTTCCTGAAGAAGGCAAGTATTATCATTTTCTTTTTACATGGAAAAGACTGAGGTACAGTGTAATTAAATGGCTTACTAGCCTCACAAAGTTAGTCCAGGGCTTGAGAGAGGCTAGATGCCACGGTCAGATGCTTCTCATTTGAGTCTGGAGGACTGGTTCCTTTGCAATGATTTGATATTTGGGAGGGAATTAACTTACATCTCAAAATTATTTCGGAGGATATGTGTTTGGCATGGGCAAGATGGTGCATGTTCAATTCTGCATTTCTGAGAAGGAAAAAAAATTAGATCAACTGTTATTGCAATAATTTTCTCAGCTCTGCACATATGCTGTCTGTTTTCTTTGGCTGTTCTTCCAGAGAAGTGATCACCTTTTACTTAGTCCCACAAAAAACAGCTCAGAAAATCCTGAGCACCATCTTAAAGTGAAAGATGAGATAGCAAACTCCAAGTACCTATTTGAGTTTGTATGCTATGTAATAGCTTCTCATTTTAATCAGAAGATGACTGCTCATTGAATAAGATGTGGCTAGTGACAGCATGGTAGAAAAGGCCTGGGCTATGGAATCAAAATGATCCTAACACTTCCAGCTGCAAAACTCTCAAAAATTTACTTCCTCTGTCTGAGCTTTAGATTGTTCATCTGCATTAGGATTCAAGAGAACTTTCCCAACAGGGTAATTCTAAAATTTAAATAGGCAATACACCTACAGAGATCCTCAAATACTGGTTGCCCACAAAAAAAATGTTAGATACTTATATATATTAAAACTCATTTATTAGAATCACTGTGAAATCAAACATTAAACAGTAATGACCTAGTGGGTAGAACTCTTTCTAAAATACATGTCATACTTCCCTACTTCAGCAAACAGAATACACTAAATATAACTTCAGCTCTTCTGACGACCCATGACTTTCATTCAACCTGTCATTTATGGTACTGTGATGTTTTCAAGGCTACTGAGGTGTCAAGAGCTGTCTACTCGTGCCCTCAATCTACCACACAATTTAATTCTGTTGTGTTACCTTCCTGAACTGGTTTGTATCTGCCCCATCTTCTCCAGTTTCACTGATCTTGCCTTAGTTTAAGGCCTCGTGATTTCTAGATTATTGTTGCCACAGCCTAACTGGTTTCCCTATTTCCAGGCTCACCATTCCCAAGTCTTTCCTCTGCACTCAGCAAGAGTAGTTTTTCTAAAACCAAATCTGACCACTTCATCTTGCTTGTTTAAAAAACAAATCAAACAGACCCCTGCCCCGGGCCCCACTCCCCACCAGGCAAAACCACAGAAGTTGCTATCTCTCTCCCCAGACTACAGTCTAAGATCCAGAGTCAGCATGGTGTATAGGTAAATAGCTCTGTGGGCTGGCCTATCACCCTCTACCTTCTCCTCTTCTCTTCCTCACCCCTCACAACCGAAGCTCCAGTCATGCTGAACTGGGTCTTCTATGGTAGATTCCTGACGGCACTGGGCCTTTCCACACCCTCTTGCTTTTGGCCATGTTGGTCCCTCTGATTGGAAAACTAATACCTCTCTCCTTAAGCCTGGTTTTCTCACACTTACCAATCTTTCAAAGGATACCTAAAGCATCTTAGATTTTAGGAAAACTGTCTTGCCCTTTCTTCCTTAATTCTCTGACTAGAAGTGAGCACTTATCATGTGACCCCATGGCGTCCTGGACAGAAATTCATAACACCACAATAATTCTTAACACCTCCACCCCCACTAGACTTTGTGCTTCTTGAGTACATGAGGCTGTCTCATTTAGCAAGCCCAAGACACAGAGTAGGTACTCTATAATCACTGGGTAAGTATCTTTTTGAGTCTTACTAGTTTCTTCTCTCTCCATTAGGTTAATTTTCACCTGCTATCCTTGCCAGTTCCTCACATTATTCTACTTGTAATCTACAGTAAGTAAGCAACAACAACAATAGCACAAACAAAACCCCCAATATTAGCAGCTCGGAGGAACTAAGGCTAAACAGGTTTTGCAGGAGAGTCTGTAGAGATCTTTTTGAGGCAAATCCATGACCTTGGAAAATTCATGCTCCTACTGACATTTGTTTTGGCTGTTAGCTAGTTCTTACTGGTGTTCCGGATCCTTGAGATTGACAGATAAATTGCCCACAGATAAGTGGAGTGTAATACAATGACAAATGCCATTTATTGAAAACCTTCCCTAATGTGCCAGGTTCTGGGTCAGAAACCAAGGATATAAAGGCCTGGCCCACAAGACATTTAAGAGGCTTGTGTGGATTATTTATATAATTTAAAACAAGCTCATGATATACAGATTATTCACACACACATGCACACACACACACACACAATTTTCTTATTTTTTTAAAAGATGAATTCAAAGGCTAGCTATGGGCAGGTAAGGGGGTGGCAATGAGGGGGTGGGGGGTGCTACTAAGTCCACGTCTGGCTGAATCTAGCTGTGTTCCCCATTTCACTATCTCCTCTTCCTGTCGGAACTAACCTCCAATGACAAGAATGCAATGTTTCTCTTGGGAGATTTTCTACATCTCCTTTCCTCCCATCACAACTTAACTTTTCATTCCTGAATGTGTAAAATTTAATTGCAAAGCTGTATAGCCTGAAGTTAATGAGACTTTAGAAAACTTGTTCTGATGTTATGACTGACTACAGTAGCTGCATATAGATGATGAAGGCAGACAGGAGAGAGTAGAGCCTGAATGTCAAAAACCATTCATGTTCTCAGTCCAGCAAGGCCTTCCAGTAGAGGGAGGAGTGTGGACTGGGGCATCTGTCCTGGGGCTCATCACTGCCCACTGGCCCATCCCACAAATAAATGCCACGTCTGGAAAATCCTGCCTTTCCTGGAGCCCGAACACAAGTTCAATCACATCAGAGGGTGAAGGCAGGGGGCAATGGACTCAGCTTCTCCAATGTGGTTTACAGCAGAGACAGCAAACAGGCTTTGTCTCGTGTGCCAAAGCAGACAGTGTGATAGTGGCCATTGAGAAGGATTCTGAAGTTGCTTCCAGACACAGAGGAAAGAATGCTGGAAACTATGGACAAGGTCTGTTCTGAGATAGAGAGAATCATACCCTGTGTTTTACCATCCTTGGTAGAAGTTTCAGTTGTCATTTAGCATAAGGCAGGTTAGAGTGTTACTTATTTTAGGAGTCTGTCCCAGTTCCCGAACTCAGCTGAGAGCATACAATGATAGAGGAAGATACGCTCCAGTGTATCTGTGAGCTCTGGCACACAGTAGGTGCTCCATAAGTGTTTCCTGAAGGATCGAAAGCAAAATTCTATGGCCTTGTG
The DNA here is from genome assembly GCF_003265705.2 of Callorhinus ursinus. NCBI lineage: Eukaryota > Metazoa > Chordata > Mammalia > Carnivora > Otariidae > Callorhinus > Callorhinus ursinus. The sequence goes on from NW_027397097.1 coordinate 12,860,529, forward strand.
TTGGAAGAAGGATAGAGTTCTTTTTCTCCTGTCAATAATCGGGGAGGGAGGGAAGTGGGCACATTGAGGTTCCTTTGCAAAGATCCCTGAATGTCATGTCAAAGAGTTTAGGGCATTATATCATATAAGCCGATAGTCCCCAAACTTAGCTGAATTTTCTAAGGTGCTATGTATAACATAGAATTTCTGGCCCTGCCTTGTGACGTTCTTATTTCATAAATTTAGGGTAGTCGAGGATCCTCTGTTTTTTTTTTTTTTTTAAAGATTTTATTTATTTATTTGACAGAGAGAGACAGCAAGAGAGGGAACACAAGCAGGGGGAGCGGGAAGGGGAGAAGCAGGCTTCCCGCTGAGCAGGGAGCCCGAAGTGGGGCCCGATACCAGGACCCTGGGATCATGACCTGAGCCAAAGCCAGACACTTAATGACTGAGCCACCCAGGCGCCGAGGATCCTCTATTTTTGTGTTTGTTTGTTTTAAACACTTGCCAGCTTCCCTGGCAATTTGTATGATCAGCCAGATTTGGGAATTACAGCTACAAGGTAAGATGGTGCCTTGCATTTCTTAAGTAGAGGAATAACTTACTCCAATCTGAGATCTTTGTTTCTCATTCCCCATGCTCCAAGGCCTGTCTGCTCCTTGAGACCAGTCCTGTCCCTGCCTTTGCTGAGAACTTGGACCTGCCAGACCTTCTTCTAGAGAATCAGATTCCAATCCCAAAAGGCTCTGCTACAGTGTCCTCTCTCTCAGGAAGAAAGATGAGGATCAAGTACAACTTTTGCAAAACAGCAGAGAGATTAATGTGCTGTAGTGAGAATAAATCACGGATGGAGGAAATGAATGAACAGCATGTTTCTGGATTTCAAATATCATTTCTGGAAATGAACGAGTCTTTATGCTTTCCCAGTTCAATTAGTTTTCTGATGAAGTCTCCCTAGCATTTTTCATTGCAGCCAATTATTTAACATGTTCCAGTATGAAAATCTGGTCATTACAAAAAACATAATTGCTTTGACCCGTGCTCTGACACACTCTGCAAAATACATGTGCCTTCATACTGATCAGCCCTCCCGGGGCCATTGTTTTTAAGTAAAAGCACAGCATCATGCTGGCGGTGGACAGTGTACTAGTCTCATGAACATATGAGCTCCTAATTCTTGTGGAAAATTACATCAAAGAAAGGGTGGATGGAAGTCCAACAAGGACATCATTAGTCCAAGTCCTTTAGACTTGGACTAAGAATCTGTTTATCTCCAACGCAGACTCCCTGCAGGGAAGATGCTAAACCTACAGAGGGAGCAGGGCATTGTGGAGAGAGCAGAACCTGGCCTGAGGAACTGAATCTATATTTCAGAGAGGCTGCCACTTTCTAGCCTTCAGACCGAGCAAAGTGCTCAACCTCTCTGATTCACAGTGCACTTCTCGGTAGGTGTGGGCACATTATTACCTACCCCCCGGTGCTACTGTGAAGAAGAGCAAAAGTGAAGAGAGTGCCTGAAATAGATTAAGTGCTCAATTAATAGTGGTAAGGATGCAATATTGTTGACAAGTTTACAAAATTAGTTTGTCATTTTTTGTTCCAATTTTGTTTACTTATATATCATTCAACCTCATCTGTCAAAGGAAAAAATTAAGGTAGTATGATGGCATTTTAAAGATTATTATTATTTCCTTCCTGCTTCTATTTTCCATGACCATACAGCCAATCTGGGACCATGGTCTGCCTTTTTTTAGTGGATAAAAACCAGTGTGTGTGTGTGCATGTGTGTGTGTGTGCATGCATGTGTATGTGTGTGTGTGTGTGTGTGTGTGTGAGAGAGAGGAAGAAATATTACATATTCAAGAAATTGTATAAAATCTCTGTAGAGTTTAAAGAAAAAGAAAATGACTGAGTCAAACAAAGAACACTAATAGTAATTTAGAATTCCTCTGTATGCTGTTCTTGGTAATGGTATGTCCTTCATAACCACTCTCCTTCCACAGGTAACTCTCCTGAGTTTAGGGCAAATCGTCCTCTAATTTTCCTTATAGTGTTATCAGATATGTATCCATAAATAATATATAGATTATAAATATGGGTATGGAATCTATCACCTGCTTCTTGAGGCCCACATTATGTTGTACAGCTCACCCATGTTGATATCTGTAGCATTTACTTATTAATCCTCACTGCTGTGTTCACTGTATGAATATAACCACATAGATAGCTACCCTATTGCCGGACATTGGGTTATCTGTGGATTTTATTAACAGTATTGGCATAAATATCCTTATACATATCTCCTGGGTATATGTATAAAAGTTTTCCTAAGGTATGCACCTAACAAGTGAGTTGTTGGGTTATATTTTCAATATAATGTTAATCTGTTTTCCAAAGCCATTGTTCCAGTGGAGAATTCCAGTCATTCTGTATCTTCTCTAACACTTAGAATTGACTAGACTTCTTAATTTTTGTTATTTTGGTGAATGTAAAATGGTGCCTTATTGCAGTTTAATTTGCAATTCCTTGGCTACTAATGATTTGAAGCATCTTTTCATATGTTAATAGGTCATCTGTATTTTCTTTGTTTTTTAACAAAACCTTGCCCATTTTCTATAGGGCTGCTCTAACCTTCTCTTTGCTTTGTATCCTCTACATATGGCATTCTAGATAGTGATCTTTTGTCAGAGATACCCATTGCAAATATCTATTCCCTTCTATTTTCAATTCATATCACACTTCACCTCAGAAAAGTCAGATATAGGATTCAAAGGTTTTCATTTCTCTAAAACTGCTGTTATCGATACCTACAAATATAGACAGATTTCAAAATAAATAATACATTAGTGTGGTTTAGCAGAAATATATTCATGAATATCTTTGCTCAAGCTTGCACAAAGTGCTTGAAGAGCTTATTTAAATAAACCAAACTAAATTAAAAAAAAAAAAACGGCAGCACTGTGATGATAAAGGCTTTCATGCCAAGACTACAAATATACTAAAAATTTATCTTCAGCAGTTTACTATAGTCACAATGACAATACTTCAAACTGCTTCCTTTACTCATAAGACATTCCATCTATTTCTAGTATATTTATCACCCAGCCAGCACAGACAAATGTTACTAAGTTTACCACTGAATTTCAAGTGGTCTCAGAGTAAAACTTCTAAGAGTAATTTTTTTCTTTCATGCAATTTTCTTGAAGTCATATTTTTGGTCAACTCATCTTTGGGTTTTTGAGGAACTGAAGAATACAGCCTATGAAAAATTCAGGATTTTTAGTACAGTGAAACTACTCTGCAATGATACTATAAAGGTAGATACATGTCATTACACATTTGTCAAAACCCACAGGGTGTACAATAGCAAGAGTGAACACTAATGTAAACTACGGACTTTGAGGTGATAATGATGTGTGAGCTCATCGATTCTAACAAACAAACCACTCTGGAGTGGGAACCCGATAGAGGAGGAGACTGCACAAATTGGGGGCAGACGGTACACTGGAAATCTCTTTACTTTCTGCTCAATTTTGCTGTGAATCTAAAACTACTCTAAAAAATAAAGTCTAATAAAAATAATTTAAAAGAAATTTATTTTATTTTATTTTAAATTTGAGAGAGAGGGAGAGAGCATAAGAAGGGGGAGGGGTGGAGGGAGACAATCCCAAGCAGACTCAATGCTGAGCGAGGGGCCTGTCGTGGGGCTCAATCCCACGACCCTAAGATCATGAGCTGAATCTACACCAAGAGTCAGATACTCAACCAACTGAGCCACCCAGGCGCCCCAAAGAAATCTTTTTTCAATGCAGGGAGAAATGAGCTTTTTCACTCAGAAGTGATACTGAATAATATGGAAGTTGGGGGGAAGCAAGCAAGCAAACATACATGAAAGTCCCAACTAGTTTCTAAAGCAATGGCTCCTGGGAAATAACCACAGAAAAGACAACAAGGGCAACAGTAACAAGTGCTGATCCAGTGACAGGCAGTATTGTGAAGACTTTCACCCAATAAACTCATAGTTAATCCTCACAAGTCCTCTACGTGATAAGAATGGATATTACACTCCTTTTAAAGATGACGTAATGAGACTCAGAATTAAAGAATGTGTGCAAGGTCACTCAGCCAGGTAAAGGCGGAGCAGCTCTGGGTATGGGGAGATTTCACCGGCTGTTCTCTGCTGTTCTTACCCTTTACACATCGCTCATTTTTCAAAGGAGCGTGGAAGCCAGGTTAGTAAATGGATCACAGAGCAGTACACCTAAGGTACTTTCACAGAGTTGCATGGGGCAGGTACTGAACGTAAGAGCACAAAGGTCAGGGTTCACTACTGTCCATAAATGTGAGAACTGTGTGTTTCCTGTATTTCCAGACAGTCAGCATTTTCCTGATATCAAGCCCTAAAAGGTAGCAATGAAAGCATTCACATCTGTGCTTTGCATGGCATTTGCCAGCCTACATTGTCCTTAGGACCCAGTTATGTGTGCACCTCACTTAACTGGGAGATCCTGGGGGAAGGGGGCACATATTTGTCGAGTGTCTTTACCATGCTAGATATTATGCTATCCTCTGGAAATGGCATTCTGCAGGGTCATCAGTGTCTCTGTTGGGTTTAACTCCATTTCAAGAAACAGAGTTGCTGCCCCTTGAAAACATAAGTCAGTTACCTTCGTGTACTTAGAGAATTACCCAAACTTGGGATCCACAGAGGATTTAACCTATTTGTTAAGAACCAGGTAATTCATAGTCAGTAGAGAGATTTAAAGACAACACGATGAAGGGAAAAATATTAGCTAATCCATATCCACCTATCTAAATGAATCTGTAGGTACTTTCAGTTTCACTAAGAGGAGAGAAGCCTTAAATGAGTGGGGCGGGAAGCTAAAAATGTAACCTTATCAAAGTGCAACCTTGACCAGAGGTGCTGAAAGCCCTCATCATCTCCAAAATCAAAGAAACCGATTTAGCTGCCCTTTAGAAACACCAGCCCATTACAACTGTTAGCAGCTACAAGGAGTTGAGTTTACTTCCATTTCAAGAAACAGAGCTACTGAATCGTTGAACACTACATCAAAAACTAATGATGTACTACATGTTGGCTAATTGAACATAATAAAAAAAGATATCGGGGGGGCGGGGACAGAGCTAATACTACTTAAATACCCAAGTTCGTGTTTGCACTTCATACTCTTAACATTCACAGAAGGAACTGTCTTGGTTAATGTACTCATGAAATACAGCCATGGGCTCTGTCACAGAGGCTGTTGATTGTCCCCCAATATCCGCTCTTCCCCACTTCCCTTTCAGGAATACAAGATCTCCTTCCCACTCACCAGGGAGTTTTAGGAAGGCATACCCAGGTAAAGATGACATTTCCTACTATCACTAGAAAATTGTTTAGCAGTTTAAAGCATCTGCCTACCCTAGGGCCCTGCAGTTCTTGTGTATGTACGCAAGAGAAGTGGGTGCCTATTTTTTTCAAAAGACTTGCATAAGAATGTTGATAGCAGATTTATTCATAGTAGTCCCCAAATGAAAACAATCCAAATGTATTTCGACAGAAGAACAGATAAACAAATTATGTTATACTCATGTAATGGAATAATATATATAAAGCAAGAAAAAGTAACAGACTACCAAAATACAAAAGAGTATGGATGGCTCTTAAAAACATTATGTTGAGCCAAAGAATGAGACATGAAAGGACACAAGCTGCAAGGTTACATTTATTTATTGAAGTTCAAGAATAGGCTAAACTCATCTATGGTGGTTGAATTCGGAGTAGTGATCACCTCTTGGTGGGGGGGTGGGTCAGTGAGACCTAGTTTACTGACTGGAATGTACACGAGGAGAGTTCTGTGTCTTGATCCAGGTGGTGGCTGGACAGATGCATACTTTTATTAAAATTCATTGGTCTGTGCATTTTATGGCATAGAATTATACTTCAGATAAATGGATCAGGAGGGAGAGAGAGATAGACAGATAGATATGGCCTGGGAGTGCCAATCAATGGACACAACTTGAACCCTCTCTGTAGTGTTTAAAACCAACACCAAACATGTCATACTTTTCAAGACAACTGGTTCTTAAATTAACAAGTCTAAAAGGAGGGATTCATGTCTTCTTCCTAGTTATGATTTGCTTCAAATTTAAATTATTTATTTATTTTTGGCATATACCACTGGAAGACAGCTAGACAACAAAGAAGTCAATCAAGGGTTAAAATTAACAGTCAATCTGCCTGGGCATAGTCAGTGTTAACGATAACCTCGAATTTCTCTAATAATTTTGGAAGGAGACCCAGTGCACTCATATGATTGTTATGAATTTGGGAATCAGATATATGCCTGTTTCTTTTTTTTTTTTTTAAGATTTTATTTATTTATTTATTTGAGAGAAAGTGAGAGAGAGCAGAAGGAGGAGCAGAGGGAGACGGACAAGCAGACTCCGTGCTGAGTGTGGAGCCCAATGTGGGGCTTGATCTCCGGACTCTGAGACCATGACCTGAGCCAAAATCAAGAGCCACCCAGGTGCCACTCATGTTTAATTCTTGACTCTGCCCCTGTGTGAACTTGGGTAAGTTTGCTGACTGAGACTATCTCCTCATCTGAAGAATGAGGCAACACTTACCCCTGGTGTTGCTAAGACTGTTAACTGAGTGGACACATCAATAGGCCTTAGAATGTAATATGCACTCAACAAGTTCTATGAGCTGTTACTCTCTTGGGAGGAAAGTAATTTAGTGTGTACATGTTTGAGTTTTGCATTTAGTTAATTCTGTTGTGTTTTGCCTTGTTCACAAAAGGTTTACAGTACCTATAATATATTTATTACTAAATGAAACTGCTCTTTTATCCATAGCACCTCCGATACCTTCAGTTCAAAGGTGAAAGAGAGCAAGTGACAGGCAAGGAGCACAGGGGATCTCTCCCAAGTAAGGCAGGTACACAAGAAGCTATCTCTTTCTTTCCTCTTTCCTATGCATTTGTATCCAAGCAGCTCCTCACAGAGAATTTCTAGCATTTTAAAAAACACTGCACATGGCTGGCCTGGCTGAGTGATGACACTGATTCAGTAGAGTCTTGGGGTCAACCAGACATCACACAAATTTTCAGAAACCACAGCTGATTCTAACAGAAGAGCTAAAAGCAGAATTGGTTGAGCTGTTTGTTGGAGTGGCAGGCTAATGGATGATGTCTTTTTCTTTTATTCATAGCTCTATTATTTTAATGTAAAATCCAACAAGCCACGGTGGGTTTCTGTTGAACAGCCAAGGGTCTCCAATTAGTTCTTTCATACAACAGACCGTTCACAGAATCACAGACAGAAATTATGCACACATTTCTCATTTTGAACCTCCTGCTGTCCAAGAACCTCCTTTCCTGCCAATGAAGTGACAGCAAGCCACTAGCACATTCAAACAGAAGCCCTCTTCTAAAGTAAAATATTAGGTGGGGCCATATGAAACGTTGGCCATTTCATAGGATTCATCCTAATATTTACATCAAACCAGGGGATGAGTGAGGTCACAGAGGAAAGTGACCGTCTCTGAGAAAAGGTGCTGGCCAGAAGAAGAGTATTTCCCTGGGGCACAGCCTGCCTACGTCATAATGAACTTAGAAGATCCCTTGAGCCAGGCAATCCCTTAGCCCGGCCATGCCCTTCCACCTCAACACAGTCTTTGCAGACTTCGTGGGTTTCACCCTGAGGTAACTCTCATCACCCTTGCGCCCAACGTGCCTCAGCATGGGATCCGGATGCCTCATCCTCATAGTCCTCCTGGTAAACCTGTTTACTGCTAATGAGAAATCTGGCTCTGTGCGCCTTTCTGGCTCCAAGCGCAGCTAGGGCAGATGGAGGAGCCCTGGGAGCTAGAAGTAGCAGAATTTTGAAATTTCCCACGAAGCTGGCTTGGTTTTTATACCTATAACATGTAAAAAAAAAGAAGACTGATTTCAGGATATCATTGAACAACTGATTTTAAATCCCAGAATGAGAAAAAGGTTTTTCTCTTACTGACAACAGCAGAGGTTGTTTATAAGAGCGTGCATAGATCTTTGGAGGCATGCTCCCTTCTTCCTACTCCCTGTCTTCACTCCCTACTCCCAGCCTGGAGTTGAAATAAGCTGAAATTTGAAATTCATAAAGTACAGTCCCTTTCTATCCCAGAGCAAAGAAAATCCTATTGGAAAACTTTGTCTCTAAGGTAGCCATGTAGAGGCACTATGGTTTTCTATTGGATTTTCCTTATTAATCCAGAATTATCTCTTCATGTGCAATAGAATTAACCTTTCTAGGGCAAAGGCTGGATGTGCTACATAGGAAATGTAGTCAGGTTTTAAACGCTTGGTGCTTAAACCCACATGCTTGTACTTTTGGCAAAGCTAGGGATTATTTTCACACCACTGAATTTTGATGGTAACCCCAGGATCTTAACACTCCTCAAATACCACACTAGGTCACAGAACTGGAATAACATTGTTCAGAGTTTGTGGTTTTCATGAATGTTCACGAATTCATCACTGCCAATAGTGGTTTTCTAAGACAGGACCCTTTGAACTATGTAGTTCCTCCAAAGCCTCTGGTTAAAACAGAATCTGAGAGTTAATGGAAATCAGATGGGTAGAGAGCTCAGAGATGACCCTGTTTTATACATAAAAATCTGAGGGCTAGAGATGGGATTGATTTGTATAAGGTCATACAGCAACTCAAAAGTCCTTCAGGGGTGCCTGGCGGGCTCAGTTAGGCCTCTCTGACTCTCGATTTCAGCTGGGGTCGTGATCTCAGGGTTGTGAGATCCAGCCCTGCATCTTTGGGCTTACACTCATCAGGGAGTCGGCTTGGTATTCTCTCTCTCCTTCTGTCCTTCCCCCTGCTTCCACTCACACTCTCTCTTTCTCTCTCTAAAATAAATAAGTAAATCTTAAAAAAAAAAAAAAAGTCCTTCAATTTTCCGGGCTGCAAGGATTTGTATCAAAGTGGGAGAAAGCATGTTTCTACCTATGGGGTGTGACTGGAAAGAAAACAAAAGGAAAGTGGGAAGGCAATTAAACATTTACGGAGCCTGCTATTTGCTTGGCACTGAAGCAAACAAAGAGAGAAAAGCAGAGAACTTGGGGAACAGGAGTACACCTACCATCTATGCAGCAATCACGGGTAATAAATCAATGGGAACCACAATGATGGCTCATGTTTATTAACAACACCTTATCTGCCTAGAAGTAATGCATTATCTCACTGAATCCTTATTACTGTCTAATGAGATAATAATAATAATAGGTGTGACCATTTATTGAGCATCTTTTCATATGGGCTGAACATTGTGCTAAGTATTTTGTAAACAGTATCTGATTTTATTTATGCAACATGATAATGAGGCTATTTTCCATAGTATAAAGATGAGCTAACTGAGACATAGAGAGGAAAAATAACACATCCAAGGTCACCCAACTGGTAAGTAGAGGAACCAAAGTCTAATCCTGGTCATCTGATCAAAGAATTTAAGCTTTTAACTGCATCACTGTTCTGGTCCTCAAATACAAGTATATTATATGTATGTACATCGAGACCGAGATCAACATGGGGAGAGAAGGGGGGCAGGGGAGAGAGAGAGAGGAGAGAGAGAGAGAGAGAATGTGATAGAAGGAGGTACTATTTATTCGCTGCTTCTAGGATTCTGTAGGAGACCATGCTGTTTAATAATTCCAGCACTACAATTTTAAAAATCAGTAGCCCTGGTAACCAAGTCCATGATTGAAGCATGCTATAAAAAAAGAAACATTGTGTGGTAGCTGGTCCTAGACAAACTGACAAGCTTTGTTCTATCCTTTTGAAATCCAAGGCATTATTTACATACACTCAGCTGCAACACAGAATCCCTTCATTAAAAGATTTTTACACTGATCTGTAAGTAAAAATAGAAATATTTGAATAAAAGCACATTTTTTTTCTTGTGCTAAATTACTGGTTAGAAAAGAAAATCACAGAAATTCACTGAATGGTATTGCGTGAATTACACTAAAGCTTAACTATGCCTCCTTGAGTGGCACTCACCTGACCATCCTCTTCTTCAGTCCTCCCCAGCAGCAGGGTGCCAGGATGCTGTGCTGCAGGCAACTTGGGACCCTGAGGGGCTTGTTGCCCAGAGGCAGTGACAGCTATCAAGGTGATTTAACAGCTATTTAAAGCCCCCCCACCCCCAGGAGCCAATGTACCTTTCACTTCTTTGGGGATGGCACAGCAGTTCAAGTGGGAAGGCACATGTTTTCTAGTAGCTCACAAGGTACGAACAAAGGTGATAAATGCCTTTATATTCTTGACCTTAGGCACAAGCCTGGAGAAACTATGCATTTGAGACTTAAAAGCACAAGAGAGGATTTAATTTTCCATTTGGGTCCCCAAAGAGAGCATAGGATTGCTTTTTCCAGGACAATTTATCGTTGATGCATCCATCTGTCACCCATCCCCTCCCAACCCCCAAGGGCAGGCACAGGGCTAGGTGCTTTATGTACACAGGTACTGGAGCAGAATAATAAAGCTCCAGACCTGGGCTTGAATGTTGGCTCCACCATGGAGAAATTGATTCAGGGCCAGTTTCTCAACTCCTGAGTCTTAGTGTCCTCACTATAAAAAGGGGGTCAACAATATTGCCTTATCTCTCACTGAATTAGTGTAGGGATTAAATAAGATCAAATGCCTAACACATACCCAGCATCTGATAAGTAGGAGCATCATTCCTACTTTAGGCATGAGAAAAGTGACGCTCAGAAGGGATAAGTGACTTGTGCAAGATCTTGGATCTAAGAATGGATAGAGCCAAGACTCCACCCTAGGAGTGTGAGAAACCTATATGCTCCAAGCAGTGGCTTGCTTCTCCTTTAATGTGCTCACAGTCTAGGGAGGAAACAGTCACCTAAAATCAGAGTTTCCTACAGTCACTACAACTGAAATGCTAGGATAGGAAGGGGCGGAGGTGTGGGCCAGAAAAGCTTCTAGGAAGAAGTTGTGCCTGAAAGACCTTTGAGAACCTCTTAGAATGCAAAGAAAGGGGGCAGTACAAAGGCAGGGAGAAATGAAAGAGCAGGGTGCTTGCTGAGGCTGCAGCAGGCTGCAGCGGCCTGCAGGGGAAGCAGCAGAGGGGGGTGCAGATGCAAGGCAGAATCTGGATTAAGAAAATCTCCTATACCAAGGCGGTGATCTGGAGCCATGGATAGGTTTTAAATAGATGGATGAACTCAAGAGTTAAAATGACTGGAAGTGAATCACACTTGAATCTTTTCCATTTTCACTTGGAAACAGAATCTCTCTCCCACCAGGCAGGCTCATCTAAGGTTTCCATGCCAACGGATTACTGAGGCTTGGGAGAGGCTAAGCCCTGAAGTGGGGAGTGGTGTGGGTAAAGGAGAGAGTGCAGGGAGAAGCTAGGGTTAAACTGTGTGGATGGGCTGGACTAGTGAGTGGGGACAGGGCACTACAGGGTGGGGAGGGGCAGAAGCAAGAATCAGAAATGAGGATTAGGTGAAAGTAGTTGTACCTGAGCTTATTGCAAGTCTGGTCATTACTACACACACACACACACACACACACACACACGCACACGCACACGCACACGCACGCGCGCTCAGGCACACAGATAACATCACTCAAACCAGGTTTTTTGGACCTCAGCTGTACTCTCTAAAAGTTTTCAATGAGACCTCTTATAATTTAAGAACGTCTAATCAGCTCATTTCTTAGTCACTAGAAATCAAAATATGTTAGAACTTTCTGATTCTCAAGAAATCTTTCCAATCTTTGCAGCCTGCTTTCCAAAGTTATTTAGTCTTGACTTCAGAAATCTATGTGCACTAAGTGTTAACAAATTATAGCATCAGGTTCAAGGTTAGTTTCCCAATTCGGAGTCTGAACGGGATCAAGATTGAAAGATGTCCCAGGAACTGACCTTCCCATTAGCTGCAGATTTCCATTAGACTTCCATGCAAGAAATCTGAGACTTTTTAAACAATTGTTCTCAGTTTCATGAGGAAATAAAGCTAAAAACAAAAGAAGAAAAAGATAAAATAGTGGTTCTTAATGTTGCTGCACACTGGCACCTGTAGGGGAGCTTTAAAAAATATTGATTCTTGGGACACATTCTCGAGATTATGACTCAATATGTTTGGGCTTGGGCCTGGGCATCAGGGTTTTTAAGTGCACTTGTGACATTGTGATTTATAATAAGGTTTGGTCTTTGTTCCATTCCTGGCACTGAGCTCCTAAAACCCTTGAAATGTCGTGTTAAGAGCTATAAAGGTGTCTTTTATTATTCATAACAAGCCCCTTTCAACCACAGGTCAGTTCTGTTAATGAGGTGACTTTTGGAAAGTTCCTGAGGATGGGGGCTGCTTGCCAAAGGAACCATGTGATTAGAGGGTTGGAGCATACAGCCTCATTCCCAATCTCTGAAGAAGCCAGAGGGGCTGGAGGTTGAGTTAGTCATCAGTGGCTGATGATTTAATCAATCATGCCTAGCCAATGAAGCCTCTGTAAAAATCCTAACAGAGTTAGGACCCAGTTCAGAGAGTTTCTGGGTTGCTAAAAACATGGAGATGCTGGGAGGGTGGCTCTCTTGGAACTGACACTGAGGCTCTATTCCTTACCTCATGCATTTTTTCCACCTGGTTGTTCCTAAGTTTTACTTTTTATAATAAACTAGTAATCTACTAAGTAAATTGTTTTCCTGAGTTCTACGAGCTGCTCTAAGAAATCATCAAACATGAAGAGGGGATTGTGGAGACGTCTGATTTCTAGCCAGTGGGCCAGAAGCACAGGTGATAGCCTGAAGTAGGGGGCTGGACCTGTAACTTGTGGGATCTGATGCTCTCTCCAGGGAAAGAGTGTCAGCACTGAGTTCAATTCTAGGACACACAGCTGGTGTTGGACAATTGGTCCTGTGGGGAAAAGCCCACACACGTGGTGTCAGAAGTGAAGTAGTCAGTGAGCAGCACAAAGGAATACAGAAGTTTTTTCCTTATAGCTGCCCAGGTGATTCTAATGTGAAGCCAAGGTTGAGAAACACTGAGATAAAGCAAGAAGAGGCAGTTAGTAAAGCAAACCTAATTTAAATATTCTTCTTGGCTCTTCCCTGGAGAGAAAACCAGTGTGGACCAGTTACAGTGCGAGAGAGGCTGGCAATGTGACCCACCCTGGCAGGGCTCCCCATGCTTAGAAATCCCTTCTGCCTCAGTGAAGACAGACCAATCTAAATTCAATGCTGGATGGCGAGATGGATTTGGATATCAGATCTGGATATTCCTCACTAGATTGGGGCTACTCTGAAGCAGATGGAATGTTTTCATTCCTGTATTCCTTGAATGTGTCCAAGTGTCTGGCACATAGGATATCAATAACTGTTTGTAAAATGAATGAATGAAAAAGTTTGAGGCACAGGATATGAAATGAATATCAGACCTCATTTCACCAGGCTTCTTCTTGGCACATTCAAGAAGTCATAGGCTTGTGCAACAGCAGCTTTAATGAAAAACAAAACAAAACAAAACAAATAACCAGATGCCTTCCATAATTTCAAATGAACTTAAATATTTATGGCATTTCTTTCTGCTTAGACTGCGTTAGACCCTAAGAGACTGAGCTTTTGAGCAAAAGATCAAATCTAGAAGCATTGACTGGTGGTTCTACATTGATCTGGGATTAGTCCACTAATTTAAGAAGTCCTTACTTTAACCACTTTTTCATTGGTATAATATGGCTGATTTGGGTTTGAGTGGCTTAAAAAGGATAGCACTTGGCATTATGGATGGGGCTGGAGCAGATCATGTAACACTTCTTGTCTTTTCATCAGTGTTTCAAATACACAAATTCCAAAGAGCACTATTTCTGAAATTTGCTTTATCCCAAGTAGCACTTGGAATTCCTGCTTAAATCCTGATTTCTAGGGGGTATTCATTAGTAGGCCAGCACTGTCAGAAGTCTGTGAGTTTCCAGAGTATCTTATCCTGCAGCATTTTTACAGGTGATATGATGAAGTTGGAGGAAGGAGACGAGAAGGAAATAGCAAATACTGTGTTTATTTCATGACAGACACTTTTCAAGGCCATTAACACTTTTGTTGGATTTAATACTTGCAAGAACCCTTCAAAATGGATATTATTATTATTCCTAGTCTACATTCAGGAATGTGATCCCAAAGGCAATCACTCTCTTCTATCACCACAGGTTAATTTTGCTTGCTTTTGAGGGTTATACAAATGGAAGCGTATTGTTGTAGACAGACTGACACCATAGAATGCCCATGACCTAATCCTTGAAATCTGTGAATATGTTACTTACAAGGAGAAAGGGCCTTGCAGGTCTGAGGAAGGACCCTGAAATGGGAAGATTATGTTGGATTATCTGGGTGGCCTGACCTAATCACAGGAGTCTTTAAAAGCAGAGAACCTTCTGTGGGTATGCCAGAGGAGTGCAAGTGAGAAGGCATGATCTCAATGTTCCTGGCGTATAGCATAGAAAAAAAGGGCTACTAGCCATGGAATGTGGCAGCCTCTAGAAGTTGAGCATGGCCCTCCACCTGACAGCCAGCAAGAAAGCAGGGACTGTGGTCCTACGATGGTAAGGAACTGAATTCTGCCAACAACTCTCATAAGAAGGAAACAGATCCTCACCTGTAGAGGAGAACAGAGCCTACTCATACCTTGGTTTTAGGCTGGTAAGACCCTTAATGACCTTATACCCTACAGAACTATAAGACAATACATTTATGGTTTTTAAAGCCACTAAATGTGTGGTAATTTGGTACAGCCACATAGAAAACTAATACACATAATATTTTGCATGGCTTCTTTTATTGCATTTGCAAGATTCTTATCTGCTGTTGCACACAGCAACTGTTCATTGTCATTGCTGTACAATATTCCCTTGCATAAATATGCTACAACTTACTTACCTATTCTATTGTTGGTAGACAGTTGGATTATTTCCAGCACTAGGCTATTACAAACAATGCAGCTATAATCATTCTTATATGGATTTTTGTTGAACTTATGTAAATATTTCTATTGTGTATATACTTAGCAATGAATCATAGGGTATAATATGCTTAACAACAATAAATACTAACAGTATATCAATGTGGTCAAACGAATTTACCTCCCATGAGCAACACATGAAAATCTCTATGTGCTCGCTGTTAATATTTTAATTTACATTTCCTGATGACTAGTGAGATAAATACCATTTCATGTGGGAACTGACCATTTATATACCTCCTCTTCATTGAAATATCTGTTCAAGTCTTTTGACCATTTAAAAAAAGATGTGGCTTCTATCTTTTGCTTAATACCTTGTGTGGCGGTTCTTTAGATATTCTGATTATAATTCCTTTGCCAGATCTGTGTATTATAAATCTTCTCCTATGCTCTGTCTTACACTTTCATCCTATTCATGGAGCCTTTTGATGAACAGAAGTTTCGTGCATTCTGTGGCTGTATTATCCTTTATAAACTAATATTTTATTTTGTATTCTTGATCTTATGTTTATGAGAGAGATAGGACTATAAGTTTCTTTTCTTACAGTCTCCTATAATTAATAGTTACTTGAGAAAAACTTAAATTCACACCCTTTCCACCATACCATACTTGCTGTAAGTTAGTAGGTCTTGCAAGTCTCCCATCCTGTATGCAGCAGCCCACAGCCAGGAAACTTGTGCCTCTTTGCTGTGAATGCTTCGTAGATGAAGGATGTGACTCTGTGGTTCAAATTTGAGCCATCATCACTCCATACTCATCAAGCATCTCAAAGGTACTTAGTTATTATTGAGGGAGCTACATTATACATTGAATGACTGTATTTTCTAGTATAAAACTTACAGGTTTTTCTATAACAATTATAAGTACCAATATGAATGAAGGAGCATATATGAAATCAAGCATATCTAAGAAAATGGGGATTTCTAGAAACCCTGGACATTAAAGTTAAGAACAGAGATTTGGCAGACAAAACTGAGCTTGTTCTCCTTCTTCTTTGCTCTGTAACTTTGGCAGTAATATACATTATCTAACCTCGGTTTCATTAACTATATAATGACATTATATATATATATAGATATTATATATAGGATAATAATGACACTCCCTCACAGATATTATGAAATTTAAATTCTTATCACCATCTTGCCCTCAGGATACCTGAATCCATTATATAATCAAGGGCTCATAAGAAGATTGTAGTGTGTTGTGGAGGTGGGAGTAGTGTGGGACATCCATTTAAGAGGGAAGGGGCAGGAACAGGGAATTTTAGGAAAAGAGAAAATTGTCATTATCTGATAAAGAGCCAACAGTGGGGTTCATTCAACATAAGCTTTTTAGAAAATGCAGAAACTCCTCATTGACCTGGCTTTACAGCAACCAGAAACATAGAGACACCTCCATGATGACTAACTCAGAACTCTTCTTAATAGGAAGAAGGGGATGAAACAGTTCAGAAGCCACTGGAACTGGTTTAAGAGCTTTGTCTGGAGAGTAATAACTAACTACAAAGTTAATTTACATGAGAATTTGTATTTTTAAAATAGAGGTCACTAGCAGCTACCAGATATCTTGTTTATTGTAAGGTTTTATTCAGTTAGCATCGCATTTTCTCAGTATTTTACCCATGGAATCAGATTTTTAAAAAAAAGTGTAGGATCCCACATCTGAGGGGCCAAATCTGTATTTTTAAGAAAATTAAAGTGGAGATGGCCCATGAAACAAGCAATCTGGTCTGAAATGATAACAGCCTAAAAATGTTTTAAAATACAATGGAAGATATTATAATTACAGTGATACTTTTTAAAAGAGTCTATTTTTAAAATGAGGAAAGAATGACATAAATGTCAATAAATAAAAGGACAATTTAAAAAATAATGAAAGGTAACTTTGACAATGGGAAATTCCTTCTTACCTTTTAATAAGCATCACTAAAAAGCATCAGTGTATCACAAAGCATGGGTTTGGGTCCTACTTATTGAGAAAATTATATAAAAGATAAAGAAAACATATGAGGAAAAAGCAAATCTAAAAGATGATTTCCTTTCTCAAGAAAAAGAAAAAGTCAAAAATGCATCCCAAGCACTTTCGAACCATTTAGATTGGACCAAAAGACCCAGGATAAAGAATTAAACAATGTAGCCATCAAGTTCACCTTAATTTTTTCAGTGACGAGGTAGGATCATATGGACAGAGGGAATATGGAGATTCATCTAGCGAGGTTTTAAAAATATAAATTTTAAAATTTGGAATACTTTTCCTGATGCTCCAATTATGTTCTTATTTTTCTTTGGGCATTAAAATGCCCTCTTTCTTGTGTCTGTTAGCCATTTTTATGTCTTCTTTTGAAAAGTGTCTGTTCATGTCTTCTGCCCATTTTTTGACTTGATTATTTGTTTTTTGGGTGTTGAGTTTGAGAAGTTCTTTATACATCTTGGATATCAGCCCTTGTCTGTAATGTCATTTTAAATCAAAACCACATTGAGATACCATCTTACACCAGTTAGAATGGCAAAAATTGACAAGGCAAGAAACAACAAATGTTGGAGAGGTTGTGGAGAAAGGGAAACCCTCTTACACTGTTGGTGGGAATGAAAGTTGGTACAGCCACGTTGGAAAACGGTGTGGAGGTTCCTCAAAAAATTAAAAATAGAGCTACCCTATGACCCAGCAATTGTACTACTGGGTATTTACCCCAAAGACACAGATGTAGTGAAAAGAAGGGCCATATGCACCCCAATGTTCATAGCAGCAATGTCCGCAAAAGACAAACTGGAAAGGGCCGAGATGCCCTTCAACAGATGAATGGATAAAGAAGATGTGGTCCATATATACAATGGAATATGACTCAGCCATCAGAAAGGACGAATACCTAACTTTTACATCAACGTGGATGGGACTGGAGGAGATTACGCTAAGTGAAATAAGTCAAGCAGAGAAAGTCAATTATCATATGGTTTCACTTATTTGTGGAACATAAGGAATAGCATGGAGGACATTAGGAGAAGGAAGGGAAAAATGAAGGGGGGGAAATTGGAGGGAGAGACGAACCATGAGAGACTATGGACTCTGAGAAACAAACTGAGGGTTCTAGAGGGGAGGGGGGTGGGGGGATGGGTTAGCCCGGTGATGGGTATTAAGGAGGGCACGTATTGCATGGGTGTTATTCGAAAATAATGAATCATGGACTACATCAAAAACTGATGTACTGTATGGGGACTAACATAATAAATTAAAATTAAATTAAAAAAATAAAGTGCCCTCTTTCATATAAAATGATAGCAAAAATAAAGAGCAATAAACTAAAAATATATATGATGATTTGTATGTGTGTTTATTATTTTTAAAATTCTTACTTGGTGAAATCAATTTGTCAATCCCACATCAGGTCCCTGATTTTTTTTTTTTTTTAATTCTAATGTTGCTGGTCAGGGAAATCTGTAAGTCCTACAGCCTTTGAGCTTAGAAAATGATACCTGGAAAGGACACCAGTACCCACAGTTTCCAGGAATTTCCAAAGTCCTCTGAGAAACTTCTGTGCATTTTCTTAAAAATTTAGGCCCGAGGGACAAAGGAAGGGGGCAGAAACTTGCAGAACAGGAAGACGAAAATGTACTGCTGGTGCTAAATAAATATGAAATAATGACACTACTTAGCTTTTGGAAGATTTACTTCAGCGGAGAGAGATGACTCAAAGTGTGCTGTTGAAAGCTCAGAGCAAGTGGGAATTTAAAGTTTCTCAGGCATTAAGAGGGCTGGCACAGAGTGTTTCTACAGATCATAAAATCAGGCATTGAGATAATTTATATAAAGTACTCTTGCAGGTAAAAGACAAAACTTGGATCGTTGAAAACGTTCTCAATGTTGACTTCATAGTTCTCCCATTTACTGCACGCTTTACTAAGAAAAACACACATGCTTTCAGCTTTGAGCCAAATGTCCTAAACCAGGTGTCAGCAGGACTGGCTTCCTAGGTGTGGGACCTGTATCATAGCACAGGGTCCTGCACTGGAGTATTACGCTCTTGTCTTACCATCTTGATATTCTTAAGTTTTGAACAAGAAGCTGCACCTTTTCATTTTGCACTGGGCCCCACAAATTGTGTAGCTGATACTGGGTGTGAGGCTGCAGGTCCCCCACATGTGGGGCACTATGTGTGACAGGCACTTCAGTTGCATTCCTTGATGTGGTACGCAGGCTGTAGAATTTGTCTTAGCCGAAGAGGGGAAGGGACCTTGTTCATCCAGTTGTGATGGCCACACCTCAGCATGGACTCACTCAACTTAATCACAAATCCACATGCTCTGCGTATCCTCAAACTAGGGCACGGGATCTAAGGTGATGAGGTTATTCAACTGCCCGTACAACATTTCATAATGCAAAAGTAGTTCTACAAAAATCATGTGCTATGTAGCATGGCAGTAAATGAAACACAAGGCAAACACTAGACAAAGATACATGTGAGATGTGTGTTTACACATCTTTAAACCGAGTGGACTGGGGCAAAGTCCTGGTGCTATTCCATCCTTGGAGAAAAGAGTAGAGAGCTTAATATTCGGAGCCTCAGATTCCTTAGCTGAAAACTGTGGGAAAACAAGACCTCCTTAACAGACATACCGTATCAAATCAAATCAGGTCTCTGACAGTCCTTCCAGAAAGCCACATGGCACTGTAGGTAGGGGCATAAGACAACATGCAGATTCTAGCCCCATCGTAGCCTCTTGCGGGTGAACTTCAAACCCGACCTCCATTTTCTCTTCTTTACAATGGGGATAAAAAAATAGCACCTATTTCATAGGGGTTTTCTGGGAATTAAATAAAATAATCCACATAAAGTGCTTAGTAAACTTGCCTGGAGTATGATGCAATTATAATTTCTTATTTATTATGGTTATGATTAAGTATTTTAAGAGCATTTGTCCATGTTTTTGTTAGTTATTACTGATTTATAATAAAAAGGAAAAAGAAATTGAAGTCTAACCTATATTAAATATGGCATTTGTCTGGCTAAATGGTTAAAAAACACGCAACATAGTCTGAGATGATTATTCCTACTTAATAGGCTGCTTACTCATAAGATCAAGAAGGCACAAAGACCTTTGTTAGGCAGGGAACCATTTGCAAGCCATGAAGTAATCAAGTAAAATTTTAATTAAAGTGAAATGCTCTCCAATCTTGTGATATCCATAATTCATTCACTGTATTGAGTCAGCAGTTACCATATGCCAGATTGTGCTGCAACCAAGCAAATCTCCATCTAAGAGAGGTGTTCCCCATACAGTCCAGTGGAGGGGACAGAGGAGTTAACAGGTAGGAAGCAGAGAGCCTGTGAAGGATTGAAGAGAGAAGTTTGCCTGGTTCAGAGGAACACAGAGGGGCAGGTACTCACTCAGCCAGCACTGAGCTGTTGATGGTTTTCCTTTTTTTTTGTTTTTTGTTTTTTGTTGATGATTTTCCTAATCCCTTGTTCTGTTAATCACCATCTTCAACTGCCACTCAAAAAGTCCACTCAACAAGTATTTACCAAATTCCTATAATGTATCAGGCACTGAGATTAAAGACCAAATAGCTTGAGTCTACTCCTTTGCTCCTAATCTAACCTCATGATTTTGGCTAAGTTTCCCTCAATTCTTCCATGCCCTCACTTGTCACCCATCCCTCCTGTGAGCATTCTGTGTCCCATCTTTCAGTGTTCTGCTCTTTTTTCTGGCTAAAGCTGTCTGGATTTTTGTAGGAAGCAGTAATTTTGGTCTAAATGGACAAGCCCCTCCTCTAGAGATGAGGGGGCAGGGAGCAGAAGCTATGTTGATAGCATGACCCTTGAACACCTTAAGGACAGAAAAGATGCCCTACTTATCTTTTTATCCACAGAGCAAAGTGCAGTATGAGGTGGATGGTTATGCCTCAGAAAAGGGTTTCTGGATGAATGAATGAGTGAGTGAATGAAGAAGGGTGCACCATTAAGAGAAATGATACCTGGATTTTAGATCTTGGCATAGAGGTAGAGGAAAAAAGATTCTAGATTTTGGCATAATGGTCAATGAAAGGGCCACCCATGTATCTTTTGTCCTTCTTTCTTGCTATAGAAATCTAAAAATTAAAAACCTTTTAAAATCAGGGCCAAGCTGTGATTTCCAGAGAAGGAGAAAACTCCTCCAGATCCCCAGTGACTCCTCCTCCTTTCTATTTCTGGCATAAAATTAGCTGCCTGAAGACAAAGCCTTTTATTCCACAATTAAGGATGCAATTAAGAATGCAAATGCCTGAAAGAGTGAGCATAATGCTAATGAGTCTCAAAGTATAAATGAAGAATCAAATTCTTTTCTGCTTCAGAGGAGGCACTGGCTTAGGAGTAAGGCTCTAAGCACTTACAGGGGTAACAAGAACTCCCCTTTACCTAATGAGTCCCATCTGGCAGGCTCTTTTATAGACTTAGTTAAACTTAATCCTAACAACAAGCCTGTGAACTAGATATTATATGCATTTTATAAATGAGAATTTCGTTTTAGCAATCGATAAACTTTGAAGTCTGGACCAGAAGCCAGGTCTACCTGGAGGAAGTCAGTATAAAGTGTAAACCAAATAGAAGGTCGATCGATATGAATTTAACCTGTGTCCCTGTAGGGTCAACTTCATCTTTATTGTATGGAAGGACAATGAGCATGGGCTTCACTGAGAGATACATCTGGGTAAAGAATATGGCTTGGTCACATAGCACCTTGCATAAGTGGTTTTTTAAGCCTCTCTGACCCTCTACACTGTTCGTCTTCTGTAGAATGGTGGTATCTGGCACAGCACTGTTGTAAGGCTTGAGGAAAGTCAGGAGTGAAGTCTGGGCACATGAACTCTCGCCCTTCAGTGTGGCGTATGTAGGCCACCCAGACAATGCAGTACCTTCTCTAGACCTCTTCTGGTTTCCCAAGTCAAGATTTTCTCCAGACTTTCTGCTTCATCCTGTTCAACTCTTTCAGATACTTGGTCATGTCTCTTGCAGTAAGATTCTAAGATAAGAAATCTGAATCCAGGCAGTTTTGACTTCCTTTTTTTGCTGCAATATAGCATATTTCTGAATGAATAAATGATGATTCTGCTAAATAAGAATATATGAGTGAATGACTGAGAAGTAATACGAATGCCACTGTCGGCCAGCCCTGTGCTAGTACTGGGCAGGGGGTACACGCAAATGAGTGTAATATGTCCTCTGGGGACAGCTACTGACAGCATGCTGGGTCCAAGTTTGGAGGGAAGGAAGACATAAAAATCTGACTTGTAATAAGTCCAAGATTTCATGGCTTTGTCTTAAATGTCCTTGAGAAATCTGTAGCCACATGAAGTTAGAAGCAGCTTCACACTGGAGTGAAGTACCCTGACAGGCTCCATTTGAAATTCTTCCTTACCACCCCCAGGTTACTGACCAGCAGTATATTGCAGCAGGAAGTAGAGTGGAAGGGTATGCTACAGTTTAAAGAAAAAAACAAAGACCAGAATCTCTTACCTATATGATGAGTTAGCTTTCCCCTCCCAAAAAATCAATCAGGTGAAAACATCCTTCCTCCAGAACAAAAACCCATCAGGATAAAGAATCCTGAGTGGAACTTTTTTCTCAAGACCGCCCTCGATGTAACTTCCAATAGGAAGACTAAGGGTGTTGAGAATGAGACAGAGGATGAGGTTCACCCTGGCCCCGGCCCCTACCCTACGTCCTCTCACTAAGAGGGTATTGGCTGTGTTTGTTGGTCTAAACCTATTATTGAAATAGCCCCCAGCTGAAAGAGTCACAGAGTTCAGAAGGCAAATGAAGCAACCTGAAAGGCCCTGCAGTGCCAGATGTTTCCTGGAAATCCCAGCACCAGTAGGCAATACCTGTGGTCTCAGGATGACCAGACCCCACGGACTTGGTGGCAGGCTAGCTGGTATGGAACTTGCATAGGACTGGTTGTTTAAAGATCCTGGCTTATACTCTAATTTTTTCTTTCACATATGTCTAGGAAAGAGAGTCTAGGAATTAATTCATTCAACAAATATTTACTAAGGAAACTTCTTTATGCCAAGCACTGTGGCATATGGTACTAAGGGTATAATAAAATGAAGACATTAACTGGAATTAGCAGGTCCAGTATTGAATGGTGTTTCCATTTCAAGGGTTTTTACCATGAAAATGTAATAAAGACTAGAGTGATCAGTATTTTAACAGAAGAATTTTAAATACCAGTGGTCTTCTGGGCAGGTGTCACTGCAGGAGGCCTAACAGGCATATTGCAAAGATTTAAAAAGGATAATAATTGCAAAGCATATAACACACAGGGTATCAGGGAGGAATGATCTGCCCACTATTTGAATGGCCCATAGATATGGACTATGAGAATCTTGAGGGAAGGACGTGTGTTCTTATTCATCTCTGTATCCTAACATATACCATAGACTGGTATACTGTAGGAAAGTATGTAAATCATGTTTATTGAAGGTAAGACTCAGTGCACTGAGGAATCAGTGTATAAAAGCCTTATGTTAAACGATGGGGCAGGAGGCAGACCTAAGAGCGTTTGTCATATTATAGCCTTTGAAGCAAAAGCTACCTTAGGAAGCAGCAAAAAGTGATCAGAGGGTTTGGAAGGGATGAAGAATGCAGAGGAGAAGTTGAAGAATCATGGGTTAGGGATACCGATGACAAACTGGAGGGGCCAGTTGTAAGCACAGTGATTCTTCCTATCTGTGGCTCCAGCTGAATACTTTGCAGATTCTGCTTCTGGGCAGATGCTTGTGGGGTATGAGAGATGTCTGGTGAGTTGACAGAGATGGACATTCTGGAGCCTGCAATCCTGGGGTTCCCGGGTCTAGATAAGTGAAAATGTAAAATGGTGCCAAGAAGTCTGTCCTCCTTCCCTTGCTGAAAGAAAGCAAAGGGACAAGGGTGTCTCATCCCTCTGCTGAGAAAACAGTAGTTTATTCAGGACCAATTCTGTGGTCTCTCTGTCCTGCAGGGGAAAAGTTGCCTTTATAATATATGATAAATATCACCAATTAGTTGTTTCCTATGTTACAGGTATTTGAATTCACTATTTTATTTAATCCTCATGACCACTTTATGGTATCCTATTATTATTCTCATTTCACAGATAAAAAAACCAAGGCCAGAAAGACTGAGTTGACCAAAATCCCTTGAGCTAGTAAGTGGAAAAACCAAGATTCAAATTTTGTCTGACAGAATCCAGGAACTGTTCTCTTCAACACAGTTGAAGAATGTCTATGCTTACATCCAGTCTAACTCTGTGATCTTGGGGACATTATTTCACTTCAGTGAATCTCAGTTTTTTCATCTGTAATATGGAGGAAACATTCTTTGACTCTTCAAGATGTTGGGAGAATCATATGGGGAAACATACGTACAACACCACTAGCACAATGGTTGACCCAGGGAAGGTGCCTGACAAATATTTTCCTTCACTTCCACTTCCTCTTCTGTACCAAAATGGCTGGAATCCCAGCCCAGAGATTTGCTACATGTAATGCAGTGAAGATGTGCTCTCCTGTCTGTATACAGTGTCATCCACCTGGAGCTCTCCTTTTTGTTTATTCCATCTGCAAGCTGTATATCGTGACCCATTAGTGAGTTATTAAATCAAGTTAATGAGTTGTGCCCTTCATTTTTTTTTAAAGGGGGACAAATAGAATGGAAAATAACAAAATACACTTTACATAAAAAGCACAATTTAATAAAAAATGTTTTTCAGCTTTATATGTGTATGTATTTACTGGGTCACAGTGAAGAATGTTTTTATTGAGTAAAAAGACTTGAAAACTTGTAAGTTTACTCACATAAGATCTTTAAGGACCAATTTTGGTATCTTTGCATTAGGAAGCAATAAAGGTTCCAGGCCTTTCTAGAGCTAATTTTTCACACCATGTTGCACTGTGATTGTCTTCCTCTCATCTGTTTCTTCCACTGGATGAGAGATTCTTATGGTAGGAAATGTTGACTTTTACGGCTGAGTCCTTAGTGTCCATTATGGGTCTTGGCACAAAATATACACTCAAAAACAGCTTGAATGCACAAATGAATCAAAGCAAATGACTTTTAAGCCCAAATTCAAGACAGAGAGGTTATTCACTTGAACTCTCAAAATGGATACCTTTGATTAACAAATGAACATGGGTCAGGCTTCACTCTTTCCTGTGACCTTTCACTCCCCATTGGTGGACTTAGCTGCTTTTTTTCCCCTCTTCTCCCCATTCTCCAAGTCCTGGGTGCTCTTGCTCTCCTTTACCTTAGGAAAGGTGCTTTCCTTAGCTATTTGCACTTCTATGTGATTTCAATCACCAATGTCTCTGACCTTTCTTAGTAGCATTTGGATATTAAAGGTCCATTCCTATCAGTAGCAGGAAAAGCCTTGTTCTCTGTCACAGGGATGCGTTCACCAGCTAGTAGGTAAGAAAGAGCGCATATATTAGAGGCAGGGAGAGCTCCATCTGCCCACATAGAGAGCCTCGAAACACATGCAACAAAATCCGTATTCCAGTGGCTCGGGATCCCAAGTGCATCTACGTCTGAAGAATTCATAATGTACTTATGGAGCATTTTTGAAAAATATTTTATTCAAATTTTTTACATTTTATTTACTTTCCAGGTTCTACAGCTCTATGTTTCACAATGCAGGAAATACACAATACAAACAGCCCAGTAAAGCAAATATATCCAAATCATTCCCACAGAACAGGTACAGCGTTATCATAAGCAGCAATCAACTTCATTTGTATAGCACTACTGAAGCACTTTGGGCACCTTACACAAAAGATTCAAAGAAGGAAAATAATTACAAGTAGATTGGAAAATAGAGAGGGTTGGTTGGCTCAAGTTTAAAACACTGCCTGGCTCAGATGTGCTAACCCCCCCTCCTCCTTTCAACACTTTCAGGCAAACAAATTGCTATCACCTGGGAGGATGATTTCTAGTGAGGGAATGAGGCCAGCTCATGCACCATCCTGAGAGGACACAGCCTCTCAGACACAGCCAGGGCTCTATGGGTGGGACGGGGTGGGGGAAGAAGAGGCAACTCCTAGAGGAAGGGGTGGTTTTGTGGTGCAGACAAATATCCTATAAGTCAGCTAAATTGTTTATCACAGAACAAAGAGAGGCTGTTAGCTTTCTGCTTTAGGTTTTCGCTTCATGGAAAAATACCAATAAAACTACAGAAATCCCCTATGTCCTAGTGCAGTTTATCCTGTGTAAAAACCCCAAAGGGGTTTATGTTCGAGTTTCTCCTCTTGGCTAACCTATTCCTTCATCTAAGAGGTGGGGGCTGTGAGCAGATTGGGAATCACAGCTCAAGTGCACTCCACAGCTGATACCACAGAAGCTGAGCCCTTGGGAGGTGGAGTGAGAAGGGAGTTAGAAGATCTGATTCTGTTACCAAAGAGCGGTGGCAGATCTCTCCCCTCCTGGGGCCTCAGTTTCCTGTCCTGTCAATTAAACAGTGGACCTGGTGCTGCCTAAGATTCCTTCTGGCGCTAGACTTACATAAGCCAAGCAGAATAATATTCCAGGACGCCATTCTCAGATTAAAGAAACATGCTCATCATCTGATATTTATATAATCAGAGAAATCCTGCTACTAATTTATTTTGAGAGAGCAACTTAGTTGACTTTCTAAAATAAGTACAACCAACTGGCACCAGCCCTATTCAAGTGTTCCAGATAAAGCAAGCATCTCTATGAAAATCCTCTAGCCCAATTTGGTGTAACCCACCCCCCTCTATAAAAAATGAAGAGGGGGGACAAAGGTACAAAGTTGCTGGATCATTTTTAGTAAGAATTTCCCATAAGCCTTGTTAGTTCATTCCATTTGATTGCCTTTTCGTTGCTGTTGTTGGGGTAGGGGCTATTAGTTTTATCACATCGTATGATAACAAGCCCAGGGGGGAGGGTGTCTTGTATGTTCTTTCCCTCTGATTTTACTCTATGCATGGACCCTACTTCTTCCAATTTTATGCCTCTAGGGTCCTTTAGATGCTAAGGTCAGCCCTCTAGGGACTAACTGTTAATAATTATACATTTGGAAACCAAATACCATATTTGTATAGTGGAGAGATCATTTGGAGAATCGCCCATAAAGTGTCAGCTATTTTTCAGTGTCATTTAAAAGAGGTTCCTCCTTTCAATTCCATTTCCAACTATTAGAATGTGATACAAGATAACATCCTTTATTACCTTAAGTCTTGATATCTTTTGTATGTCATTATTTTTATTTATCATTTTAGAGAATAAAGGTTTGGGTCTGATTAATATGACTCTTTCAAATAAGTCTATTAGCTTTACATTCTATCACTATATTACCCCATTTAATTTTCCTAATCTTCCACAACTTAATTCAAAAAACTCAACTATTACCAGTATATTTTCAGCAAAGTTTTTCTAAGTACATTAACATTTTTATGCATTCTATTTTTTTAATAGATAACAATATGGTAATTTTTCCTTCCAGTGTTATTCTACATATCCATTTTATTTGCATTAACAGATTTTTCTCTATTCTATAAACCCAATTGGCTTTTCCCAATTTGCTACCCAAAACTAAAACATTTCAAGATTTAAAATATTTTGTATCACAAAGACCAGCAACATAAAGCCAGTAAGGAGAAAAGAAATAGCCACTTTCCATCACATCTGTGACTTCACTACAAGACATGTTCCCGGGTGGTTCTTAATAGTTCCTGTTGCGGATTACACTGGAGTATATCAAAATAATCTTGTGAAATTCAGTTAGTCAAATTTGGAATGTTCATAGTCAAAAATAGTTTTGTTTGATTTTATCCTGTTTTTATTTTAAGTCTTGGGACTTCTGAAGTATTAGAACTCCCTGGAATATAGAGGGAGTCTCTGCTTGTCCTAGGGGGGCCAGCAAATCAAGGTCCTCAAGAACATGCCAACATCCGGAATCCTGCTCCTTTCTTTGCCCTGCTGTGCCTACCTGATAGACACAGAAGATAACTACACAGCCAAAGTGGAACCAACGGAACACATCAATTCAAGTACATAATTTAGTATCCATAACACACCCTGCATGCGAGGAAAAGACAGTGAAATTTCAGGTGAGGAGGATATGACCTTACGTGGGAGTCAGACCAGATTCGGGGGCCGAGTGAGGAGAGGAGAATGCAGTGAGGGTATGGGGCATGGTTCCTCCACTGGTCCATAGATTCATCTTCACAGTGTATTAGGTATTACTTCCCCCCTTTGGTTGTTTATACTTATATTATTTTAAAAAGTACAGTCAGCATTGATGAAGTATATTTTGGAAGGAATATAGGAGGCTGAGAAACAACTGGTCACGAGATACCACGGAAGAAAGTCCACCGAAACTTGTTGGGAAGCATGTAACTCTTTAGCAGAGTGCTTTTGATTTTCAATCAATACACTAAAGTTCATGCAATATATAGCAAGCAGATCAAGAGGTGATACAAGAATATTTTCTTCTTATATTGATGGTAAGAAAAAGTCTAAGGTTTTGGGCCGTATATTCAATTTAAGATGATCAGGAATGAAAATATTTTTCATTATTTTTACTGCAACCTGTGCTAAGAATTTGACCCTAGATCATAACATTCTCAAACAGTAACTTGTTAAAATCAGGGCTTTTGACTAATGTAATAACATTTCAAAAATGTCTTCAAAGTGGTTAAACTCGATGTCTTACGGTGGTGTATTGATGAGCCTGGGTTAATAAGAACATGTGTTCCATTGCTACAAGGTGTTGCTTTTATCTCCCCAAGCTGGATTGCTCACAAAGTGCAGATCACAGTAAGCAATGCTCCGTTGCCTACCTGACATAGAGGGAGCGTTTCTGATTGGTTCGCAGGGACCCGGACCCGGAGCTCATGCTGTGGTTCATCATCTGCTCGCGTAGGTCATGGATTTTGGCCTCAAATCGAGCGTAATCTGGGAAAGGAAACAAAGATGGTAGATTTGGTCCTGTGCCTTCAGAGAAGGAGAAATAGTGCCTAGCCAAGGCGGCTACTTGCCCCTGATGTTGGTTCCTTTGCCAAATATCAGGGAGATGCACAACTCAAAATAGTGAACATGGAGGGATCAGTTGCTTAATATTATTTATTTGCAGACATTGGCAAAAGGAAAAGGACAAATCAGTTACTTCCCCAAATGTAACTAGAAAACATACTGCCATCAAATCCCCAACATGTGAAAAGTCCACGAGGGAGGAGGTCACTGTGTGAGGTTATAAACGGGCAGCACAGGGCATTCTTGCGGTGATGAAAATGTGCTCTCTTGACTGTGGTAATGGATACTGAACATGTGAAAAAATGATCTACATCTAACTACATTCACATATACTCGCACAAATGAGTACAAGTAAAACTGGAAAAA
Source organism: Callorhinus ursinus (assembly GCF_003265705.2). NCBI lineage: Eukaryota > Metazoa > Chordata > Mammalia > Carnivora > Otariidae > Callorhinus > Callorhinus ursinus. The sequence goes on from NW_027397097.1 coordinate 12,889,906, forward strand.
TTGGAATTAGATTGATGGATTACATCAATGTCAATATCCTGGCTGTGAGAACATGCTATAGTTTTACAAAATGTTACCATTGGGGGGAACTAAGAGTAAAAGGTACATGGATCTTCCTGTATTATTTATTGCAACTGTATATGAATCTACAATTATCACGGATCTTCCTGTATTATTTATTGTCACTGTATATGAATCTACAATTATCTCAAAATAAAAACTTTAATTTAGAAAAGAGGCCAACCACTGCCCCCCTCCAATACACCAAGATCCATGAACAAAACAAATATCCAAGGAATTAGTAATGTTATTGGGAGGGAAGATTGAGTCTACAGTTAATTTTCAGCCTGAGAGACCAGAGAACCAAGTGTTTGGTGATGAATTGTGTAAAAAAATTGCCTTTTAATTTGACTAACTTTTTTTCTCTGCTAGAGGGTTGCTAGAAGCTGATCATTTGGGATCATATCTCAATTTTGCCTTATAACTTTAATATAAAAAGTCCATATGTCAAATTTCATCAATTCTAAGATGTATTATATATTTAAATGAGCTTCTGGGAGCATGGCATTGGAAATAGGGGTAAATAGATTTTAGAAACATATGGGTCTAAAAAAATCAAGAAAATATGGGTATATATCATACTATTTCTTCATAGGAAAAATATTTTTCCATATGTCAATCCAATAAAAATGAAGAAAGTACAAATAGGTTTTAATATACTTATTAACACAATCAGCATGTAAAAAGGAAAAGCTTTTGAAGTTTTGATATGTCTGATCACAATTTGTTCTATCATCTCCTTGGCATAGAGTGTCCTGCTTTAGCAAAATCCAGTAGGTGAGAAGTCCAACTTACTCACAAGATAAATGTGAAAATGCTAGTTCAAATTATAAATGGTTCCTTTAATTACAAAGAAACTCACCATAGAGAATTTTTTAAAATGCTAATTCAAATTATAAATTATTCTTTTATAGAGAGAAACTCATCATAAAGTATTTCCTCAGTACATTTCAAAAAACAATTTGATTTTCAATTTAATTTATTCATAACTTTTCATAAAAACAAGGATGACTACATGAACGTAATAAAAGATGATCTACTTACAGTGTTTCAAATTCTTTATAAAAAAAGTTTTACAAAATTAAATTTAAATTCAATTTACTGACTATCTGTTGGTTATTATGGGGTGGGATATCATAAAAGAGAAGATTTGACCTTGGTTTTCAGTGATAAGTAGATAACTGGATAATGACCTACGAATGCTAAATATGTTTTTAAAGTTTAGTACTCTAAAGATAAAACCATCAAAGTTGACTGGAAATTTCTGGAGCTTAAGCAAAGTCTTATGCAATCTAGATTTGGAAGGCTTCCTTTTCAAAACTTAGCCTTTTTAAAAAAATTATTAGTATGTTATATCAGTCACCATACAGTACATTAGTTTTTGATGTAGTGTTCCATGATTCATTGTTTGTGTATAACAACCCAGTGCTCCATGCATTATGTGTCCTCCTTAATATCCATCACCAGGCTAACCTATCCCTTCCAAAACCCTCAGTTTGATTCCCAGAGTCTACAGTCTCTCATGGTTTGTCTCCCCCTCTGATTTCCCCCCCTTCATTTTCCCCTACCTTCTCCTAATGTCCTCCGTGCTATTCCTTATGTTCCACAAATAAGTGAAACCATATGATAATTGACTTTCTCTGCTTGACCTATTGCACTTAGCATAATCTCCTCCAGTCCAATCCATGTTGATGCAAAAGTTGGATATTCATCCTTTCTGATGGCTGAGTAATATTCCATTGTATATATGGACCACATCTTCTTTATCCATTCATCTGTTGAAGGGCATCTCAGCTCTTTCCACAGTTTGTCTATTGTGGACATTGCTGCTATGAACATTGGGGTGCAGGTGCCCCTTCTTTTCACTACAACTGCATCTTTGGGGCAAAACTTAGCTTTAAATAATTAAATCCTAAATGATTAAATAAGCAGAACACATATTTAACCTAAAATCTATTGATCATAATTTATGAAATTTATTTCAATCCTTTTGACAGAGAAAACACTCATTTTTAACAATCAATATGACACTGAATGCAGATTTAAATCATTTTGGGCAAGTCATGTTTTCCTGCCATCCTAAGAGTCAATTAATTATTTATTGGCATCACATGGCAGACACTGTGCTTAGTGCTTCATGGGCAATTATTCTTTCCTTAAATCACAAAATGAAGTTCATGGATGTTGTCAATATTTGGGCTACATGGAAAAACACAGAATAGAAACTGAGAGGTGAGCGCTTCTTCCTTCCCTCTCATTGCTGTCCTTTGCTCCACCTTTCTCTAGAGATACCTGTTGTGTGCTGGACTTGCACAGACATTTATCAACTCAGTTCATATATATATATATATATATATATATATATATATATATATATACACACACACATACCCACATACATATGAGATCATCAATATATATTATGCTAATGCCTTTTTCTCCCTTTATAACTGTGTAACTTGGATCTTTTCCTGCCTTCTCCCCAAAACGTAGATATATTTCTTAATACCCTTCATGGCATCACATGGTTAAGACTGTAATTTATTTCACAGTTGCAGAGTATAGCCAAAGATAGACCCCTCCAGCTCCTTGCTGTTATAAACAGGATCTTAGTCTACGTGAGCACATGTATGGGCAGGTTAGTTAGTGCAGATACTGGTCAGAGCTTTGCACAGATGTCATGCAGCCCCCGTTAGCATTTCTCAGAGAAGAAGATAATCTGGTCTGGGACATAAAGCAGGATCCCTTAGTGTCTTCAGATCATGCTCCACACTGCCACTTCCTAAATACCAGGCATCTCCTGTAGAACGAGTAAATCCCCCATCTGTTCTCAGGACTCCCTCCCTTACAACTTTGATGACTGCGCTACTGTGATAAAAACCAACACTCCCACCTCTCCTCCCCTACTTAAGCATCTTAATTCAGTGACAGTCCCTAACCCTGTTTGACCACTTTGCTACTTTTTTGTACTTCTCACACCAAATCACAGTGATTTGTGCAGTTGCCCGTCTTTCCCATTAGACTGAGCTGAGAACAGAAACCACAACTCATTCTCCTTGGAGTTCCCTGTCCCTAACAGTGTCTGGTGTGCAGGAGACATTTAAATAATAGGGATTCAACAAACATTTTCTGAATGAATCATGAATGAGGAAGTGAGCAGAATCATTAAATGCGTTCAGTTATAAAATGCCTACAGGTGCTGAAATTGCTCATTTTCAATGTTAAGCTTTCTTTCAATGAAGAAAGACAACATGCTTCTCCTGTGGGACTTCTTTTTTCAAGGCTAAATTGTCTAATTTCAAGGTTTATCACTGCCGCTCCCAAATCCCATTGATATTTTTATCGTTCTCCCGGTGATCTCTGCGCTCTCCCCATCACAGGCATGTCATACATTGGAAACTCTTCTCTGATACTTAACCTGTAGCTGATCAGCACTTTGTAAGGCTCTTCTGTCTGTCACACTCTATATGTCACAACAGGCTACTTTAATAGCAAACTGTGTTCTCCTTATTGTACGGCTCATTAGATCCCCCAGATGTTTTCTGCCTTGCTTTTGAAATGTTTGTTTTACACCATCTTCTATAGTGTTTACACTCCCCACTGTGGACGGGGAAGTGTTGTGTTGTATTGCATCTGTCTTAATTGGAAGACATCATGCCCTCAATTTCTCCACTTTGAGATTCATGTTAACCACAAATCCTATGTTTAAAAGCGCTTACCTATATCTTCACTCTTTTCTTTCTTTTAAATTTATTTATCCATTTTTAGAGAGAGAGAGTGCACGTAAGCTGGGGGAGGGGCAGAGGGAGAGAATCTCAAGCAGACTCCCTGCTGAGTGCAGAGCCCTACGTGGGGTTTGATCCCATAACTCATGAGATCATAGCCTGAGCCAAAACCAAGAGTCAGAAGCCCAACTGACTGAGCCACCCAGACATCCCTTTATTTTTTATTTTACTATTACTTTTTTTTTTAAGATTTTATTTATTTATTTGATAAAGAGAGACACAGCGAGAGAGGGAACACAAGCAGGGGGAGTGGGAGAGGGAGAAGCAGGCTTCCCGCTGAGCAGGGAGCCTGGTGCGGGGCTCGACCCCAGAACCCTGGGATCATGACCTGAGCTGAAGGCAGACACCCAATGACTGAGTCACCCAGGTGCCCCTATTATTACTTTTTTAAGTAGGCTCCACACCCAACATGGGGCCTGAACTCACGAACCCTATATTAAGAGTTGTATGCTCCACCAATCGAGCCAGCCAGGCGCCCCTCTTCACTTCTTTTTAGAAAATAAAACTTAAGTACAAGTAATTTCATCAGAGTAGAAGCAATGAAATCTGGATTTACAAATATAAATAGTATGCGTGAGAGAGACAGAGACAGAGAGAGAAGAGGAGCGCTGTCTCCAGCTTCTCAAAGATGAATGAGTCTATGGTTAGAAATGTTCTAGAAATAAGTAAGAAAGCAGGTACGTAAACTGTGAGATATAAGTCTTCTTTATGTTTTATAATAGTACTGAAAATCACACTTTTCAACAAAACAAAATCGAACACCACCATATCTGTTTAATCTTAATCCCTGCTCCTTTTCCCGAAGGTTTTAGTCACATCTCTGCCTTCCCTTTTCATACATTTTTCAGTCAAATTCCTAACACTCGGGAGAACATTCATGTGAGAACTGAAAGGGCTCCAATCTTTGTATCATCTAAAGGGGAATTCATGTTTTCTGAGCACCTGTAACGGTCTAGTATCTGTGCTGTGTAATTGAAATACTATACTATATTATTTCTCCTAACAAAGCTCTGAGGTAGGTATATAGTTTTAGAGATGAGGAAAAAAGTGCAGGGAGGTTAACTAACTTCACCAAAGTCACTGAGTTGACCTTGGATTTCTGTGAGGCCATTTTATTTCCAGTATACTGTCACATTTGGTATAACACCTTAGTTCTCCTTTAGAACCTAAGGCGTCCTCAACTCTCTCCTTATCTCTCTTGACATCTTGCTCTCCTTCCTCTCATCTGCTGTGTTGATTATGTGAATGCTGGGCTTCTTCTTTATTGCAGTACAAACTCCTTAGAGGATGGGGATGCCTCACCCATCTCTGGTCCCCAAACCTCAGGGCCTATCGTTCCTTGTGCCCTAGACTCAGGACTGTGCCAGGTGCTTGGCATATAGTGCTGAGTAAGACAGAACCTGAATGAGTTTGCTTCCAGAATGGGACACTGACAAGGAAATTAAGCATAACAATGCTGAAGTGGGGAGCCGTATTACAGCAGCAACACATTATTCTGTCTTACTTTGCACAAGATACGTGCCTGGTAAATGCTTTCAGAATTACAAGTTATCTATTTTATGTGTCTTGGGGTTTTCGTGTATAAGAGGAAGCAAACCACTGAAAACCGACTTCTAGGCAAATGTTTTAGAGGAGTTTCAAGAAACATTACTTCCAGCTGGTTCTTTCTCTCTAGGATGCATAAAAAATTTCTCCTTCTTGGGCATCTAAATCCAGTTGTTCCTGACGACATATTCATACTGCGATTGTGTCACTTGCTTTCACTTGGTTGGACGTTATGGGTGATAACGGTAGACAGGGTACAAAATGTGACTTATATAGATGGGGTCAGAATCCTGGTTCTGCCGCCTACTAGTTCTATATCATTATGAAAGTTACTAACCTTTCTGGGCTCAACTTCCTCATAAGTAGAACAGGAATAATAATTGCTTCTACGTCAAGATGTGTTGGGAAGATTTCGAGAGAGCATATGGACATCAAGGGTTGACTCTTGGTAATGACTGGTAACTCCTCCTGTTAATTTTCACGTGTAATTCAACACATACTCTTACTTATTGCTTGCAAAAGTCATAACCCCTTTCTGTTCTAAGTAAAATGGAAACATGTGTCCATTCCAGAGCCTCCCCTGGTATAGCCTCATGCTGCCTATAGGTTTCTCAAGGGTTTGAGTTACTGATGGACACTTGGATGGAGAAAGGCAAAGATGTGAAACATCATATGCTACCCATGAGAAGGGTCTCTGCTATACACTCGCTTCCTCCACAATTTGTCAAGAGTGAAGGAGGAGACCCAGAATGCAAATCCACCTTATCATTCACACAGAAAAAGAGGCATTGCCTCTCTGAAGGGGCAGGCATTGTTTAATGCAGTAGAATTAATCCAAATTGATCAAAGCTGCCTCACATTTTCAAGGCTCAGATGGCCAGCCTTGTGTCTTAGAGAAGGAAATGCTGAGCTCAGTATGTTAGACAACGGCATGAAGCTATGGGCATGTTCTTTTCCAAGTGAACTGGTGGGGAGGGCACCCCTCTCCAGTTACAACCTCATGCTGCTGACCCCCAGTTGTGAGTGAGGAAGGGGGGGTTAGGAACTCTAGGTTAGGAGGTCAGCTCTAAATCTTAAGCCTGTCATTTGCTACCAATGGGGCCTTTGGACATTTCTGAACCTCAGTTCATTCATCTGCAAAATTGTGAGCTTCTTCTCAGAAAGTGGTTTTGAGAATCACAATGAGATTTGACATGAAGCACATGGCAAATGTACAATAGTTGTTGCTGTTATTTCCTTGGTGGCTTCCTTCGGAATAAATGCATATGCAGTCCTCAGTGCCACTAATAAGGATAGTAGCATCCTATTCCTATTTGCTTATTATGGACACTGAGCAGCGTTAACAACAACTGGTGAGATGACTGAGTTGTACGAGGGGTTCTGCACAGCGTAGCAACACAGGCTGCTTTCCTGCTGGGTTACTGTTTCCTCACTATGGGGAAAGTAGTTTGAAGAGGCCACCTGCTGCATGCCTGAGAAGCGATGCTTTTCATAGACAAACCTGAATTAGAAGCTCTGAGTGGTTCATAAGCTAGGAAAGTTTAAGTGCTGGGGTACCTTCCAATAGGCCTGGGGCAAATATCAATGGTGTGCAGTCTATTGGGGTCACAATATTGTTTACCTGGACATAAACCTCTTTGTCGCCAGAGTCCACGAAGGGTGCATGGGAAGGATGCAGGAGGAATAGTTTACATCTATTTTTAGCATGACATCTGATCACTGCTCCAGGGATGAGATACTGTGAGCAATTATAAAAGCTTCCATTTCTTTGGGGGAAACATCCTTCTTTCATTTATTCAGCAAACATTTCTTCAGGGTTTCTTACATGCCAGGCACAATGCTAATTGCTAGGGACACGAAAATCACTGGAAAGAGCTTTGCCTCAAGGGGCTCACAGGCCAGTGCTTTGCTGCCTTTAATGTTCTGGTTTCCTGTTGTGAATATAAAAAAAAGAGCACCTGCCATTTAAATATCTGCTCCTTGTGACTAGTATCAAGTGCTTTCTAGAAGGTAATGGGATATCTGTGTGGTGGGAAGAAGCCAATATAGTCTGATCCATGTTATAATGGAGAAACTGAGGCAGGGTAAATCTTTGTGAAAGACTGTGGGGTTACTGGCGAAGGGAGAAGAGCAAGAAGGGTCTCAAAGTCATGCCCTGGAATGAGTCGCCAGATTTGAGTCTTGGCTCTGGGGGATGCTGGGAAAATCCCTTACACTCTCAGAGATAACGGTCTCCTCATTTGTTAGGTGGGGAAATCATCTCTGCCCCTATAAAACGTTGTCCTGAATATCTAACACACAGTGTATGTCATTTTCGTCCTTTTAAGCAGTATTGACAATTAAAATCACCATCAATTAATAACAATAGTAGCACCTTTTTTGGAGAGGTGGATACCAGACTCATTCTGATCTCACAAGCTGAAATACATGTAGAGGGTAGAGGGGGGAAGATGTGGGCCTCATAATCAGTGCAATCTGATAAAGTGTTAAAGCAAGAAAATCCCAAATATGTTACTGCGCTCTCTCCTCTAGGCTCTTAACAAAACCACATATTTATAAGAAGGTCCAGATATAGATCAGAGGTTATATCTCAAGTCCAAGAAGCAATACTCTGTCAAAATTCTTGTGTATGATGACACAAAAATAACTGTATTTACTTGGAGCTCAGAAAAAAAAATCAACTGTTCCCATTTCACCACCTCTTCTTTTGTTAGTTGCCCTGGGATTGTGGAGCCAGACAGACACAGAAAAGGTCCTGCCATATTATATTAGGCTTTAGAGGTACTCTAGAGCTTTCTCACTCCGGCTACTTTTCAAGCTGTCATGCCGGGAAGGGTGCTGTTTTTAGGGACTATGTCAGAAGACTGGTTTCCCTCCCATACAGGCGTTGGAATGCCCACCTGCCTTCAAGAGAGCTGACCCCTAGCCAGTGGAATTTACTAGCTGTTCACTTCAACCCCTGACTTAGCTCATCTCCCAGGTTGCCACCTCTGTGTTAAAGTGGTGACATGGAATTTTCCACTGCTAAAGATTTGCAGATGTTGTTTGGCTTACTTCTGACCCAAGCTACCGTGCTACTGTGTGTGTGTGTGTGTGTGTGTGTGTGTGTGTGTGTGTGTGTGTGTGAGAGAGAGAGAGAGAGAGAGAGAGAGAGAGAGAAAGAGAGAGAGAGAGACTCACACACAGAGATAGAGAGTGACAGAAAGAGATAAACAGATTTTAAAAACTAAATTCCCAAAAGTCAAACTTTAACCGGGAATCCTAGACAATAGAGTTAAGTCTGCTATCTTTTCTGCACTCCACAAAAGAAGAGGATGTATATACCAATCTCTTGTACATCTCCAGTACTGAGCATTAAGAACTCAGCTGTGGACACCATGAGGGCTAAACATTGTCACAATTTTTTTCTGTATCCCTAACACTTAAAATAGAGTACGACACATAGCTATCAGTACATAAATGCTAATATAAATGCTAGGTTGGGTGAGTTAAATAAAGACTTCAGGGAAAGAAAAGTGATCCTTTAGTTTGCCAAATCTACTATGAAGTAGATCAAACCTTTAAGAATAATTTTTAATAACATATTGAATGAAGGTACATTGTCTTTCTCTCTGTCTCTCTCAGTAGAACTGGGGTCATTTGTTTTGATTTGAACAATTTTCTGTGCAGCTTGGCTGGAGACCCTTTAAAGAGGTTTCAGCCAAATGCTTAGGAATTCTTTAATGTGTAAAATGAAGTAAGTTTTATGGGCAAACCACAGTCTGAATCCCTAACCAGCTATTTCACACAATATGCCTACAACTCTGAAAATTAGATACATCAAATTTCAATTTGGTTTCATGCAAACTTTGTTTTATAGATTCACAAAGGCAGGTTTTTTTTTTAATTATCAGGATTATTGCAAAACAGAGTCAGCAAAGAAACTTTTTGAGCTTGGCAAAGGCTTTGTCTTTAAGCAATTAGGAGTAGCCTGATGCAATGTGATTTTTTATAAAAACTCTAAATAGGATCCAACTTTGCATCTTAAGTTCACTACTGACTCACACCATAGACTTTTGTGCAAGTTACTCAACCTAGAGAAGATTTGGTTTTCTCATATGTACAATAAAAAAAATCACCTACCTCATCAGTTTGTTTGAAGATTAAATGCAATGGTATTTATAAATGGTATGCTTCGGTGTCAGGAACAGACTAGAATGCTCAATAAATGGAAGAGAAAAAACACTAAAACCTCCTGAAGCCTTATATTCCTCATTTAAGAAATAGGGATGACATTAATACCCTACTTACATCACAAGTATATTGTTGTGAGCATCAAATGAAGAAGCAAATATAAAAAATGTTTGATAAACTGAATGGTACATATAAAGATAAAGTGATAATAAAAACAATTCATACAGGGGCACCTGGGTGGCTTAGTTAGTTGGGCGTCTAACTTTGGTTTCTACTCAGGTCATGATCTAAGGGTCATGAGACTGAGCCCTGCATCGGGCTCCACACTCAGCACAGAGTCTGCTTGGGATTCTCTCTCTCCCTCCTCCTACTCTCTCTCTCTAATAGATAAATAAATCTTAAAGAAGAAAATAAAAACAATTCATATAATACAGTCTTTTTTAAAATCCCAATCTGCCTGGAGGAATATTTCCTCAGTAACTGAAATTTGTCTCGAACACTGTGGAATTTGCTTTCTATCCTGGCTATGGAAATTAAGCCACAGAGGGCATCATGCATGAGAGAGTAAACATGAAACACTGAGGGGAAAATGGAAACGGCTGGTATCATTAGGGCCTAGCTGCCAATGGTGATTCTCTAAAGATTTTGCTGGTAGGTTGGGTGAAAGGCTCAGAGCTGGGAGGCATAGGCTGTTTAATTTGTGTGATTCATAGCTAATGATGCATCAGAAGGATCAAGGCACTATACCTTCTAATTGAAGGCGTAGTGCTTGAGACTACATTTAACCAGATAAGAAAGCCTTCCTTGGCAAATACAAATAGTACATCTTTGCTGAGTTTGTCTTGTTCCTTCTTTTGTATTAAAATCATGGAACTAGAAGATAAAATAATACTGTTCAAGCTTTCTGTGTTCTTCTGCAATAATGATCGGTTAGATCTTGCCCAAAGAGAAGGGTGATATTTTTGCCTAATTATAGCCCAGGGCAGAGAAAGGAGATAAAGCAGTCTGGCTCTAGAGGTAGGCAGGTTGGCAGTCCCCTTGGGTATGACTTAAGTGGTATAAATATCTTTCTTGCTTCCACAACATTCCTAGCAGATTTATCCTTTAATAGTGTTTTGAAAAATATGTAGACATATTATCTTGGAGGATAACCCACTACTCCGGGAAAAATAGAAGCACAATGGGAAGAACACTTCCCATAGTGGCTCAGAGAGGCTTTTGCCCAAGGTCACACAGCAGAGCTGGAACTTGAATGCAAATCTTATAGTACCGGCCTCATCCAGTGCTTTTTCTGCTAGAGTGATTCTACAATTTCCTCTATGGGTGATTGTTAGCCCCTCTTTTGCTCCTGATACGTACAGGCTGTCTCAGACTGGCTTGGTCACCTTAAGCAACCATTTAACAGCCAATTTCAGCTACAACTATAGCTTCATATCTACAGTGAATTCTATAAGGTAGGTTGATAAGATAAAAATGAAAAGGCTTCCTTTGGTCTCCCCCTACACGCTTCCCCAATGAAAGCTGCTCAATATACATTAGTGTGATTCTAGGTGTAAGACTCCAAGTTGACTGGAAACCATGGCTCAGGCAAAAAGGATGACAGACTGAGCACTTACCAGGATTGTGGGGAGGTGGGAGATGCTCAGGAGAGAGCACTCAGCCCTGATTCTGATACCCTTGAGTCTATAACAATCTGGTTCCAGGATTCCTAGCAGTGACTGTGAAGAGCGGGGCCACACCAAAACAGAGAAAAATAAGGCTGAGGGTGGGAGCACTTCATACATCTCAACTTGGATAACAGACTATGGGGTGTCTGTGTCTTTAAAAGTTTGTTTTTCTTACTTTTGTGTTGTTAAAATGTCCTTTTTATACTTAAGAGGCATAACGACCAATGTAATGTATAGTGCTTATTTGTATCCTGATTAGGAAACAGACTTTTTCAAGTCATTACAGACTACATATTAGATCATAAAAAGAATTATTTTTATTCTGTCGTGTGTCATAATAGTGTTGTGGTAATATAAGAAAATGTTCTCTCATTTTTCTTTAGAGTTTTCGTATATTGAAGGGATGAAAAAAGATACTGTTGGAATTTGTTTTAAATTCCATAAGCAAAGAAAATACTTTAAGTGACATGAAATAAATTGGCAAACTCTTGACTATTATTGAATCGGAGGGGTAAGTACACAAGCATTCTATTTTTGTATATGTTTGAAAATGTTCACAATAGAAATATTTTAATTGGCTATTAAAAAGATTAAAAATACTAATTTGATAAAATTAAAAAGCTTATACTTCTATGTCAGTTCTGTGAGAGGACATGACTCCTCCTGGCCCCTTCACCTGGGGGCATCACTCTGAGTCCTGGCTTTCTTGTGGTAAAACACGGTAGGACACCTAGACTTAGCATCATTTTGAGATTCAGTTTGGGTAAGAGACTTGACAATGCTATGCTGCTCAAATGCATCTGTTCAATCAGCAAACATTCCTTGAACATCAACCACGGCAAGGCTCTGTGTTGGATACCAGTGATAAAATGATTAAAAATAGTCTACACACACAAGGACATTCCATTACTACTAGCTAATGTATATGCAGATTTCCACAGTGATGACAATTCCAGAACTATCTCTAGCTTCTAGTTTGAATACTACCTATGATTTTTAATAAAGGCAAGAGGGCCCTGCTTAACTCCGCCACTCATCTCTTTGTTAATCTCCCCTTTCTTTTGGTTCCCTCAGATACTAGCTTTGGGGATTTTCTGAGTTTCATTCTCTGCTGGTTGCAAAACATCATCCATGCTGTTCCACCTGCCTCAAACACCTTTCCCATCAGTCTTCATCTGGCTTCTCAGCCCTCCCAACTTGTATTCAACATCACTTCCTCAGGCAGTTCCCTGAGCTAAGACAGATCCTTCCATCAAATGCAACTGGTATTCTTCCTTTGCAACATGGCACATTAATAAAACTACTTAACTGTCTATAACTACTTGCTTATTTGGGAGGGAGAGTAGATGCTTGAGAAATATTTGATAGCTGATTGAATAGAGCTGCTGATGTGACTATTCTTCCTTTGTCCTGATGAAAAAGTGATCCAGCCATTTTGCAAATGTTCAGACTTTGATCTGTATGTTCTATTCCTCCATGGCTCTCCCACTAAACTAATCTTTATTTTCCAATTGAAGTAAAAGGAAGTATCACCACAGGTGTGGATTAAGATAGTTATTCATGCTTCAGTTCTTTCTCAACATAATTATCTGTTTCTGAATGCTAAAACCACCTAGCTAGATTCTTCTCCAATCCTAAAATTACCTTTGACTCCTTGAGATGCTATATGTGTTCCTATTTGTCATCTTAATATTGCAAGTATTTTAGGGCAAACAACCAAAAAAAGCACATAATGGGAAATTACCCACCCCCAAACACAAACAGGAGCTGAATAAAATTTCTTCAGCAAAATTTATTGTAACAATTTCATGCTCACTTTAGCTATTTTCATGGCTCAGAAAAAAGTTCCTTTGCTTATTTTACTATTTTTTTTTATTATAAAATTGTTCCCCTGATTTTTGGCAAAAGATCCATGAGAAAGTGAAGAACTTGCTGGGTGTATGTGAAATGGTCATTTAAGTAAGGAAAAAGTGTAACCCTATACTGTCCTCTGCATAGTTATCACATGCTAAGAAATTAGAACCCTAAAACAAAGATGATTTGGAACCACTGAGGGACTTTTAAGGGATATATTACATGTGTCACTCAGCTGGCAGCATTCTGATGAAGATACTAAACAGTGACAGTAAAGAGATCAGAAACCTGGAGGTCATTTGGGGTCTCCTCCAATGGTCCAGATGAGAGATGGTGAGGACAGTGGGAATGGAGAAGAGGGGGCAGGCATTTGGGAGGTGTAGAGAAGAGGCTTTGCTGATTAATTCACTGTGGCACATGAGAATGAGAGTGGAAATATAGCCAGGGTTCCCTCAGGTTTCCATCTTGGGCAACACGCTGAGAATAGAAAAGAAAGTGCCATTGAGGGAGCAAAGAAAATGATGGAGTCCATTTTGGGACACATTGAATTTGAGGGGACATCATTATAGCCTAGTATTCTCATGCCAGACTCAATTCCAGTGATTGGGATTATGGGGAGATACATCTTTAACGACCGGCACTCTCTATAAAGCAGATATGTTCTGGTCTGCGGAATTGTTACAGGTGAATATTGCGCTGCATTAGTGTTCAGACAGGGTTGTGTGAAACACACTAGCCTGATCATTGTATTCTCTAGGCCAATGGAAAAATTAGGGAATAATAAAAGTAAGTAACCATTAAAATTGACTTTTATGCACAAATAAATAAAAATATGCTACGGGAAAATTGATCCTTGTGGAATGGAATCAAGCAAATTTATCTTTCCCCTTGATTAATAATTTAAGAAGAAATCCCAAGCATGCTGCCTCTGGAGATGTAGGAGTAGCTCTTATAATTAGACTCTAATCTGAACCGTGAGGGTGAGGATCAGAAAGCTGACTCAGAGCCTGGTGTCAATTATTTGCAGCTTGCACAACGAAAGGCTAAAAATTTGGAAGATGTAGGATGACTGAAGCCCAACTCTGTGGGGTTGTTTTAGCACAGTCACATAAGTTCTTTCAATTATTATTTGCTGCTGAATTTATTCTCCATCTCCTCTAGTCTAGGCCTGGAAAATATCTGTGGGACTTGCTTTGGGAGGGTATTTGTGCTTCCAAGTCAAGAGCCAGAAACAACGCGCTCCAACAATTTTCCTCCTTATTTGAACTCAAACAGAGCTGGTTTCTATGGAGCAATCCAAGAAACTGCCCTTTTTAATACAATCTCGTTACATTTGCCCTATTTTAGAATGAATTAACGGATCCACAAAAACTCACCAAGCCCACTTTGCCCAACAGAGAACTGTAACTGACCAGCAGGTTTCGAGGTGGCCCATTCTGGATTCATCAGGACACAAGAGGGAGTGAAAAGGTCGCCTTTCACACAGACGCCAGTTCTGAACAGGAGTTTAGCTGTCTTCGCCTACGCCGATTAGTTTCCTTACCATTTTGAGATGTTATCTAACTCCTATCTATCTATCTATCTATCTATCTATCTATCTATCTATCTATCTATCTATCATCTATCATCTATCTCAGTTTTATCTCCTGAAACTATATAGAACAATCCTCTCCCCTACATAACTCTTCAGATATGGATAGAAATAAAGGAAGGGAAGGGAAGGGAGGGAGGAGGTGGGGAAGGAGAGAGGGAGGAAGGGAGGAAGACAAGACAGAAAGTGTTCATTTTCCCTGCTCATCTTGTCTTTAGGTAACATACCCCCACCCCATTCCATGTCCAATGCCTCAAATCCAGAGATTTTCGGGCTCACTCTCTAAAGAAGAAAATCCATGTGCTGGGGTGGGCATGGGTGGCAGGCAGAAGAGGGGATCTGGGTCTCCAGTAAGTTCCTTTTAAGATTTCTAAACACTGTTTGTATTTTCAGTCCTTCCCTACATCCCTGACTTCAAATATGCCAGCCCTTTAATACCTAAATCCTTGCAGGTTCTATACCTCTCACTGGCTTCATACCCCTTATAAAAGCAAAACAAAACAACTTAGTCTCCCACCTGTGTAGGGAAGAACGCAGTTCCTCCCTACTGTGTGTTTCTTCCCTGGGAGGCTCCTTTACGACTCACACACCTATCCACACTCACACAGAGCATTAGGTTCACAACCCTTCTGGTCACCTAATGTGGGGAGGTTTTTCCTAACACCATCTAGTAATTCTTAGACACTAGCAGGGTATCTGAGAACTCAACCCAGTTCTCACACTGTCTACCTGGAGGTAGCATCAGATTGCACAGACTGAGCTCCATACCCCAAGACTGTACTGCCTGCCCCCCACCATTTCTGATACCACTTGTAAGTCCAGGTTGTCACCTGTGCTTCTCAGCAGCCAGCGAGAGATCAGAGGTTCCAACGGCCACCTCCTCAGGTTCCATTACTTTGCTAGAGTAACTCACAGAGCTCAGAGAAACATCTTACTTACCTTTACCAGTTAATTATAAAAGGATGTGATAAAGAACATCCACGTGTAAGAGGTAAGTAGGGCAAGGTAGGGGGGGAAGGGGTGCAGAGCTTTCCTGCCTGATCCTGACCAGTCATTCTGCCAGCATTTCCATGTGTTCAGCAACGCATAGGTTCTCAAAACCACATCTTTTGGGGATTTTTATGGAGGCTTCATCATATAGGCACGATTGATCATTAACTCCGTTTTCAGCCCTTCTCCTTTCTCAAGAGAACAGGGGACAGGGCTGAAAATTCCAAGCTTCTTACCGTGGCTTGACTTTTCTGGTGACTAGCTTTCATCCAGGAGCCCACCCAGAGTCACCTCCTTAGAACAAAAGACACCACTCCTGTCACCCAGGAAATTACAAGGGTCTTAGGAGCTCTGTGCCAGGAACCAGGGACTGAAACCAATATAAATACATTTTCTAATATCTCACATCCCTATAGATACTTAGGGTTTCCGCTTTTCCAGCTCTGCTAAGTTATTTTTCAGTCACTGGTGCATCTTTCCCGCTTCCAAAATTTTGTTCATATTGCCTACCTGTGTTATCAAGACTCAGTTATTTTGTGATCTCATAGATTTATACCTGTTTAATTTCCTTAATTATTACTTTGGTGGAGCTTTGGAAGGGAACAGAGATATATGCACGTATTCAAGCTGCCACATTTAATTAGGA
Organism: Callorhinus ursinus; assembly: GCF_003265705.2. Taxonomy (NCBI): domain Eukaryota; kingdom Metazoa; phylum Chordata; class Mammalia; order Carnivora; family Otariidae; genus Callorhinus; species Callorhinus ursinus. The sequence continues at coordinate 12,906,217 of NW_027397097.1, forward strand.
AGCTCAAAATTTATATTCAACTCTATGAAATTTAATCTTGGTGCTTTCTTGCCATCGGTCTATCTTGTTAAAATCATTTGGACCCTGGCTCTGTCATCATTACATGTTCTGTATCTCCAAAACTTGCAATATCTACAGGAAGTACAGGACACCATAAGAGAAGATAAGCTAGGATTCATCTCTTTTCTTATCTTTCATTCAGTCATTATTAAAGCTTTTCTGCATTTCCAGGTTGACACAGAATTATTCCATGAATCCATCTACCCATTCATTCAAAAAGTGTGTTGCAGGGTGGGGTTGGGGGGGCGCATCTGGGTGGCTCAGTCGGTTAAGCGTCTGATTCTTGATTTTGGCTCAGGTCGTGATCTCACAGTCGTGAGATCGAGCCCCACATTGGGCTCTGCACTGGGCATGGAGCCTGCTTGGGATTCTCTCCCTCTTCCTCTGCTCCTCCCACCTCTTCTTTCTCAAAAAAAAAAAAAATGTGCTGGGGATAGAAATAAACATTTAAGCAATCTAATCCCTGTCTTCCAAGAACTCACTATTTATTTGGGGAGACAGTCAAGAGAATAGACAATACAAATAAGCTTGTTATCAATATAAATAAGGAGTTGTATCAGTGCAGAAGAGAGGTACCGAACCCAGCTTGAGAGGAAGTACAAAGAGGATGGTGTTGAGAGGAGGGCACACCGAGGATTAATCTTAAAGGATGAGGAAGCTTTGGGCAGGCAAAGAAGACTAGGTGTAGGCCTGGCAGAGGGCAGATCAAAGCATGGGGAGCAGCTGTGCAGGAGCAAAAGATCCTGCCTCTTCTGCTTCTGAAGGAAAAATTTCTCTCAGTCGATAGAAAGTGCAGCACAAAGGGGGCTGAGTCATCTTTTGATGGGGTAACTTGATGTCAGTGTCCTTCCAGGAGAAAATGGAAAGCAGCCTACTCATAATGAGCTCTTTGGCTTTTGAATTATCAAGTAAAACGGAGGTATCGGCAGGCAACCGCTGGCAGAGTGAGAAATTTGCTAATAGACCCCCCTGCATTAGTGGGAAGGGATAAAAGAGCTTTGAAAAGTATAAAAGCCTGGCATGGATACACAGAATTATTATTACTACTCACATTGCCAACCACCACCATTCGCAGCCCTGAGGCATCCTATTCAACTTATAAAATGAGGCATCTTCTCTGTGGATTGCAGCAACGGCACTTTCCTGGTTTGGCTATTATACTATAGGAAATATATCTAATGTATTTAATATATATTATAACATATCTAATAATAATATACTATAGGAAAGATAACAACATTGGGGGAGTGGGGGTGAAGGATGAACAGGACTTCCTTGTGTATTTCTGTGCAATTTCATTTACAACTTTTAAAAGTTAAAGAAAAAACAGGGGGAGGAGGGGGGAGTTCGGGGGGAGGAGATGCTTTTCAAGGCCAAAGATGGGAAGCTCTATTGTCTGCATCTCTATTCAGGGCTCTAGTGAACTGAACTCAGTGTACTGTTGCAGGTTACTAGGAAATTAAAATCCAATTAGGATGTTGTCATGAGCCTGGCAATAGGGTAGATTAGAGGCCTGGCACAACTCAGAGGCTTGGTGGAAGGAGGCTGAGTGGGGAACATAAAACATCAGCTTCGAAGCACAGTAACCATGGTAACAATTTTTAAATGTATTTTGGACAGTTAGCATTTGATCAAAATCTACTGTGAAGCAAAGTATTTTTTCCTGCTGGACATTTTATCTTCAAGTCCTGCTATCTGGCTCACACACGAGTGAATACAACATGTCCCACCAGTCCCCAGCTTCTCCCAGTTCCTATGTGCTCCTCGTGCTGGAAGATGAGTGGTAAGAAATTCTGAGGCAGGGTCAGGAAAGCAGTCTTGGAATCATACACAGTGAATAATGCTATCATTAATGACTCAGGGATGGAATAAGAACTTGTTTATGCAAAAGGGTATCTGGCTCTTTGGACAAAAGTGAAGTGATGAGGCCAGGATGACCAGCACAAACTTATTTAGCAATAATTTCAGTCTTGGTTTTTCTGAGATTTGGTTTGTGTGTTGATTTTCTCTCATACTCAATTTCTACATCTCTCCTGCTCTCTTCTATATCGACATTTCCTAGGCTCCCTTGAAAAAACGACTTCCAGCTAGGTTCAGTCAATGGGAGACACTGACAGGAACTTGGAGGGTGGGAGGAAGGGAGCGGTGGGGGAATTTCTCCTTTCTCCCCATTTCAGGTAGCACTTCAGGGGTGTCTATTTTCCTTGATGATTTCTATAGATGTTATTTAATTTTCACGTCTCCATTAGCATAGACTTGAAGGTTTATCAGTGTGACCTTGTTCAGGCTTTCTTTTGTCAGAACAGAGAAGAGTCTTTTGACTTCATTCAAACATATTAGGGGTTTGCTGAGAAACACATTATTTGGCCCCAGTGTTCTTGATGTTGTTAAGAGAGACAGACCCAGACAAGAATACATTAGCACTGCCATTCTAACGACCACCCGATAAACGCACTCACTAGGTAGCACCAGGGCAAGATGTTTTGACTAAAATTCTCGCAGGAGCCTGAAAATGCACCCCCCCCCCAACATATCCAGGTACTAATAAGCAGAACCTGTGAGTGTTAGCTTCTATGGCAAAAAGGATATTGAAGGTGTGACTGGGTTAAGGATCTTGAGACGGGGAGATTATCCTGGATGTCTGGGGAGCCCTAACTGTAATCACAAGGGTCCACACAAGAGGCAGGCAAGGAAGTCAAAGGAGAAAGCAGGAGAGGAAGCAATGGAAGCAAGAGCTGGAGTAATGTGAGGAAGGTGTCACAGGCCAAAGAGTGCAGGCACCTTCAGAAATTAGAAAAGGAAATGGATTTCCTGTAGGACCCCCAGAGGGAGCCAGTCCTGCTGACACCTTGCCCTTAGCCGAGGATAACTGATTTCAGGCTTCAGGCCTCCAGAACTATAAGAGAATAAATCTGCATTATTTTAAGCCACTAAATTTGTGGTAATTTGTTATAGTAGCAATAGGAAACTAATACAATGCCCTAAATATAAACAGATTCCGCTTGCTTTAAAAACTCCATATCTAGGCTATCAGCAAAATCCATATGTGAATTCTGGCCTGCTATAGAATAACCCTTCAGGGAAGTATGCAAAACTGCCAGATACCACAGGAGATGTTGTGATGGACCTCTGATCCCCCTTCTAGAGTGAGCACTTACTCCTCTAGTGGCCCTTGTACGAAGAAAGCAGCACCCCCCTGAGGCACTCCTCATCCTGGGGGCAGCCTGCATGTCCTTCCTGACTAGTCAGTGAAGGGGTGTGACGAGCCAGGCCCTTCATCCCCACCCAGGACAACTCTGAGGGCCATTTCCTCAGGAGTCTTTGATGAAACTTCATCAGCGCCCTAATTTTCCTTCTGCCCAATCCTACTTCCCAACTCTGCATTTTGATTCTGAGGCACTCCCCAATAAACCTCCCATCTGCCAATCTCCACCTGAGTCTGTCTTCTCAGGAACCCAACTAGGAAAACTGATTTATAGGTATTTACTGCCTACTTGGTTAATTTCTCTTTGTATCTGCTGATGATAATCAATCCGCCCTCCTGTAACACCTCAAACTAAAACCAACATGTCAGAATGCAAGATCCTTTCAAAAGAGCCTAGGACCATTCATAAACTCTTCCTCAGCTGAGGCCTTAGGTGCAGTGTGAGGAAGAAAGCCATGAGCATTGGAATGTCAAGGAGTTTCTGTAAGGAAGTGGGCCGTGCTATTGCTCACTGCGCATCTAATTCTTATTAAGTCCTCTGAGAGAGATGTCATCATGTCCATTTTACAGGTGAGGATCCCAGGCTCCAGGGGGTTAGCTGATGCACCTGAGGAACAGATGAATCCAGGGTTGTTCAAATACAGCGATCAGGTCTTTCCATGCTATTAGGAGTAAGAATTCTTCCCAGAGAACATGGGAGATGGCAGGAGGCGCGTTTCTCACTTGGATGCTGGGAAAGGTCACTAGGGAGGTCTGGTAAGGGTGAGGATGTTGCTGCTGAATACACAGGAGGAAGCATCCCTCCAATTCTGTAAAAATCATGTAGGGTTTGATCCTCTCCTTGAGGCATGCTCCCCCTTTTCTAGGCTTTCTCTTTTCTCTGCGAGGAGCTTTCCCACCTTAATGCTTTTGCTCAGGTACTGTCTGTCTATCTGGAATGCCTTTCTTCTAATTCCATCTGTCCTTCCAGGTCCAGCTTAAATGCAATCTCCTTCAAGCCTTCTTTGATCACCTCCAACAGAAGCTATCTCTCCAGCCTCGAAATGTCTCTAGCATTCAGTGTCTATATTACCTCTATAAGAGTTAGCACATCGGACTCCCGGTGTTGTAGTTACTTATGTATGATTTGTATTTTCCCCGCTAAACTGAAAACTAAAGGAGAGCTGGCTTATACACATTTGTACCTCAAAGAGTCAGCATGAAATTATTTGTTGCAATATGTATTTATTGCTTAAATTACTTCAGAAATGCTGGGTTCTTCACATTTCTCTTTCTTTTAATAGGTAAATGGTCTGTTACATACATCTTTTATCCTTATCTGCATGGCAAACTCCTTCTTTCTTTAAAATTCAAAACTATGTCCCCTTTAATAGTAAGTCTTTTCTGAACTTGCCCCCTTGAATGGAATTAATCATGCCCTTCCTCATCTGGCTTTGTATCCCACATATAGATACATCATTATGTTTATAACACTGTTATGCTTGTTTGCATATTTGTTTTATCTGCTTCCCCTGGTGTAAAACTCCATGGAAGAAGGCATTATGCCTTATTTAACTTTGTGTACTCAGCTCTTACTACAATACCTAGCATGTGATAGGTATTCAGTAAATATCAATTGAACTAAATAAGAACAGAGTTTGAAGCCAACAAAATCTCAGAAGGAACACCAGATGTACATACTTATGGCCAGGGTGACCAGAAGCAAATTATTCAACCTCTCTGAGTTGGAAATAACACCACCTATAATTACCAGACTATGGTGAGGATAAATAAGATGATTCATGTAAAAGTGTTGCACAGGGGCGCCTGGGTGGCTCAGCTGGTTAAGCATCTGATTTTTGGTTTCAGCTCAGGTCATGATCTCAGGGTTGTGAGATTGAGCCTCATCTTGGGCTTCCTGCTCAGCAGGGTGTCTGCTTGTCTCCCTCTCTTTCTGCCCCTCCCCCTGCTCGTTCTCTCTCTCTCAAATAATCTTTTAAAAAAAGAGTTGCACTAAGTGCGGCCCAGAAAATGCCTGTTCTTTTCATATTAAATTGAAAATTAGTTTGTGACCAAATCGTTCATGTCTTCTAAACTAATTCAGGACAGCATAGTGTTTGGGGTAACCCTTCTGTAGAATTGCTCTGTGATCACTATCTGATAATGGTGATGATGAAGAAAAAAAAAGGAGAAGGAATTAGAGACGAAAGAGGCAGAGGAGGAGGAGGAAAAAGAGGGAGGGGGGAGGAGGGAGGGAGGAAGAAGAAAGCACCCAGTGTATTCAATTTATTATAGTTAAATTTAACTATAATAAACTATAACCAGAAGGAGAATGCCCCAGGAAGTCTAATTTATAATACTGTTTGGTTCTAAATAAAGAGCAGCTAATAGGGAGACATGTAATCCTGTTTCCAAAACACATTGGAAGGATCAGATCATGTTTGAAGTTTGCTCCCCGCCCCCCCGGCTCAGAGTTAGCAAGGTCACTCTGGCAGACCAAGGACATGTCTTCTGGCTGGAGGAAGCCCTGGTGAGATATCACAGGATATCAGCACCTTTGCAGAAAGCAAGAAAACAAACCACCTGAAATCTACACATATCAGTAAACTCAGCCTGTGGTGGCCCAATCAGATCTGGCCCTTTTGGAGAAGTTAATTTTTCATGGCAGAAAAGAGCATAGCTTCTCCTCAAGTGAAATGCCGAATCATCAGTGTTCAACCTCCAGTGCTAACAGCTTTCATTTACCAGCAGGATTATGTTCTCTTTGGTAACCTTTGCAGAGCAACTGCACCCCAGCCCTAGAGCCACAAAGGGGGGACTGCAGACGATGTAGGAGGGTATCTGTCTGGCAAGAGCCTGCCCTTATTTTATTTCTCTGCCTGCTATTGAAGATGGGGAGGATCAAGATTTAAAAGCTAATTAGTTACTTTGGAATAATATTATTAAGATGAATAGTGTTCAGATGCACGCTTGAAATGTAGTTGTATGCTTTTTAAATGTGTTGTTTTAACATGGTCGGGGTTTGATTAAAAATTAATGCCCCCTGAGGGCAGACCTTCTGTATGTCATGTCATACCGTGGGTGGATTGTCACTTCCTTCCAGGCTGATGTCCCTTGGATAACAACTAATAAACTATCTCTTAGTTTTCCTTCCTTGGATCATTCTTTTTTATTTCCTTATTTTTTAAAGATTTTTTTAAAAGATTTTATTTATTTATTTGACAGAGAGAGAGAGAGTACAAGCAGGGGGAGTGGGAGAGGAAGAAGCAGGCTTCCTGCCGAGCAGGGAGCCTGATGCGGGGCTCGATCCCAGGACCCCGGGATCATGACCTGAGCTGAAGGCAAACGCTTAACTGACTGAGCCACCCAGGTGCCCCTTTAAAGACTTTTTTATGTTTTTTTTCTTTTCTTTTTTATTATGTTAATGTAATCACCATACATTACATTATTAGTTTTTGATGTAGTGTTCCATGATCCATTGTTTACATATAACACCCAGTGCTCCATGCAGAGCGTGCCCTCTTTAATACCCATCACCAGGCTAACCCATCCCCCCACCCCCCTCCCCTCTAGAACCCTCAGTTTGTTTCTCAGAGTCCACAGTCTCTCATGGTTCGTCTCCCCCTACGATTTCCCCCCCTTCATTTTTCCCTTCCTACTATCTTCTTTTCTTTAAACATATAATGTATTATTTGTTTCAGAGGTACAGGTCTGTGATTCAACAGTCTTACACAATTCACAGTGCTCACCATAGCACATACCCTCCCCAATGTCGATTTTATTTATTTGAGAGAGAGAGAGTGTGCAAGCGAGAGAGCATGAGCGGGGGAGGGGCAGAGGGACAAGCAGACTCCCCTCTGAGCAGGGAGGCCGACACAGGGCTTGATCCCAGGACCCCAGGATCATGACCTGAGCTAAAATCAAGAGTTGGATGCTTAACTGAGTCACCCAGGCACCCCTCGTTCTTTTTGACTTCATATCCCACTAAATTGTGCATGACTAGGGGAGCCTGGGTGGCTCAGTCATTAAGCGTTTGCCTTCGGCTCAGCTCATGATCCCAGGGTCCTGGGATCGAGCCCCGCATCGGGCTCCCTGCTCTGCAAGAAGCCTGCTTCTCCCTCTCCCACTCCCACTGCTTGTGTTCCCTCTCTCACTGTGTCTCTCTCTGTCAAATAAATAAAATCTTAAAAAAATAAAATTGTGCATAACTAGCCCATATCTGTGAGCTTTTATATGTGTTCTCTTTTAATCCTTCCAGAAGCTCATGTGATATTTTTATCTCAATGTACATATTGAAAACTGAGGTTCAGAGAAGTCAAGGAATGTGCCCAAAGCCACACAGCTAGAAAGCGGTGGTGGCGGAGGAGAATCCCAATCTAGTAACTTCCCAGTGGAGTGTGCTACTGTAGGTGTGGATACAACTCAATGACTGTCAATATGAGAAACTACATGAACGACAAAGAGATGGTAACTTCTCTTTGGTAGACCAGTATTATTATAATGATTTAACATTCATTTTAGGCTACATCATATTGTAACGCAGCAACTACAAACTAAACCAACCTGACACGGGGATGTGACAGGTAACGTCAATGGGTTTGCAGCAAATCTCACTTGCTCTTACCTCCTCCAGAGACAGAAGACCCAACTCACAAATAAACCATCTTCCAACGCCAGTGACTACCTCTCCTCTCTGCCTCCCAAGTATCCATACCCAATTCTCTTAATCAGCACAAATCTTTCCTATGTATGTTATGCTACTTTTTCTTGGTCCTGAATTAAATGTATTTTCTCCATAAATCCAAGCAGGCTATACCCTGGGCCACCTGGAAATTCCTAGATTTGTGACTATCACCATGTATGTCACATCCATTCGTAAAATCTGGTAAAATATTATTCACTTCATTTCCATCACAGGAGGAATTTCTGGGGGGGGGGCATTTTCACAAAGAATATTTTATACAAGAATAAATACATTTTATCTGTTGACAAGTGACCATGCACATTCAAGAAGCAGGAGAATAAACCATGGAGAAGGGGAAGGCTCAGAGATTTTTTTTTTAATTGGTGAATGTTAAATTTTAGAAGGCTGAATTTATAGTATTTTGTGGATTAGATTGGGTGCCCACCGGACTGAGACTTCCTGAAACAGTTTTTTTTTTTTTTCAAATTCCATCCTTATTGCACCGCTCATCCTAATTTTTACCAATCAAGTTAAAGGACCATTTTAGACTCTGCTTCTAGGTTAGAACGAGAATATCAGAGAATGTACCTCAAATGCCTTAACCTGGCATTCAAGGCTCTTGTGATCTGCCCTTAGTCTCTCCTTCTTAACTCCTACTGACAACCCTCCCTGGTAACATTCCAAGCACACCAAGAGTATTCTGAGCATATTTTGGACGTTGCCATTAAAATTTCTTTTAATTCTACTTTTTCTTTCCCTTATGACAATGCTGCTTCTCTCTTTGATGACATTCTAACCAATCTTCATGACTCAGAAAAATTACCACTTCCTCATCTAAATATTTCTTGAGTCCTCTGGTCAAAATAAAGCAGCTTTATTCACTGCACACTCACAGAGCATTCCACTATGATACCCAGGCCTGGCTTAGGATTTGATGACCACATGTGTGTTCCCTTCCCTCCTTGAGGACACAATTGACAAGGATAGGAGACATGTCCTAGCTATTCTTGTAACACCTAATGTCCCAGCACAAAGTTTTGTTTCTAATGGGTGTTTAAAAATATCTGCAGAAATTGAAATAAGAGAAATCATTTCATTTTAATGTATGGCATCATTCCCTCAGGATATCACTAGTAGCTAGTTAACCCATTCATGAGGCAGTAAGAACTTGGTCCCAGAAATTGGCTTGTGTGGTCAGCTTGGGAGCACCTGGAGATGGGAGGCATGGGTGAGATGGCTCAGGGATTGGCCCAGAACAACGGGAAACAAATAACACAGTCAACTGCATCTATATTGTGGAGCAGGGTGCTGTGAGACCCCAGTCCATGTGAGGGTAGATGGTGGTCTTCAGGCCTAGGTGGCCTGGCATGAAGTTGATGTCTAGTAAATGAGGTACCTTCTGTGTTCCTACAGAGATACCCAGCACTTCTCTTTATTTTAGCACTCCCCACCAAACTGTGTTGTAATGGTGACTACTCGGTTCCTCACCACTAAGGACTAGGGTATGACCACTTAAAAACACAGCTTCAGCACCCAGTTCAGTCCCCAGCCCATAATCAACCCTGCACTGATGGATAAACGTCTGTTGAATAAATGAAGGAAAGACTGTAAGAAGAAGGAAATAAAAATGCATGTGGATGTTTCCGATTCAGCTTTTCAGGAGAAGATGTAGAGATCATGAACATGATGGGCTAGACATTGCTACTGGCTTCATCACAATCTATCCAGCATTTCTTGTTAAGAGCTAAGCTGCAGGGGAGAGGCTTTGTCAGAGTGCTCATGTTGGGTCAGCTGGGCCATGCTTTTGGACCAGATGGATGAGTGTCATCCCCTGTGTAGACCTCATAGCAATTGCTTTTTTTTTTTTTTTAAGATTTTATTTATTTAGGGCGCCTGGGTGGCTCAGTCATTAAGCATCTGCCTTCGGCTCAGGTCATGATCCCAGGGTCCTGGGATCAAGCCCCGCATCGGGCTCCCTCCTTGGGGGGAAGCCTGCTTCTCCCTCTCCTGCTCCCGCTGCTTGTGTTCCTGCTCTCGCTACCTCTGTCTCTGTCAAATAAATAAATAAAATCCTAAAAAAAGATTTTATTTATTTATTGACACAGAGAGAGTGAGCACAAGCAGGGGAAGCGGCAGGCAGAGGGAGAGGGAGAAGCAGACTCCCCACTGAGTGTGGAGCTCGACACAGGGCTCGATCCCAGGACCTGGGGATCATGACCTGAGCCGAAGGCAGACACCTAACCTACTGAGCCACCCAGGCACCCCATGGCAATTGCTCATTAACCTAGGGGTTTATACATGTATGCATCCACTGTGTGGGTTTAAAAGAAACTATTAATATAAATCCTCAAGAGTCTTTGATTTGATTTTGTTATTCACATGCAACTGCTTTAAAGAAAAGAGGAAACTTAGAGTGTTTAGGTCAATTAAGACCCTGCAACAGCTCCCCATTCCCCTATACTCTGGACTACTAATGCTTCCCCCTTCCAGATTGTCAGTTTCACTGCCCACTTTCAAATCCAAAAAGATCTAGTCCGTTGCTCTGGTATATACTTTTTTTTTTTTTTTTTTGCTAAATTACTGTTCCATACTGTTTTACTTTCTCAGCAGTGAGCTGCTGGAATCACAGTGCTCTGGGGAAGTTGTGCTTATTCAAGTCCTGGCACCTCCTCAAAGATGCCTGAACAATGCCACAGTAATTCTGCAGATGTGACCCAAGCCTTCTAGGAGGGGCTCTGGCGCAAGAGGCATCCTGGTCAGCACACAGCTCATCCAGCCATGACATGTCTGAGACTATACAGTTCAGGGGAACATCTCGCAGCATTTCCTGGCTGTGTGCAGAACTCAGAAATGATAACAGATGGCATGAAGAACACAACCCTGAACAGTCAGCAGGGCGACACTCATTAAGAGTTACCACGGAATCCACTTCCAGCAAAATCCCATTGCAATGAAATACCGCTTTCCCAAAATTGTCAGTCTGCTTGAACAAAAGAGACTACAGGGTACGATGCTGCCAGGCCTGGTGGAAGCTCTGCAGATGAGAAGGACTCTCTCAGAGCCTCAGGGACCCTCCATCCATCATTTCCTCCTGGTCAGATGTGGCCAGATCTCCTCTCTAGCCTCCTTAGCCTCTGCAGCTGGGACAAGAAGCTGGGGAGCAGTCAGAACTTTCCTCCCTCACCTGGCACTCATTATTCCTCTGCCTACTTTCTGTCCTAGTAGAATAGGGGTGGGGGGACAGGCTCTGGGAAGGAGAGAAGAATGTGTGGAGGTGGGATAGAGGGAACTTGTTATTTTACAGGTCAGAATGTGTTCTATGGTCAAAATTAATTTATCTTCATATTTTTTCAACTATATTACCAATTCGTTCCTCAAGAAAAATCATTTCCTCCCTCCCTCCTAAGGGAATGCATTGATCCTGATACAGACGGTAAACAACCTTTTGTTGTACTTTAGAAGCCATCAGTGAATTAAAATATTGATATGTGACACTAGGGTCAGATGTACCCAACACCAAATGGATAATGATTCTTAGATCATGAACCCCAAACCACTTTTTACCAAATGCCACAGAAAGAGGCATCTGTCCTTCTACCATTTGTTCCCCCTGCCCTCACCCCCCCAAGAGGGAGAATCTTCAATATTCAGATTTTCACACTGCCTTCTCTCAACAAGGCCCCTCCCACTGGTTACCCCATTAGTGACTCCTGAATCCTGCCCATGCTCCAAGACCCAGTGCAAATGCCGCCTCTTCTAGTCAAGATTTCATGAAGCTTCAGTTAGCAATAGTTGCTCTTTCACCTGTGTTCCCAAAGCTTTGTTGGAAGATTTAGATTGGTGTTTGTCTCATTCTGTCTGTGAGTTCTTGCTGCTACAACTCCAATGGAAAGGTCTTAAACATTATATCATTAGTGCCCGGCCTGGCGAGTCAATTAGAGAGCTTAAGAAAAGGACAGAGCTCTTGAACTGGTTTCTCTCTAGCTCTCTAACTCCACTATTAGAGGGGGAGTGAGGAATCACATGAGGGAGGCCCCTGACACTGTCAGTGTGAAAGGCTGATATCCATTAGGTGATTGTTCATCTAGGATCTAAGAGACCTGGGTTCTAATCTCACCTCTGCCATTAACATTTCCCCCTAATCTCACACCATGTTTAACCTTTGGTTTACCAGATATTTACTTGGTAAATCTTATCAGTAAACTTTGCCTTTGTGACACTGCTCACAATAGTATCCTTGCTTTCATATATATTCTACTCTTATGATCTCACTGCCAAAGACATTAGGCCAAGGGAATACCCAGAGTTGCCAAAGGAAATAAACCCAGATTTTTTTCATAAACACACATATCTAGGAAAACATGGCTGCAGAGGAAAGAAGATGTGACTGTGCTGTGTGAACCTGGGCAAGTTATTGGCCCTCTGTGAAGTAAGAATAGTAGCCATACCTGCCTGGATTGCATGATTACCAGCATATGAAAGCTAAGGTCTAGAAAACACTTAGCAAGAAGTGCCCCCCAAGTTAGCTATTTCTCTTACATCTGTGCGATCTCAATTATAGTTTGGTTGCATAGTGTTTCCTTATTCTTGTTGATAGTGAATCCCCAATGTGTTTTAAACTGGACACTTTCTGTGTCTAAAGTGCTTTTTGAAAGATTTTTATGGTTCTTGTATTCTTAAGAAGGCTGGGGAAAAACACATAGAGACCTTATTATTTCTGAAAAATGAGGCTTTACTGTGATAATCTAAATCTCATACAGATACATGAGAGAAGAAAAAGATTCTTCCAAAAATAATTGGTCCAACCAACTATAATTATGTTAATTCTATCAACTGCCAGCAAAGAGATCAAAGGTTAAGTCTGTTCTCAACTTCACAGGATTATAATGATAATAAACACAGCTATTTCTTAGTAGCAAAAGTATATTTTGCAATTGTAATGGATACCATTTGACTTTCATTTTTGGAAGCTAAATGATTTGCAATATATTTTCTTGTTCGAAACAAGAGATCCTTTAGCTTAGCAAAATTTGCCTTTGCTCAGGTGACCCACCTTCTTATTCACAATTTGCTCTACTGCTTGAGAACACTGTGTGTGTTTTTTTTTAAGATTTTTATTTATTTATTTGACAGAGAGAGAGAGAGAGAGCGAGAGCAGGAACACAGGCAGGGGGAGTGGGAGAGGGAGAAGTAGGTTTGCCGCTGAGCAGGGAGCGCAATGTGGGGCTTGATCCCAGGACCCTGGGATCATGAGCTGAGCCGAAGGCAGATGCTTAATGACTGAGCCACCCAGGCGCCCCGAGAACATTGCTTAACAAATACGACAGAGGACTTCGAAAAATATCTTCCCCCTTGGATAGCCCTGGAATTTTCATATCTTCTCAGCTCTCTACCTTTTATGCACCTAGTTTCACCATCTCTGTGATGTTTTCTTCAGTCTTTCCAGGATTGAGCACTTAACTATTTGCTAAGAACTATAGTGAATGCCTCATATGGAGATTCATCTTATTTCTTCCCCCAACAACCCTATGGTGTGTGTTAGTATCACCCAATTAATAGAAGTAGACATTTGTTCCAGGCTACATAGGAGGAAACTAAATGATAGATCCCATATTGGAAACCAGGTCCATGTGTCCAGATGCTGCCTCTTGATTGCTATCCCGTATTGCCTTGGCTGCCCATAACTTTCTTCATGTCCACATCTCAGAGCCTGTCACATTTCGTGATTTATATTAGGAACACAATAAATGATTGTGGGATAATAGTCATAATAATAGCCAACATGGGGGCACCTGGGTGGCTCAGTTTTTGAGTGTTTGACTCTTAATCTCAGCTCAGGTCTTGATCTCAGGGTTTTGAGTTCAAGTCCCGTGTTGGGTTCCATGCTGGGTGTGGAGCCTACTTAATAACAACAAAAATAAATAAATAAATAATAGCTAACATGTTGTGAACATTTATTTGTGTCAGATAACATTCTAAGAGGTTTCCATGTGTAAACTCATTCAATCTTAACAAGTCTATAAGGTAGGTACTATTACCGCATTTTACAGATGACAGAAGTGAGGCATATAGGGATTGATCAATGAGACTGAGCAAGAAAGAAAATGAGAAAGTAAACTGCTACCTCCTACTCCTTATCTATCCTTGTTCTACACCCAAACTAGCGGGTCTGCAAGAGTCCAAATATCCCCCCACTTCCTTGGGTTTATTCCTTTTCTCTTTTTGACTCTACTCCTGAATCTTTCTCCTGATAACTATTTCCTCAGGTGCTGAAAGGCTGTTGTCTCGCAGGCCAGTAGGGTTTGGTTATCTCCTCACGATCTCACTCATCTGTTTGGCCTGCCAATGAGACTCTGACTGTCTCTACTTGCACACAACAACCCTGTGTAGTGGGGATTACCCTCACTTTACAGACGAGGAAGCTGGGGAGCAGAAAGGCTAAGTAAGCAGTTTGTCTGGGATTTGATAGTAGACAATCTGGCTACAGAGCCTGGCATTAATCCACACGCTACAAGACATGGATGAGTCACTTCCTCCCTTCGTCAAATTCTCAGTACCTGCCATTGGTAAATGTGATCCCACACTAAACCATATTGTATTGATCTCATACTAAACTGAATTGTTATGTAACTGCTTCCTAATATGTGGCCTATTTTATTGTAAACTGTGAAGAGATAGTGCCATTCCTTTTCATTTTGGGGACCTTAGAATGCCTTTCTCCAATGTTTGACTTATTATTAGTTGCTGAAACCTAAATTGGAGGTCTGTCCCAGAATGGAATGTCTACTCAAGCAGAGGCAGAAAATTCCTGTAACTCCAGGCCACAGGAGGAGTTTTCCAAAGGCTAATAGAAATCTTCCATTCCTCACTTTCTCCTTTCTCCATAAACACTTCCCTGAGCACTCTGCTCTTCCATCAATCACCTTCTCCACTGCTTTGCCTAACTTGGCTGTGTCTCCTTCTGGATATCCTTCGGACATCCCGGCATGGTAAGACTGAAGTCATAATTCCACCAACCTCCCTGAAGGCACCACGGACCACTCATTTCCTAGGTCAAGACTCTCAGCAGGATCAGCTCTTGATATTTGTGTAAAAGGTCTAATACTCAAGGTAATAATAATAATAAACACCAGGACTGGATAACAAGCATTCACATTCCACTTTGTTTTTCTAAGTTTGGCCTACATAATTATCCAGATATGGGAGAGTTTTCTGTTTCTCCACATGTACTAGATGATTGTTATTTCTGCTTTTGAAAATCAAATATACAGCCCTACTTCCCATGTATAGTCATAGGGTCAAAGAAGTGAGACAAAGTGAGATGCCCTTCCCTCCCCGCAAAGAATGAAACATTTACTTAATTTTTATTGTAAGGTCACATGTACAGTATTTAATGTTATCCCTATAATTATCTTATGAGGCAGGTGTTATTATTCCCATTTCATAGATGAGTAAACTGAGGCCCAGACAAATGAAATGAGTTGCCCAAGTTTATGTGGCTGACAAATGACAGTGACAGGACTTAAACCTACATCTGCCCCTAGAATCTGTAAGCACTTTCTTTACACCATACCATCCCCTAAAAATTAAACCTGAAAACAGGACAATGTGATAATGACTTTTGCTTATTTTTCTTATATCAGGTAGACTATAAGTTCCTTAAAAGAAAAGAACTAACTATTAAGTTACCAAATAAAATATTTTTGCAAGTATTAATTATTATTATTGTAACTTATGATGACTGATATTAGGATTTTACAAATAAATGTTGTATAGCTGAGAAGACTAAGATGCAAACATTGTTCTAATGGGTAAACAGAGGCTCACACTTACAAAAAAAGGGAGATCTGCAAAAGTATAGGGATGTGTGTGTGTGTGAGTGTGTGTATGTGTGTGTGTGTGTGTTCTGAGCACCTACAATGTCCTGGGAACCATGGTGGTCGACAGTCTTGTAGAAATAAGACATAACCTAGCTCTTAAGGGGCTCTTAGCCGGTGGGGAGAATATACAGCAACAATAATGTGTAAAAACATTATTCAGATTATAGGACAGAAAATGTTGCAAAGTAGGCACAAATTAGCAGCATGCCAACCATGTTTGATCCATAACTACATCTTCTTTAGCTTCATGGTGTTTCAGAAATATGAATCAGGGGTTAACATTTCAAATTGAGAAATTTCACTCAAAATTCACACTCGTGGCTGCCCAGAAAGTGAAGTGAGCCCTGATTTGTTTGGCCGTCAGCACCTGCTGCCTTCAACGGCGGTGTGTGTATATATTTGTATCTAAGGCCCCACGTTTCTTTTAACTAACAATTTTTAGGAGAACTACCTACCACATTTTCTCCCAGGAGCACATTTGGTACACCATTTTACCTTGGTAACACTGCTCACATGACCATAAAGTCACGCATGACATTTAAGGTGACATACATAAAAATTATCAAGGCAGTATTGACAGGAGGAGAAAGGATTAAGGAACATGTGTGTGGGTGGGTGCAGGTAGAAAGGAGTGATGAAGATAGAAAGGTGATAAAATTATACTATTTGACCTCCCCCCTCCTTCCTTTTCCGTCTCTTTCCTTCCATCTCTCCCTGTGCATACACTTGTCATGACTTCTCCCAAGCTTGTCTTCTTTCTGCTGTGGTCCAGAGCGTGGATTAAGGACAAAGGCAACTCTAGATGCTCTAGACAACCCTCATCCCAGATCTGGAGGGCACTACAGAGCTGCCTTAATGGGAGGTTATGTGAATCAACTGCCTCATATGCCTGGCTCAAGACAGGGAACAAAGTATAGGGTTGGAGACAGATAGGGAGGTGACTGGCAAATGCTCAGGACAGAATAAATGAATCATTTATGTAAGTGAACACATTAATGCATGTCCTGATATGTTCATCTCTCAACCTCATGCCTACTGCGAGGAGGCAGTATTTGTATCTCTATGGAACTTTTGTATTTCAATATGTTTGGACTGAGTTAATATGCACATCTACTGATAAATGTCTTTAAAGATGGTCTATGTTATCTATTGAGAGAACACATGCTTTGAAGCATGTCCAAATGGCCTTCAAAGTCAATACAAATTAAAATGAGGCTCTATCTGCAAAAGGCAAACACTGCCAATTAAAACTTCACTATTTGGCCTCAGAGGGATACCCTCAGCTCTTTCCTCTTTAATCTGTGAATTATCTGCCTTGTCAGGAATCTCATGGAGAGTAGACAGAGTGGGCCAGTGTGGGACCTAAAAGAAGGGAACAACCGTTTCTAAGGTACCTACCATGTCCCCAGCTCTATTAAATGTGTTAATACATCAACTCATTTAGTCTCCCACAGTTAAATGTGAACCACATGCAGGAGATATTTTGTTTCTTTGTTCACCCTTGTACCTGCAGAACAATTCCTGGCACAAAAGAGGTGCTTGTTCAAGCTATTCTCTACTAGCCCTCAGAGCCGATCATTAACTTACCCACCGGGTGCTCTCCACTGTATCTCAGGGGCTAGAAGCCTAAGAACCATAGTCCCAGAATCTCCTGTCAGCAGGGTGCCAGCTTAGTGTCTTCCAATCGGAGTAACTTTTGTGAATTTTGGGATGTGGAAGGGCGGTGGCAGACCAGCAGAGGATTTTGCATTACCGCCACTGCTTTAGCCTCTCACAGTTTCCTTAGACTCCACAATTCACTGTTACTCTCCAGTGAGAAACTATGACTCAGGAAATGCCTTCTTCAATTTTCTCTCTTTGGGGATAGCTGCCCCTACCCCCTGACTATCATTCCTCCAAACTTTCCAATAATTACTAAGCCCATGAATATCCTAAATTATATCTCTTTCTTCTTAAAATACGTAAAATGTGGTCTCTTTTCCTGACTGATTTAAGGTTCCATAAATATTTGTTAAACTGAGTGAAAAAACAACCAATTCAATGGGCAGAATTTCTACCTTGCAGTTGTAGGACTGAGGCTCTGAGAGATGAAATAATTTGAGATTACACGGCAGATTCTTAAATGTCAGAGCTCAGACTTGAGCCCTAGACTGTCTAATGCCAAGTACTTTTGCTTTTTCCATTCAGATGCTGTCCTTAGTGGGTATGGCATACTGTGTTGCTGCCAAAATCTTATCTCAGAGGTTGAGAGCTATTGTTTTCATTGTTCCTTCTGCTGGTGCACCATTGTGGCTGGAAATCTCCTCATAAATTGGAAGGGTACATTAGTTCCCAAGACAATCTGTCTACTAAATATGTATTAGACCTGGAAGGACACCCTGTTAAAAAGGTACATTATATTTGCATTATCAGTGCAGATACCAAGGGTGTGTGGTCCAGTAGAAGCTTACAATGTACTCATTGAGTGTGTAAATAAATGAATGAAAGCTCATGGGTTTTGCTTGGCCAGAAGTTCCTCTAAAGATTGCATGCTCTGACTCAGGTGTCACTTGGGTCATAAACCACTTCTGGGATGGTAATTCCATTAACCTTAGTGCCTGGATCGCATCCATCATTCAGCACAGTAACAATGTCTCTTAGGCTGTTGATTTTCCTTGAGAAACCTCAGTTGTCAAGAGCATTGTAATTCTGAAGCAGATCCGGACAAGAATTCACCCCTACTTTCCAAATGAAAGACCGAGGCACTGAAAACTATTAACCTACATCTATTGTAATGTAGTAGCAAAAGCACTGCATTTGAAACCAAACAGATCTGGGTTCTCATCCTAATTTCTGCTGCTTACTAGACCTGAAACCTTGGGCAAGTTGTTTCTGTGGCCTCAGTATTTTCATCTATGTATCCCTAGATACCTCTAGAGCTACTGGAAGGATGAGCTATAGCAGACAGAAAGCACCTAGCACAGCATCTGACCAGTGGTATGCATTCGGGGAGTGGAAATAGTGGTGCCATCATTAATAGTGAGGAAGGGTTTGCTGATACACAGGCTGTCATCCTGTGGGTTGGTCCATGTTATTCCATGGCTCTCCAGTCCCAAACTGGCAGCAGTGGTGGAGAGGGACACTTAAAAACATGTTTTTCACATTCATAATTATACTACCTACAGAGGTTATATAATTGCAAAGAATTAAGTGTCTGCATTTTATAACTTCTGTAGGCTTCACGGTGTCTGGTGCCTTTGGGGTGGGGGAGTGGGAATGGCTGGCACAGAGTGGGTGGAGCATAATCGTCATACTGCACTTTCCCTTAAGATGAGATTCAAGATTAGACTAACTAGAAGATTCTGGGGGTGGACAGGTAGAGTTGGGTGCCTTTTGCATGCTAAGAGGTAGTAGTTAAAGCTATAGCAATGAATGAGGTCATGGATAGTTTGGGATTAATTAGGGGAAAGCCAAACCACACTTGACCTCAGAAAACTCATAGTACTAGACTCTGTTTGGCACACAGCAGATTCTCAATGAATATTTGTTGAATTAATAAATAAATATCAGATGAGAAAGTATATCAATATTCCTTGAAGGGCTTGTGTTCCCCATTTCTCTTATGATCTAGTCTCAATTTATCTTTCAAAAGCTAACCGAAGTTAAGTGTACTTCCTGAATATTCTGAGTCTTCCAGTTTGAAAAAGTCTTCTTTTTTTTTATATTAACATATAATGTATTATTTGTTTCAGGGGAAAAGGTCTTCTTCTGAAAGCCCATCACTCAGCACTAATATTTATTTCTTACTTTACCGAGACCTGGCAGGCACTCTGAGTGCCTGCTTACATCGCCTAAGTTCCAACTAGACTTTGAGGACAAAAACCATATTTTCTTGCATGGTCAAAAATTCCTCCATGTCCAGCAGGGTGCCTGGCTACACGAAGCTTCCAATAAATAGAAAGTCAGAGAAGGAAAAAAAATGGAATGCTTTGGAACCTTAAAAGTGTTGAAAAATGAAATGTGTGCACATGAATGACTAAGTGCTCAGGTTGGCGAAGATAAAACTTTGAGGAATCCCAAGGAGGGCACTGAGTGCTCATAAAAGTAGAACTGGAGCATGAAGGAGAATTATGGAAGGAAGAGGCTGGTAGAGTTGGTTCCAGGAGGGAAGAGATGGGCTCTTCTTCATTCCTCAGCCACACTTGGGTTACCTGCTTCTGTTAAATATTGTGTTAGGCAATGCGGGTATAATATGTCAGGCACAGTATCTGCTAAGAACTTGACATTGTGCTGTAGAGATAGAGCAAGGAAAGAGGTACAACATAGCACACAGCTCAGAGTAAAGGAGAGTACAAAAAGGGGGTACACTTTCTCAAGACGAGATTAGCTCTTGGGTGCTCTATCTCTGACAAAGATGACTGGAGGGATATGACAGACATCGTGATTCGGGGAGTAAACAAGCTTGAAGAAGGAGAGATCAGAGAGAGAACTTCAAGACTCTAAAGTTTACCATTTGCTTTCATATTTCAAATGCATTTGTTGTTCAAACTACAATAATAAATATTCAAACCATCATGTGCCCTAGACAAATGAGAGCCAGACCTGGTGTGCCTTTGTCCAACCACTACATAACATGCCTACAAGAAAATGAATAATCTTGATTGCCCTTTTGGAGGTTCTCTGGATGTTTTTCAGAGCATGAGGAGTTCACTGCCATAGAAACAGGGTTGGAGTTCTCTGTCAGCTCTATAGGTTTTAGGACTGAACAAGACAAGAAGGTGACATATACAAGGGTCCATGGGTGTTGGGAGAAAGTCAAACACTATCACATTCCACTGGGATTTTTCTCAGGCTCCTGCCCAGCTTGACCCACTACCTTCCATGTGATTTTTATAAACATGTATGCCAGCTCTCTGCTTCATGCTTTCACTAGCACTGTTTTTTAGATCAGCCTCGCCATTGCTAGACAGATCCTCATTATCAAAAAGTGAAATTTCTTTTAACTGTCCCTCTATGAGACCTACTTCTGCCCCCTGCAGTTATATACAATAAGTTTATAATCTCTCATCTCAAGAGGCTCTCTTGTATTTGAATAACGTTGTCATGGTATTTGCTGTTCTTATTCATGAACCTGAGCATCCATGCTTTCTTCAACTAATCTTTATCTGATAGTTTCCAGACTTTTGTTCCCCAAGTGATTACCTCTAGAAACAACTTAAATATAACTCTGTAATAAAGTGATCCCGGTGCTGAGCACCCCACTCCACCATGGGCTGAGAAGAACTGATACCCAAGAGAGAATTATGATTTTCCGAAAGTCACACTGTTGGCAAGTGGGATGGACACAATTCAAAGCCAGGGCTTCGGCCTTCTATACAAGATAAACGAGGGATGAAGTACCTTTCATTTCCTCTCCAACCAGATCTTAAACAACACAATAATCTCATTCTAGCCTTGTCTGCCTATGGTCAATAATCTTCTTCCAAATCCAGACATACACTGGAACTGGCCTGGGCAACCTGGAACGTGCGGGCACCATTTTGTATTTCCTTAGGCACATCTGCCTTTTGATAATTAAAGCTGCATGCATTTATAGGCACAAATCAAGAGAATGAAATATAGAAAAACATGAATAAAGGAAATTTCAAGAAAGAATTTCTTAAAATAAGCTTTTGTCTTTTGTCTACATTAAAGAACAGATAACCTTTTCTCAGTGCATTCGATGAGTTTTCAAGTGCATTTTCATTCATTTGCCCTTTGAAGTGGAATTATTGCCATTTAAAGTGATAGGCAAACTCTGTTCTACCTACACTTATTAGAGCTAAAGCTGTCTAAGGACATGACATTAGATTGATGTACATTGCTGGAGGATGGTAGGCATGGGGCTGCTGTGAGGCTAATACATTCTCTAATTCACTTGTAAACACAACTTGTGTTTTCATTTTTGTCAATCCTGAGGTTTGGATGAATTTTAGTTTCCTAGTCTCCAGCACATAATCTTAAAAATGGGCACTTCCAAATGGTCTTCACAAATATTTATTACCAGAAAATTCGAGTTGACAGCATGGCAGTTGGTCTAGAAACGCAATTAATTTATGCAAAAATTTTAGGGTCTATGCTGGGGAAATTAGTGATGCTCTCTCCAGAAGTAGCTAATTTCCTTCTAGGTGGTCCAGGGTCCAGGACTAGGCAGGGGCAGAAATCGAGAGGGGGTAAGCACAGTCTCTGCCTCCCACTCACTTTATAATCCCCCGGGAGATGACGTGACAAAACACAAAGATAGAACTCAAGCTGAAATCCATGCAAGAAGAAGGGATTTAAATGGAGAGCACTGGCTACATCTGGCAGTACAGATGTGGTGGGCACTGAAGCAGGGTAGGATTTTCGTAGAAAGAAGGTAGAGTGAAAGGACTCTTGCATGCATAGCAGCATCTAACTGTCAGGGTGTAAAAATGCAGGGATAGAAAATCCATTTTCAACCCTTTCTCTCCATCCTCACCTATCACTTTTCTCTGCACTGACAACACATTTTATAGGCTGGTAATAAAAACAAAAAACAAACAAACAAACAAAAAACAACCTATACAGAGCCCAGAACACACCTTGCTATTTCATGTCTCTGGCCTTTGTAGAGGCTACTCATTCCATCTGGGATATCCTTGGTCCTTCACTTTTTAAAACACTGTGGAGACATTCCTTTCAGAGAAGCTTTCCCTCACTCCTCTAAGTAGAGATAATTGTTACTTTCCCTGGGTGGCCTCTGTATTTTGTTAACACTAATATAATTGTATTCATACCCTGATATTATAATTTAAATGATAACAAAATAGCAGTAAAATTGTACATGTATTTATCTTTCTGCTAGACTGCGAGCTTCTAAAGCTCAGGGACCTGTCTCACTCAGCACTACATCTTCCAGTCCCTGAAAGAACTTAGAAGACAATACATGTTTGCCAACCATCAGGTGGCAATGATTCTTCTTCACTTTCTAGACAAAGAATTTCCTGGCCCATCAAAGTGCTCTATTAGAATATTTTCCCAATCCGGAGCTCGCATTAATTAATCTGCTTATTCACTGAATGCTTAACTTGAGCCAGGAGGGTGTTAGGTCCTGGGAGTGGTAGACAAAACAGATATGGCCCTACCTCTTGCACACCCCCGCCTCTTGTACAAACTTACTCAAATTACTCGTTCCTGTTAATTTACTATAAAATAATATTCTTGCCTCCAGGATAATTTCCCAATTCAGAAGACCACGTATAAAAGCAAATCAGTGTAGAGCATACTTCAGCTGAGAAATCTATAAAGAAACATTCTATCTAGACCTCTGTCCCCCTGGGAAAGAGCATTCTTTGTGCATATATGTATATGTATCTCTAAGTACATGTACATTCCTATGCCAAATGTATGCATCTATCATAAATGAGCAACCTGCAATTAAGGCCCACAGAAGAATACAACCCATTTATAAATAGAATGATCCCCTGGCCCTTCTAACTTAGACCTGCTTAATTAAAACCAGAGTACAGTTTGTACCTTTTAACATAACGGCTTATGTTATGTTTTAAGTTTAAATCTTTTAGTGTTGGCCCTTTGTTTCTTTTAACTCCATTGCAAAGGCCCCACAAGTGTATTTATGTCCTGAAACGGAAAGACAGATAACTGTTCCAAACTTGAAAATAAAGAAACAAACAAAAAATTAATACCAAAGCAAAAAGCTTTTAGACATTTTCTAGTACCAGAATAGTGCTAAACAAAGTAAGCACTAAATAAATATTTTATGAATAACTGAGTACATGAATGAAAGAACAAATACTTGCAATTATGGTTTTTTTCATTAGGGCAAGCCAGTGGAAGAGGTTATGGCTTTACAAGAGAAAAACAGTTCAAAACCAAGCCTTGACCCAGATGGTGGAAAGAACTCTATCTAGATGATAAAAACAAAAACAAAAGACCCCAAACCTTACAGCTGTGCTTTAAATTCTTTTGGTTCTCAATCTTTAGAGTAATGATGTACATTTTGGTGGGTACAGTATCCCATCTACCTAACCCAACCAGCTTATCCTGCTAAAGTCAGGTATTTAACATCCAATGAGTTCCAGTGAAGATTAGAGGGAAGCAGATGTCCAGTTAACCTCTACATTGCCCCAAAGTCTTGCTAGTTACAGTTATTTCTTCCATTACTATGTTTTTATCGTGCCTGGGCTTGCTTTATGCATCACAAACGAAGTGGATGTTTGTGGTGGTGGGTGATAAGGCCCATGGGAGAAGATAAAAGTAGGAGGAAAGATCAACATTTACTGAGCTCTTGCTTTGTTTTCAGGCCCTGTGCCAGATTTTGGACATATTTTTCTAAAAAGAAAAATAACTGTATATGGATATTCAGTATATGGATATTCAGTACTTATTATTGGACACCGTAATAGGTCTGGGTATACATACTCCTTATTTGTAATTTTTTTGTATCAGAAACTATAGGTATACCACAGAAGGAACAAATCCCTTTGGGCTCTCTCTCATGCGCATATTCATGAAATTCTAAGTTTGTGTTGTCATAGATGGAGAAATTTTATTAAAAAAATAGAAAATCCCATCTGGTCTGTGAAACAGGTTTCTCTAGGGGATATCATGCACATCGTTACAAATTCATCTCATTGGATTGCTTCTGGGTGGGTAACTATCTAAGAATTCTGAGGGACAGATGGATTGCTTTCTATTGTTAATATATATATACATATATATATATATCCAAAAATTTATTTGAGAAAAAATTTGGCAACAGAAATAAATATTTCCAATAATAGTATACTACCAATGAGTGATTTGCTTAAAAACTGCTTAAAACAATAGAAATGGGGATGACTTTTGTTTATCTTGGCTGCTTCAGCATAGTTTGGATCAAGGGCAGGAGCACTGACTAAATCCCTGGCAAAGCCCCTTCTAGTCTTTCCATTCCATACTTTTCAGAGGCACCATTTCTACTAGAACAAAGTAAGCACCTGCAAGGGACCGAAAGAGTGCTCACAAGACTTTAACAAGGAAGGTGATGGAAATCTCCTCAGAGTTTTCTAAATTTATATGCAAAAAAGTTTCAGATAACCATAATTTAATTAAAAAATTTTAAATAGAAGGAAAGTGTTTTTCTTTATATTTTCCTTATCTCTATAACAACTAAATAGGTTTGGAACAATGCTATCTTAAACTAATTAAGAACATGGCCTCACAACATGGCATTTCATGAATATTAAACGCAAATGTGTGAATTATCTAGTTTCAATTAGGCTGTTGCACTCCTGGCTTTCAGTTATGAGAAAATACTATTTTGTATAGGACATGAATTGAGGTTTGTTTTTTAAGAATCAGATGGAAATAAGAGAAATGAAGAGGAGCCTGAATCACACACCCTGATATAGACCTTGGAGATCTGTATCCACTCATTTATTTTTTGAACTTTCTATTCAACATTATTGAGCCCCTCCTATGAGCCAGTCGATGGGAGGACAAAGAAAAATCTAAGTCCTTACTAATGAGCTCCTTCTGGTGATGGCAACCCACATACATAGATAGTTATAAAACATGCCTAGAGCATTTGGGATATAGCAAGAAAACAAAACCCCCCACTGGTGGGCAGGGCAGGAAGAGAAACATCTAGAACAATGGAAAAAAAAACCCCACGAATAATGTTTATTTACTTATTGATTTGTTTTATTTGTATCCCTACTCATTTTCTCTCTCCTTTATTATTCTGATAAAAATAATTTCATCTGTGAATATGTCAGTGTGTATCTCTAAAAGATAAGGACCTATTTTGAAAAACATCACAGTACCATTATCACCTCTAAAATATCACCAACAACTTATCAAATATCCAGGTGGTATTCAAATCTCTGTCTCATGAATGTCATGAATTTTTTTACAGTTTGTTTGCATATGGATCTAATAAGGTTCATACTGATTACAATTAGTTGATGTGTCTGTCCTTTAAGTGGCTCCCTGTCCCTTTTTTCTTTCTTATTTGTTGAAGAAGTCTGAATTTTATTTTATTTTTTTAATTATTTATTTATTTGCGAGAGAAAGAGAGAGAGAGAGGGAAAGAGCATGAGCAGGAGGGGGCAGAGGGAGAGGGAGAGATAATCTCAAGCAGACTCCATGCTGAGCATGGAGCCTGATGCAGGGCTCGATGCAGGGCTTGATCCCAGGACCTTGAGATCATGACCTGAGCCGAAACCAAGAGCTGGATGCTTAACTGACTGCATCACCCGGGTGCCCCAAAGAAGTCTGAATTTTAAAAGAAGAGTCCGGGATAAGACGAAGAAGGGAGTAGGAAAGGAACTCCAGATAAACAGGTTGCCAGGAGCAAAAAACACTGCAAAAACATTGAGGCCTTCCTTGCTTTCCTTAAACATATAAATTTTGTGACTATTCTTATTTTTTTTTAAAGATTTTATTTATTCATGAGAGACAGAGAGAGAGAGAGAGAGAGAGGCAGAGGGAGAAGCAGGTTCCCAAGGAGCAGGAAGCCTGATGTGGGACTCGATATCAGGACCCTGGGATCATGACCTGAGCCGAAGGCAGACGCTTAACCATCTGAGCCACCCAGGCGCCCTGACCATTCTTATTTTGGAAACAATGCTTAGTATGTACTATCTCCGCACGATGCCCTTGTCTGCATATGTAGTAAATTCCTGCATCATCTTCAAGGCTCAGCTATAGAAATTATTCCCCAACTTCTCAATCTCACATTATCTTCATCCTCCCTTGAAGAATGTATTACCTGGTATCTATCAGTTAACCATGCCAGTTGCTGGGCACACAAGGATAAATGGAATCAAATCCCTGCCCTCAAGAAACTCACTGTGAGATATTTTTGGAAGAAAGGAGGTGATGCCAAATTCTGGCCCATAAATGTACATTTTCCTAAATAATTAAGTTGCAGCAAGTACATGCTCATTTTTGTATAAGGCATAAATTGGAAAGCAGAATTAGAAAAAGATTTGCTATAAAATCATTAACAAAGAGTCTTATTCTTTCAGTTTTCATTTAAAGATGGAAAGCAAAACTTTGTCAATAGACTAAATGTTTAGGCTGCGTGCTTTGTCACTTTTTCTAATGTTCCCATACTATGGAAAGATTATAAGAAGACTAATATTGAAAGATTAGATAATCAAATTATAATGAGTTTAGCTAGTTCCCTATGGCTCACATTTCTACTTTTTATATTGCTATTGGAGCAACTGAAGCCAGCAGTATAAAAATGTATTACCCAGTCATATTTTAAAATGATGCTCTTGATTGTGGAACACCCAGGAACATTCTTTCATTCACTGAAGGGCTGTCAATATTTCCTTAGGTTTGTTTCTGGCCCTTACAAGTAAAAAAATATATCTTCATATTTATCATGTTAGCACCTAATACCAAGTCTTGGGTATAATGGGCAAGAATGGATGGGCTTTCCAACACTTTCTAGCTATGTGATTCAAGCCTTATTTTCTCCTCTCTTTCCATAGTGCTATCATGAGAGGTAAACAAGATAATGTGGTAGCAAACAAATGGGGAATTTAGTTATTATTGGTTAAATAAATAAATAAAGCGTACATTCTGCTTATATCCTTCCCACCCTATCCAAATCCCTGACCATTTTTTTCCCGTCTCAAATAATATCTCCTTTATCACTCTAAAAACAAACAAACAAACAAACAAACAAAAAAACTACACAGGGCTGTCTTAAACATCTTAGCACTAAATTATATGTTCTTTCTGTGTCTGAATGTTATTCTCAACTGTAGCCAGAAGTTCTTAAAAAATAAGATGGGTCTCATACAACAGTGATGTCAAAATATTTAACGACTAACTGTGCCAGGCATTAACTCCTTACTGAATCTTCAGTTCATTGATGAGTTCCTTAGTTGTTCCACTGGGGAGATGTGTGAAAGCCCTGTGAAGGGGACTGGAATGGGGAAGGTCTAAAGCAGTTGGGAGGGAGGTGCTCACACAGCCCTAAGAAGAAGCTATTTACCAACAAGAATAGAAGTATTTCAGTGGTTTAAGAACCAGGAATACCGTCTGCAGCCTGAATATCAGTTCTGCTCTTTCATATCTCTTTAGCAACCCCTATATGTCAGAAACTCAAAACACTTACAGATGAGCTAAAAAATTCAAACAAAAAACAGTTTCTCTTGCCATTTCTCTACTGGTACAATGAAATCTCAAAATAAAACAAAAGAGTTTATCTGGTTTGTGCTATGGGGAAGTGAAGTTGTGTCATGGGATAACGACATCTTTTAATACCTGGCTGACATATGTGTTTTTAAA
Organism: Callorhinus ursinus; assembly: GCF_003265705.2. NCBI lineage: Eukaryota > Metazoa > Chordata > Mammalia > Carnivora > Otariidae > Callorhinus > Callorhinus ursinus. Next base: position 12,934,316 of record NW_027397097.1, read on the forward strand.
TCAACATTATCCATCATCCTTCCACTACTTTTAGTTGCTTCTTTCTCTGTATTGAAAAGCTGTCTAATCTGAAGAGAAGAAACCAGAGCCCCTGTGTGGCTACTGTAATCTTCTCTAACTTACATATGTTTTCTGAGTATGTCTTAGGTTCCTCACTGACACAGCTGGATTGGAACCACTTGCCCATGACTGGCTGCAAGTTTTCTGAACAGATTTATTATACCAGAAGCAAATGGCCAGAGGAAATATACTTTGATTCTGTGTCTTGTCATTACTGAGTGTTCTTTGGAAAGAAGCTAGACCAATGAATATTTAGGTGCAAGCTCGTTAGGTAGGCAAGTTGAGGGTATTGAGACAAGCTTCATGAGTTAAAAAAAAAAAGTTTTATGATTACATCTGGATGCCAGAAAAATCATCAACAGTATGAGTATACTTCCTATAGAAAGTAATTAAATCCTGTCACTTCCTCTTCTATGTTGCAAAGCTAGAAAACAATCCAAACACAGCTAATTGAATTTGGATCCAGGAGTTTTAGTGGAAACTGTTACCAAGCCCAACCACTACAATCTTATTCAGGAAACATTTTACTTCCTCAAGTAAATGGTGAGTATTGCCCAACGCTGAAAACTGAAGGATTGATAAATTGTATAAACTGTGAATCACACAGTTACCGAAGACTAATTTTGCCATAAAGCATGGACATTTGACTAACAAATATTTTCTTCTATTCTATCTCATTCTCAATGTGAAGTATATACAACTGGCAAACACATCTTTCTCAAAAGCACCCATTTTTTAGCACCACAAACTTCATGATATCAAAATCCAAATAAATTTGAGGCACTGGGTGAATCATTAGCCTTCTTGAACAGGTTTCATAAGAAGCAAAAAGGGAGGAAAAAAGATGACAATGGTATAATCTAGCTCTAAAGTACTGTAATTTTGATCTAGGGGACATAAATTTTAAGGCTCACACTGAATTGACCAAATCTGTAGTCACACTGTAAAAAATAAGAACAATTGACTGTAGTTTAGCTTAAAACCCAACTGCCATCATCCAACAGCAGGTTTTGGTGAAACTGATACGTTAGGTTTTCTGTTAATTATACCACTAGACAGATGGCTTCTGGCTGGTAAATTTTGCAATATATTGGCAATAGTGCCAATATAAAAATAAGCAGAGAGTTGAAAAATTACCTGCTTAGTTGTTACTGTAGAGAGCTTTGTTCTCTACCTTGAAGGCTTTCCCTGTTTCTTATCACTTGGCAAACCCCTACTCAACATGGAAGCTAATCTAAGGAGATGCACCATCATATGCGTGGCCTTCTTTCCATTATGCTACATATTAATTCTAGTGAACGTTTGTACATGATGCATTGTACATATCACAAGTTGAAGATGACTGTTGGATGCTGGGCTAGTGTCCATCACCACTACCATCCCCTCCTAATAGCAACAGGTGCCAGATTTTGCTTAGGAACTCATAAGGTCATGGAGAGGTGGTCTTTCAGAATGCAGCCAGCGACTTGGTTTTATGTTCATGGGTAAGCCAGTCCATTCAAACTGAATTTTATGAACCACTCTCAGGATCTGTCTCTGGCTAGAAAAGACTAAGAAAACAAGTTTCCCAGGAGCCATTGACAACTGTCCTGGGATTACGAGGGCATTTAGTCTTAGGGTGCAGCCAATACCAAAAGAGGCAGCATGACAAAACCAAAAGAAATGGGTTTCTTGACAGCCTTGTGAGCCACAGGATCAGACTTCTTAAAGTTGGATTTACTGCTGTATTTTGAGGTTACAATTACCAATCCATTCCCTTTATTGAACAAGTCAGTTTGAGTCATGGTTTCTGTTACCTGTACTAGGGAGCAACCTTACCTGCTCCTGTGTTGGCAGTGAGAATCGCACTGTGTTCAAATTGTGGGCTCATGTGTTCATTTCCCTTGGATTATAAACTCCTTGAGTTCAAAGATTCTAATTTTTCATCTTTGTAATCTTAGCACCTAGCAGAACACCTGGCACTCGTCTATGCTTAATAAATGATTAATACAAGACAAAAAAAACAAACAAACAAGTAAATAAAGTAAGCTAATCTGGATTATTCAGACCAGAAAATATCTCTTTCCCAAATACTTTGAATATTTTTTTTATATTTGACTTGACTTTCCCATAGAGTTAGATATCTTCCACAATCTATCCATAACATTTTCCCACTTTAATTCCCTAAAAATATTTTTTCTCCCTTTTCCTCCTAATCGTATAAATAATGCATGCTTATTCAAAAGATACATAAAGCACAAAAAAGTAAAAATCAATGGGATTATCACCCTCCAACATGGACACTACCAGGAGTTGTCAATGTAGAGGCTAAATGACAAATTTTGTTTTGTCCTGTTTTTGTTTGTCTCCCTGGACCATTCCTACTACCATCTCTGCTAGGCAAAATAAATGGGCACCTGAAATTAACAGGTTGCTCTCTCTGAGCAACTATATTTTCAAATGGCATAAAAGATAAATGGCAGAGAGTTTTAATCCAGCTGACCCTACAGTCACCTTCTAAAGTCAGTCTATGCCTCTGAACTGGAAGAAAAGCCAATGTCTAGCCTCGATGGATCATGTTGCTGTCAGTTCCAAAATGGAACTTAAAAAGCTTTTAGTCTGAGATCTTCATAGCTTTGGCCACTTCCCTGTTCAAGTGATTTCAGTTGGCTTAATGGGAAAAAAGGTCAAAAAAGCAAAAACAAAAGTCCCACAAAACCAACCCACTGGAATTTTAGCTTCACTGTTCTGAAATATAAGCAAATATTCTTCAGCACAGGGTAGGACTGTCCCTAATACTTTTGGGGTCCAGAGCAAGAACACAAGTACAGGCCCCCACACCTGGGCCAGCCCCTCTTCTTTGCCATTGTTTCTTCTTACACCACAAAACGATTTTCATGTCCCTATGTGAACATCCCAACTCATGAGTCCAAGCTCTGATCAACAAATTCCCATTCCCTAGCCACCTCCCCCACTCCCAGGCAAACAGCAGCCTGTTGGTTTTCCTTCACACCCAGGGGTGGGCACAGCATCTAATTCCTGGAAGTGGACTCAGGGTTGTTTGGGGAAGAAATTTTGGGGTTCTATTTATCCAGAATATGGTCTAGAGACAAAGATCCAAATAAGCCCACATCTTGGCAAACAGACTCCTCTAAAACCAGAGATGCAGAGGAAGGTTGCCCAGGTCAAAGGACAGTAGTGATTCAGGGTAACTTTTAGACAGTATCTTGAGTTTGGTAGATTTATGGCCTTTTAAATTTTTATATCTTTTTATACTAAGTTTTATATTTTGGTGAGAATTACAAAGACAGCTCAGGAAAATGTGATCTTGATGGGCATAGACCAAAAATGAGAGCAAAAGAAAAGAAAATCTTCAATATTATTTTTTTACACCCTCTATACTGATAGAGGTTAAATATGCGGGGAGAAGAATCAAAGCAGATATAGGGCCAAATTTCCAAAATGGAACCATGTAGAGCTGGGCAAATCCTATTAGATAATTCCAGTGTATTGTGGTTGCAGTGTAGATTCCAGTCGGACAGGTGTGAGTCCAAATTCTGATGCTGCCATGCCCCAATTTAAATTAGTAGTATTTAAATGAGATTTTCTCTAGTCTCATTTCCTCATTTGGTCATGGGAAGCAAAAGAGAACCTACTTGGTAGGATAATGATGAGGATTAAGTGAGAAAATAAAGGTAATACATTGAGTACTCTGCATGGGACTTAATCAATGATATTTATTATAATAATCAGGTACTTTAATGCAGTGTCGGGGCCAGAGTTATGACCTAATCATTGCTGAGCAAAAATCTTAGAAGGCTATCATATTATTTGGCAACAGTTTGCTTCCATGCTCCCCAAATGAAACCAAGTTTGTTCTTTGAATAATGTAAGGACTTTGGATGCCATTCTGAGAATCAGTTAAAAGTACACTGAAAGGTAATAATACCATCTTTACTAGGTTTCCAAAACAAAAACAGATTATCTAGCTATAAGAACTATATCTAACAAGAAAAATTTTTTATAACCTTCCTATTTACTGTGTACAGTTCTTTCAAAACCAACATCAGACTTTGTTAACATATTTTGTGAAATTTGACTCATAACAAGAACGACTACCTTTTACTGGGTCCCCTTTGTGCCACACAGTGTACCACGTGCTTTACATACAACATCTCTCCGAGTAATCTTCCTAAGTCTCCCCTCCCCCATTTGACAGATAAGGAAAATGAGGCGCGGACCACCGCCACACAAAGCCCCTGCCCTTTTCACTCCCACATGGCTGAAACCAGGCTCTGAACAGCTCCTTTAAACCTCTCCCCCTTTCACCCTTCCCAATCTCTCTCAAAGAAAATGATATATGTCACGTAGGCAAAATGTTAATGCCTCTTTGGCTTTTAATCCTTTGTTGAGAGACGTGTTTTTGTGTGTATGTGCTCTCTCAGAAGGTTCCTGTCACAGTTCATGTTTGTCTTGCTGCAAATTTAATTGAGAATAACTCATGCTAAATTTTCTTTTGTTCCTATAAATAGATCTTATTCTTGGTGGGTGGAGAAGATGAAAAAAACCATCACCAAATAAGAAGAAACTCAGTTTACTGAGATTGGTACGTTGGTTTATTTCTCGATGAAACCACGTTGGATCAAAACCCAGATACTGCCACAAAATAAACCATGGGCTCTGGCATGTGATTTAAAAAAAATGTGGCACAGTAAAATCCAGTGTACAATACATCGCAAAAGTACTTTACAACTATATTGTTCTTGGCATTAAAATATATTAACATTTTCAGGAACCTTCAGCTGTGTGTCCCAAGCTCTACAAAGCCTCACAGGCTGGTCAGACTATCAGATGCCCATGTTTGTTTATACCTGCAATGATTTGCTGAATTTGCTACCTTAATCATTAGTGCTGGAGCCCAGAGGCTCTGAGCTGAACATAAGACGAAAAGACATATTACAGACCCCATGTGGGGCAGCCGTTTGTAGATTAGAAACCAAGTCTCAGGTTACACACCCCTAAGTGCCAACCACAATACATCACTCCTCTAGTCTTTTAAACAGAACTTCTTCAGAGAAATGGAAAGTATGGAAAAGCTATTTAGGGACAAAAGAAATATGCCTGAAAAATGTGTTTCTGCAAAAAGATATATTCCACATTCCAAATCTGCCAAGTTTTGGCGCAATCGGAAAGTATACTAGGAAAGGCAAAATAACTTTATCGGAAGCATAGTGGTACTGATGACCAAAATTTTTATCAGGAAAATCAAAGAGCAAGCTAAGCCCCTGGGGAAAATTAATGCATCCATTCTTTTCAAAGAGATGCTAAAACAAGTTGTTTCCTTGAGGATAAAGAGGATGTTCTTGTCAGATCTACAAATTCTACATGTAAAGAGAAAGTGCAATTATGCGTAAGGTAAACACTTCGGACAGACAAACATGTATGGGTTCAGAAGACAGTAGCTCCTTGCTGGTGAAATAAAGCAAATGTCAACAAGCCAGATGCACTTAAACATTCAGAAAAATGTCTTGCTATTCCTCTCCATATATAATATGCCATATGACACCACAGTTAAATCTGCTACTGCAAAAAAAAAAAAAAAAAAAAAAAGTACGTCAAGCTGTTGGTTTCCATGAGATTTGGACAGAGGCAAAGGAACACAGCAGAAAGGAGTCCGGGAAGGTACAGCTTTTGCTTCTTTCCTTCGGAGGAGGAAATGACTTCCTATGGTTTGCTGACCAGGAGTTAGCACTCACCCTGCCTCTCGCCAGGACCCAGAACGAGGACCTGAAGCAAACCCAGCTGAGGATCAAAACGCAGCTTCAGGTAATTCTTAATGGCAATAGGAAACTAGCGAAAACAATTACAAGTTACGCAAATTCAACAGTCATGCCGTGTGCATTTGTTTGTCCTACGGGTGTGTTGTACAGCTCTTTCCATACGAACCAGGCTTTTCTTTCACTCCCTTTCCACATCATCAACAGGCATGCCAAATGCAAATCTCCTCCGGATTCTGATCCCATCCCGGCAAAATGCAGGGACTACCACCATACCGAGTTTCACAATCATCTCCACAATGACAATTATTCACAGCCCCTCAGTTCTGTTCACACAAAAGATTGCAATTTGAATCTTGCCTTGCACAGGTTCAGCTCTGTTGGAGCTGGTTACCAGGCAAACGGGCTGTTTTAAGATTTACCGATTGCTGGGGAGAGTAAGCTGGGGGTGGGGATGGACAAACCACCCTGTACATACCTCCTTTTGGCAGCTAAGAAAAACAATTTCGTGACAAAGAGACTTGTTCTTTTCAAAGCTCCTCCAACAAATGAAACTGACAGAATGAAACCTGAGAAACTTTAGCAACCAAAGAAAGCAGCCTTCCAAGGACCAAGGTGAATAATTGATTTGTCGGGTTTTGTTTCATCTTTTAAGCTATTTTGCTCATTAAAGGGAACTGTGGAATTTGTCAGGAGCCCAAACACTGACACACACTTCTGACAGCAAGTGCATATTCCAAACTACACATTCATTTGCCAAGCTTATTCAACAACAACGATTAGCTGCAAAGCCAGGGAACTTACCGAGCGCAAAATTATTGGAACAAAGCAGGGAGGAGGCAGGAGGCACCACAGGCAGCTTCTCCGTCTCCTTGGTGCCAGGTTCTCCTGTCTGCCGTCCGGTTCACACTTGCCTTTATAACTAAGACTCCGACGGAACTCACTAGCGAAACCTGATGAATTATAAAACAGCCCCTCCTAGACTCTTATATTTTACAGCACAGGGGGTGACCATGCAGCATTCTCGTTCCTTGGGTACATATATTTCCTTGTAACTCATCCTGATAAATATATCAGCTTTGGGAGCAGCGACAGCAATTGGTGCTTGGGATGTATCAGCATTAACCAATAAGATGCTTTCCCACCATCAGTACTGCACCCCCATCCTCCACTTGTATTCCCCCACACCTTGTTAAGGTGGATCCACCCAACCCAGTGAGGGGTAGGCAAAGATGGTAAAATGCAAAAAGCCCCTGCATCTCAAACATATGCCTAGCGGGCCATAGTATTCAGGGTTAATTCTCATCAGAGTTCTGCAAAGATCAGTCCTCATGTTTGCAGAGCATGTCACAGTGTACCAGACACTTTCGCTCTCTCTGAGCTTCTCAGCAACCAGGAGAGGTATAGCGCTTACAGTATAAATGAGCCACCAGGGCTCAGGGAAGTTAAATGACTTTGCTGGATGTTCACCAAAATCTAGGGGTTCAAGGAACCCTGGCGATGAGGGAGTTCAACCTCCTCACTGTGCAGATGAGGAACTTATAGCAAGAAAGATAAAGGGACTTGCCCAGATACCACGGTTTCCAAGTGTGATTTGATCCTGAACCCCGACCCAGGTTTTCTGATGTCAGGAACAGTATTGTTCTAGCCTACTCTGCTATCTCTAAAGCCTGGAAGCCCTGGATATGAGAAGACATGCAGAAATCAGTAACAGCACCATTGACTGACCCCCAAATCATTATCAGGCTGCGGGGGGGAGCAGCCCAGTGCCTGAGCTGTTTGTTTCTTCTCTGACAATGTCAGTACTACCCCCGTGTTCACTGAATATCAGTGCTAGAAAACGTGTTGTTGATAATAAGAAGACTACTGCTGAGTCCTTCTTACGGTGTTAGGCAGTGTTCTAGGTGCTCAGATTCAATTTAATTTTCAAAACATACCGATGAGGTAGGTATGAGCTATTGTGAACAACATATGGCAGATGAGAAAACAGATTCAGAGAGGTTAACAAATCCGAGCAGGATCACAGCTGCTCAGTGACAGGGCTGGAACTGACTCCAGGCAACCTGGTTGCAGAGTCCACACTGTTAAACCTACCATTCCTTCCTACTTCACTGTCTGAGGCAGATGAGCAATGGGAGATTTATTTACTAAGGCCGTTAGTAGAAATTAGAAAAAGATCATAGGTTTTGGAAACAGACTTGTGTTTAAACCCTGGTTTTGCCACTAATTCACGGTAAAATGCATTGCTTAATCCATAAAATGGGTTTGCTAATTCTTACCTTGCAAGATGAAGTAAATCATATCACGAGAGTACAGCGCCTGACTTACAGTGCATAATCCTAACCTGCTGACTGTTCTTCTTAGCATACGTCTTTTTGGAAAATGGATTTCTGCCTCACTTTCCCTTTAAATGGTCTCTTAAAATGTCAGTTGGTGTTTGCCAAGGAGTCTTCCCATCTGCCTGCCTGCGAAGAAGGGGCGACAGCCTCAGAGACGTCCGTCATGTAGATGGCAGAATGTCACCAGGAATGCACGGGCTCTCTGCCAGAGAATGGCAGGCCCAGGGCGCTGCTCTCAGTTGCCTGTTCAGCTCAGTAGCTTCTCTCTACTCCACTTCCACCATTGGTCAAATGGACTCACCAGCCCAGGAAAGCGTATTTTCAGTCGCTTACTGTTCACAGTGAGACCAATAGGCTTACTTCACCTGTTTCAAACAAGCACCTGTCACAAAATTCATCATGACGGTGAACGTCTGCACACAGCTATACCTCTACTGCCATTAAGTCAAGGTGTGCCAGGCAAGGAGACAGGTATCTCTTTCTCGAAAGTTCCACTGCAAACTCCTGTTCTAAGTCAATATACCCTAGCATTTGGCCACCTGTGAGCTCTCGATCTGATGAAGTCGTCCATCCATTTAAGAAACTGCTATCTTCAATGTAGGCAATCAACATTCCTTGAGTTGTAGTCCTCTATGGGACAAGGTGGTGCTACCATGTTCCAGACTATGCAGACCTAAACAGGAGAGATTTTCTTAGCTCTGTGTTTCTAGGGAATGACTCAAGGGCCAAGTTAATTTGTTCACATATAGACTATCCCCTCCTTGTTTATTTTTCCCTATATGCGTCTTACTAGGGGGTCTGGAATATGCATGGATGAGGTGCCCGCCTCTTTCATGACCATACTTAATACTAGGCACTGTAGGAACATAGGTATGAGACGTATTGGGGGTTGGGAGAGAGGGACTTGAGTTTCTCAATGGTTAGAAAGGCGTGTAGCCAAGAGTAAATAAGTGATAACTATGCTTACAAGATAGATGGTTATTTCCTACATATTGATAATGTGGGTTATTCACCCTATGGCCTGATGAGGCATGGTCTATTCTAAGACTTTCCATGATTTCCAGATCCTTCATCTGCCATGATCCCTCCAAATTCCTGCCAGAGCCATTTCTTTGTCTATATCCCTGCATTGCCTGGCTATTCTGCCATGACACACCCCATGGAAAACTAATATAGATGAGTGTTTATAGTTTTTACATTATAACATACTGCTCTGTTCCCATGTCAAGGATAATCATAACATATATTCTTTTTTTTTAAGATTTTATTTATTTATTTGGGAGAGAGAGTATGAGTAGGGGGAGGGGCAGAGGGAGAAGCAGACTCCCTGCTGAGGGGGGAGTTGGGCGCAGGGCTCAGAGCTCCATACCAGGACCCTGGGATCATGACTGAGCCACCTAGGCACCCTCATACAATAACATGTATTCTTTTTTTTTTTTTAAGATTTTATTTATTTGACAGAGAGAGACACAGCTAGAAAAGGAACACAAGCAGGGGCAGTGGGAGAGGGAGAAGCAGGCTTCCCATGGAGCAGGGAGCCCGATGTGGGGCTCGATCCCAGGACGCTGGGATCATGACCCAAGTTGAAGGCAGACGCTTAACGACTGAGCCACCCAGGCGCCCCGACAATAACATGTATTCTGTCATAATTATCCCCTCATGCTACCAATTGCTCCCAGACATAACAAACTGTGTGGAGCCTTGAACCTACACCAGTACTTTGCTGACATTAGTGAAAGTTGTAATATTTATTGAGCATTTATTATGGGCTAGCAAGGTGTTAAACTTTATTGCTTATCTTATTTAACCCTCACAGCATTTTTAAATGGGTTACATTCTTATCTCTACTTTGTAGATGAGGACGCTGTGGCTTGAGAGGTTAGGTGACTTGATAAATGGCATGGTCAGAATAATGACCAAAGTCTAAGACTGCAGATCCTGTTCTTGGAACTGTTACATCTACTGCTTCTAAGAAATTGAGGAAGCAGAGAACACAAAATATAAGTGTCTGTTCTCATTGTTTTTACTTCCTCCTATCTTATTATCTCCTTAACTGACTTAATTTACCCTCAAAATCCCACCAGAGTTGCTTTCATTAGGTAAGTAATGACTGGCACACTAACAAAACTAATGGCCAGGAAGTACTTGATCTCTTCCCAGCCCTTTGGCAGAATTCGTTACAACTTCCCTGAATCAACCCCCTTCCTTATTTGGTTCCTGAGACCCACTTGGTTTCCCTCTGACCTCCCCAACTTATCCTTCTAAGTCTCTCCTGCTGGGTCCTTCTCCTGATCTCCCAAATTTATAGTGCCCCAGGGCTCATCATTAGACCCCTCTAGTTGCACTCACTTGCTAGGCCACCACTTCCAGTCAAGGCTTAAATGCCACCTACAGACTACCTACCACTAATCCTAAACTGTGCCCTGAACTCCAGATTAATTACACCCAGTTGCATACCACATCTAAGAATCTCCACTCGGCCGTCTGATAGGCTTTTCATATTTAAAATGTCCAAAACTAAACTGGTTTCTTCTCCCAAATCTGGTGTACCCTGATATGTTTCGATAAACGGCATCATCATTCACCTAGTTGCTCTGGCCAAAAACCTGGCAGTTGTTCTTGACTCTTCTTTTCATCTTCTATCCCACATCTTATTCATCAGCAAATGCTGTTAATTCTGTCTTCCAAATATATCCCAAATCTTTCCTCCATCTCTGCCCTTATCCCCAGTCTATACCACCACCAACTCTCACATGGATCTCTGCAATCACCTCCTACTGGTTTCTTTACTTGCCTCTTGCCTTGTTACAAATTACTGTCCACACAGCAGCCAGAGTGATTCTTTTAAAACAAAAATGTGGAACATAAGAAATAGCACGGAGGACATTAGGAGAAGGAAGGGAAAAAAGAAGGGGGGAAATCAGAGCGGGAGAGGAACCATGAGAGACTATGGACTCTGAGAAACAAACTGAGGGTTCTAGAGGGGAGGGGGTGCGGGGATGGGTTAGCCTGGTGATGGGTATTAAAGAGGGCACGTATGGCATGGAACACTGGGTGTTGTACACAAATGATGAATCATGGAACACTACATCAGGAACTAATGAAGTACTGTATGGTGATTAACATATTAAAAAATAATAAATACATAAAATAAAAATAGTTATAATTACTGCCAATAAAACAAAACAAAACAAACAAAAAAATCAGACCCCCACACTCCCCTCTCACTTCCCTTCAGTGGCTCCCCTTTCACTTAGAATTGGCTCCTTCACTGCAGTCAGGAAAGATTCTGTGCACATGTATCCTCATAGAAGAAGTCTGACATCCTATATAGAATGGCATCTTCCATTCCACTGTTATTTGCTACTACTCCCTTACTGGATTTTATTTTTATTTAGAGTACTTACCTCTACTTCAGTGTATGCTATATGTTTATTTGTTTATTTCATTAACATTTATCCCCCCCCCCACCATCACTAGAATTTAAGCTCCATGAGGTCAAAGGCCTTGTCTATTTTGTTCAAGTCTGAATCTCTATCACTAGAACAGGGCCTGCCACGTAATAGGTATTTAAAATATTTATTAAATGGATGTGTTCAAAGCCCTAGTTTCACTATTTCTTAGTTATATATCCTTGTGTAAATTGCTTCCTGTCCCCAAATCATAAATTCCTCAATTATAAACTTTCTTAGAGAAAACAAACCCTTATGTTGCTCTGGGACTTTACAAAGTATTCAGCCTGTCTTGTGAATGGCTTTGATATAATTCCATGAGATTGGTCAGTGCTATGAGTTAACCTGTATCCCTCCAAAACTCGTATATTGGAGTCCTAACCCCCTAATACCTCAGAGTGTGACATTATTTGGAAGAAGGATTGTGTCAGATGTAATTAGTTAACAAGTTGTTCTACTGGACGTGGGTCTCTAATCCAATAAGACTAGTGTCCTTATAAAAGGGGGAAATTTGGACACAGGTGTATGCACAGTCAGAACACTATGTGAAGACTGGAGTCATGTTGCTAAAGCCCAGGAACTCCCAGAAGCTAGGAGACAGGCCTGAGACAGATCCTTTTCTAGCACCTTGAGTGGGAGCATGGCCCTGCTGGCTCTTGTTTTCAGACTTCTGGGATCCAGAACCGTAAGACAATACATTTCTGATGTGGTAAGCCACCTAGACTGTAATACTTTGCTACAGCAGCCCTAGGAAATTAATGCAGTCAGTCAGATATAATCCTCATCTGACACTGGAGGAAATCCCAGCTCAGGAAAGTGGAGTAACCTGCTCTAGGTATCATAGCTAGGATAGGAATTTGTAGGGCTTGAACTTAAATTGGTATGTGCGTGACTTCAAACCTAGTTATAGCTGAGGCAGTGGTCCCTGGAGGCTGGTCCCTGACCCTTTTCTCCAGGGCAGATTGAGAAGAGTAAGCAGGGTGTGGTGATTTTCATCGAGCTTAAAATTACCTTCCTTTATTATAAGACCATGTCCTTCCTCCTATTTGGTTTTTCTTCCCATTGTTTTTGCTATTAAGTTGTCTTTATATTTCTGAAATGATGGTAAGAATATATCTTAGTTTTTAATCCTGTTTGCTTTGTTTTTTTCCATGTTCTTCATTTTATTGGCAAGATGAGCTGGCAATTCTGTTGGCCTATAAAAGTTTGTTCTGAAATGTTTCTGGTCTATGAATTATAAAAGTCTGGGGACAACTGTTTCAATGCTGTCCCCTTTCAACGAGTAAGAAAGCCCTTCACATGTAGCAACATTTGGTGGTGAGAAGACAGCTTTTCTCTCAAGCAACTGAAAAGGCCCCTCCCTGCTCTGATAAAAAGTCTGTTCTAATGGTCACTCTTTCTCACTTTATTACCAATAAATTAATTTGGTATAATCCCATGTGACAAATTTGTATAACTGAATTTAACAATATTCATTTGTAACTGAAATTAACATAATTCCGACTTTTTCTTAGTCTTCCTGCCCTTCTTCTTCCTGCTTTCTTAGTGAGCATTTTCAATTTCAGTAAAATTCTTGACTTGCTTTTGATTTGACCCATTTTCTTTGGGTTCAGGACCTATGGGTTTGTGCAAATATCTGAGGATTAAATGAGATCACCTCTGTTGAGTATCTCTAACATTGCAAAAGCTCTCAGTAATGCTAGTTCCCTTTAAACGAAGAGGTAAGGAGGAAAATAGCTTTATGACCAAAGGAGATTTAAAGCAACTGGATGACTCTGCAGGAACAGCCAACCTGGAGAGTGTTAATGAACTTTATCCTTTTGCTGAGCATGCTGTGACCCAATAAACAGCTTATAAAAATTGTGGTAGTCTATTTTTATGAATTCATGCTCATGAATATGTGTGGGCTTATATATGTGCACCCACATGAACATGTATATGCTTATACATATATATAAATTGATATATATTGACAAATCAGATATATTTTAATATAAATTTGATTGATTCAAGTCTGTGCATCCTCCTTAGTTTCTGAGAAACCCAGAAGGAAAAAGTCTTCATACACATGAAGGATTGCTTTGTTTTTCCATTATCTGGTCCCCTATAATCTAATTTATATCCACTAATTTGTCCTAGCCTAGGAAACTTTGGTAAAGACAAACTTCAACCCATTTCTTTGCCAAAGTTATGTCATACTCCAAATCAATGAAGAAGGAATTCCTTTATTCTATGAGTATTTATGGAGGGCCTACTATGTTGCAGCACTGTACTATTATGTTGGATGGCAGAAGAATAATATAATCAAGGTCAGATTTTCTGTTCCCTGGACTCCCATTCTAGGGAGTAATGAGCAGATAATAGCTAACTACACAGTGTATAGCTTATTTTATAAGGTATTTCATTAAAGTTCTATAGATGCCTAGAGGAAAGGCATCCAACAATTTAGTTTTGTTGGGGAGGGGGAGTAAAGGCAGGAAGGCTTCCTGGAAGAGGTGATGTCTAAGCTGAATCTTGATGGATAACTAGCAGATATCCAATTAAGGAGATTCCACTCAGAGTAAGAAGCATGTGCTACACAAAGGTCCTGGGTGGGCATGGGGGCAAGAAGTTGATCATGGATCTCTGGGGGAGTGGAATTTTATCCATTTACCACTCAGTAACCTAAGAACATGTAATGGGAAAGCAACTAACTTCGGAGTTCAGGAATGCCAAAGAATGATGGTTCCTTTTTCATGAACTTCTTCAATGCAATGAAGGCTGAAGTGGAAAATGTCATGCTTTATAGTTAAATAGTCCTGATTCATTCAAGCTGACCTTTGCAAGTTGCTTAACTTCTCCAAATTGATTCTTGGTTCATCATCTATAAAATGGGGATAGTAGAACCTATTTCATATAGCTGTTTGTTATTATGAAATTAAAAATGTAAAATGTCTTGCTACCTACTTGCCACAAAATAGACACCAGAGTAAATCTTAATTCATATCTTAAAAACATGTGTGTCATTGTGAATAAGAACCTACATCACTCATACTAACTCTTGTTTCCCATCGGGATACTTTTTACTTCTTCCTAGACCAAATGTCTTTAAAGTTTGGTTGCTGACATCCTCATTCAAAATTTTTCGAGCACATACCCTCATTATCTAAATACTTATGTATTTATAAACTGTAGGATGTACAGCCATTGCGCTATGGCACAGTATGTACATTATAAAACCTATATGAGAATAGAAATTTAAAGGCTGAGATGAAAAATCTACATAAAGAGAAGGGCTGTCATCGTGCATACTCTTGGGATGTATATACTCGCTTTGGAGAATACTAAGAGCTCCTAGAGAGAAAAGGTCTCATCTCATTTTTCATGGAGTACTTCACAGCACAGACCAAGTACTAAAGCACCTAGAAGTTGAAGAGGCAACAAGGGGCATTAGGAAGAAAAGAAAAGACCAAAAACCAAAAAACCGAAAACAGTATGGTCTACTAATACCACTACCTGTCCAAACCAGTTTCTGTATTTTTAATTTTAATATCTATTTTAATAATAGTAAAAGTTTAATATAGTAGAAATGTTAAGCAACCAAACGTAACTGCCTCCCTTTCCAAATGTCCATGACAAACAGAGAGTAAACAGATTCCTTTTTTTAAGGGGCTAATAGTAATAATGACTATTTGCTGGCCACTTACAAGGGGCAGATACTAGGCTAATCACTTTAGATGTATTTTCTTATTTTGCCCTTACAATGATCAGGGCACCACATTGCATCTCTCTAGAGGTTAATAAACATATTTTAGTGTATGTTGGGAGTCTGCAAACCATGGTCTGCAGACCAAATCTGGCCCACTGTCTGGTTTTGTACACTCCGTAAGCCAAGAATGGTTTTCACATTTTAATTGGCTGAAAAAAAAAATCAAAGGAAGAATAATGCTTTGAGGCATGTGAAAATTATATGGTATTCAAATTTCAGTGCCCATAAATAAAGTTTTATTGGAACATAGCCATGCCCATTTGTTTATGTACTATCTATGGCTGCTTTTACATGACAATAGCAGAGTTGATTAGTCGCAGTAGAGACCATATGGCCCATAAAACCTAAAATATTTAGTATCTGGCCCTTTCCATGTTTACAATATACACCCCTAGTGTATATGAATGGAGCCACCTGGAATTACGCAGGTTGCAGCTTGCATGGTTGTCCAGATAACAATCCTAAATGGAAACGGAGGCTCAGAGAGAGTAAGTCACTGGCAGAACCAGAGGCTTCTAGGGCATATTTTTAAGGCTGAAATACGTCCATAATCCTACCTAGAGTTCAGGTCTTTTCTCTCTGATGATCTCTTCTGGCTATATGACTGAGCCAGCCACCACCAACATAACTTCCCCCACTGTCTTCTCCATGCTCTCATGCCTAGATTTTCCTATTGTGATGGCTAAGGACAGGGTAGAGTAGGGAACAGGTCAATGGAACAAAAGCACAATTCACTCCTTTATAACTACTTCCTTGAGTCTCTCAAATATACACTTGGTCCCCGAGTATGAGGCTTTGCCGTCTCTGGCTGAGCTGAAAGTGATGAAAAGGGCATGTGATGGAAAGCTGGAAACCTCATTACTGGCTCTTTGCCTACAGAAACTCAGCCAGCTTATCTTCTCTCCCAAGCAACTTCCAACTTTCACCAGCTCAGCTGGTTCTTTCCCGGTGCCTATAACAAGCGGCTCTGCCCAGCTGAGATCAGAAGTTGACAGATGAGACTCTGCACATTGTTTTTCTATCCTGGAGAATATGTCCCATTTTTCTCACCCTTGTTGCGCCAGATCCTCCTAGGGTCTCAGCCACTCCTGGGTTGTAATCTGGATGCTATAAAATTCAAGTCACAAAAACTTCTCCCTGGACAGTATACTGGAGGCCCAGATACATTAACATAATTTCTGTGGCCGCCCAGTTATAGCTGGAATCTCACTTCTAAGCAGGAACAACGCACACTGGCAAGGCATCAACTGCGTAAAGTTGTGGGAACGGCTTTCACACAGGTTAATCTCACTGAATCCTCCCAGCAGAGATACATTATTCCTGTTTTAGAGATAAAAACACTAAGACTCAAGAGCAATTAAGGAACGTAAACTCTGCATACATTGGTAAAGTGGTAGGTCTGGGCTTCAATCTCAAGCTCTCTCCTAAATGCCTGTCGCTTCAGTGACAGAGTCATCCATGAAGAAGGCAGCTTTTTGACATGATGGTCATTAAAAGCAAACAAACAAACACCCCTTCCACTCTTTCCCTCCAAATCATGGCATGATTATTCTTTATACTTGGGGTTCAGCCCAGGATGATGGCATTCAGTGAGGGACAGGGTTAAAACTTAGCAAGTCAGGGTGCCTGGGTGGCTCAGTTGGTTAAGCAACTGCCTTCGGCTCAGGTCATGATCCTGGAGTCCCGGGATCAAGTCCCGCATCGGGCTCCCTGCTCGGCAGGGAGTCTGCTTCTCCCTCTGACCTTCTTCCCTCTCATGCTCTCTCTCTACCATTCTCTCTCTCTCTCAATAAATAAATAAAAATCTTAAAAAAAAAAAACTTAGCAAGTCATTTAGGCAACGAGATCCCCTGTTAATCTGTACAATGGGAATAACAATATGCCTACCTTGTAGGGTTGTTGTGAGGATCCTATAAAAGAATGTAGGTATTCTGTTTATATGAAATGTTCAGAACAGGCACGTCTATCTAGACAGAAAGTAAACTGGTGGTTGCCTTAGGTTGGGGAGGGGATTAGGAGGAAGTGACGACCGACTGCTAATGGATATGGGTTTCTTTCTAGGGTGTTAAAAATGATTGAAAATTGATTGTGGTGATGGTTGCACAACTCGGTGAATATAAAAAAAGAACCCGATGAATTGTATACTTTAAATTGGCGAGTCATATAGTATATGAAATTTAAAAATAATGTAGATAAAGTGCTAACACAATGCCTGGCACAAGCAAATGCTTTATAAATGTTAGTTTTTGTCATTATTGTTTGGTGGCAGAGACTGACTAGTTCACCAAAATCATTTCCTCTTCTCCCAGAGCACAAAACTAGGCCCCACCTAGAAGTTAAGTGCGGCCGTATGTCTGAGTTCTGGCCAAGGGAATGTGAGCTCTGGCCAATGAAATGGAACGGGCCTGGCCCATGGAAACATTCCCCTTGAAAGCCTTCATGTCCCTTTCTCTCCCACCAGCTTGATGCAAATAAATCCTTGACCTTGGAAGCCTCGAGGAGCCACACACAGCATAGAAAAAGTCTCTGAACCACTGCCCAGAGAAAAGTTAAAACAAGTTTTGGGATTTCATGAAAAAGAAAATAAACTTCTGTTGTGTTTAAACCATTATTCATTTTGAGATTTTACTGTTATAAGGGCTAGTATTGTAACTAATGTATTACTGTTATAGTTTTATTTCTTCCAAATCGTCTGAAATAAATTGGCCGTGAATTGGCGGACCGTGCTGGGTCTGGGGTCCTGAGGGCATACAACAAAGGTCTGGCTAATACAACGATTCCTTCAATACTCATGGTCATTGGACAGTCTGAGGAGGGTATGCAGCTTCTAAATAGCTTTCACAACTTGGGGAAACTGAGTCTTTGTTCTGCCCTCCAGGCCTCTCAGAAAGGGCCAAATGAACAGCAGGCAACATGTAATCAGACCATGAGCATCAGTAAGGTGCAGGGACAACTCAGTCAGCCCCATGCCTACCGCTCTGCACTTCTGTCCTGCTCTCCTTCATGGAGGACATGTACCCCATCCTCTTCTTTGATACAAAGGGAAAACAATATAAATCAAATATTGTGACCCAGTCAGATTTTGTACCATCTTTGCTCAGTGCGTTCTAAAACAGTAGCCTTTGTTTTCTAAATGGAGAAAGCAAAGAGAGTTAGTTATTAGCTCTCCTGGTATATAACGCCAAAATATTTGATTGTTATTGTCCCTCATTCAGAAGATTGGCTGTCAGAAGGAAAAGGTCTGAGTCATGCTGTGGAAAAGGTGAACAGAGGATATGCCACCACAACCAAAAGGTGGCAGGTGGAGAGGGGACAATTACTATTGGGGGGGATCTCAGGTTTATGAGCCCCTCCCCCTGGCCAAATGGGGCCAACAATGCCTTCCCACACTTTCTCACGGTGGGAGGGGATGGACACTGTGACGACCAGTGGTTGTGTAGAGTGAAAGTGCATTCAGATCTTATAAAAACAGTTAATGGCTCCAGAGGATTTACTGTGAAGTTCTTTCATTGAGCTTGTTTAATCTTCTGAACGAGCTTATTATGTAAGTGTTATTAAAAATTAGCTCCTCTTATGAGATAAGGAAACTGAGGCTCAGAAATGTTAAACAAAGTGGAATCTCCATGATCATTCAAGTGGGAAGCAGCAAAGCTGGGACTCTAAGTGGGACCTGAAAGATGCCAAAAGCTCCCATCTCTAACTACCATCTCCTTCCTGGCTCTGTGCAAATAACATGAATTCATCAAGGGGCATGGCACTTGTGCTGGAGAATCTAGGATGCAGAAAGCCAAGATACCTACCCTGGCTCATTCCACAGGCAGAATGTCCTACAAGGCCGTGTGCACTCAAGCATAGGAAGAGCCCAAGAGAATAATGAAACAGACAGGAAAAGGGAAGAACAAAGCCTATTGTCCTGGGCTCCAGAGATGAGCCTGCCTCAACATGATTCATAAAGTCATTCACGGACTCAGACCTCATGGATTTTGAATATCAGATCATTGCAGGTAGAAGTCGAAAGCATGTCTTCTTGCTGAAAATAGTTTCCCTCCCCCAGCAAAAATCATAAAGAAAAAAGGATCTGAATTTCTCCCTGCTTCCTTCCTGTTTGCCAGGCAGTGCCTTTTTTCCCCTCAACCTCACAGTCCCATTGTTTCTCTCATTTCTCCTTAGTATGCTCTACTTAAACCAGATGGAGTGGTAGCATTTTGAAACTAGTTCTGAAGCCCAGGGGACTCGCATCATTAATAAATAAACAAATGAACAATTCGGCAATTGGTAAATCAGGCGGAATGAGTTTAACAACTGAGCTGGAGAAGTAGCTGAAAATCTATTCCCTGATGAAGGAAGGATCTGAATGTGACCCAAGCTCTCTTCACTTAACAGGTAACCACACTGACTCCTTTCAGCAAACCAGGGGGCTGGAAAGAGAAGAAGTGGGAAGGCAGTTATGAACAGCCCCACAGAGATATTCAGTGGCCCTCTGGCCATTCTGTATTACCAATTTGCTGATACATTATCCTATGGTTGCTGTGAAATATTTGTGCACCACCTATAAAAGCAAGACATTTCCAAGTGCTGCTTTTCTTTAAATATATTCTCCTTCCTTTAAGTCTTACATAATTCAACTATCATCCCATGTGAGGCTTAATTTAAAGAAAACCATAAGTTGAGTTAATTCACTGTGAAGGGTTATGGAAGTTATATTTATTCCAGAGAGTCAGCAGCTGTGTAATGGAGTGTCTATTATATGCCTGACCTACTGCCAGGTTCTGGGAACACAAATATGAATAAGACTCAGCCCCTGTCCTCAAGGAGTTCATGGTCTCCTAGGAGAGACATGTATTCAAAAAGTAAGTGAAAGAAGTGTTAGAGCCACAGGGTAGAAGGGAGAACACAAGGTGTTTAGTGAGTAGCTCTAAAGAGCGAGGGAGTGTGGGGGGTGGGGGCAGAGGACAGAGACGGTGGTTCAGCAAAGGAGCTCACTGTCTGTGTAGAAGATACTAGAAGCTGCTAAGATTGAGATGATGGTCTGGGCAGAGAGAGCAGGAGGAATGGGGGCGGCCATGTACAATGTCCCTGTAGACACTTGAACACAGCTGGGAAATAGGCTCCTGGCGGGGAGAAACGAGAAGCAGGCCTGGGGTTCAGGAGACGATCCTTCACTGCCCCGTGGATCATGTGAAAGAGTGTGGACTCTATCCCACATGTGGTGGGAACATCTAAAGGACTTCACACAACAAAGTAAACAAGATATGATTTGTACTTTAGAAGATCACCGTGGCAACCATGTGGAGGCTGGGCTGGAGGTGTTGAGGCTGGCAGCGGGGAACAGTCAGGAGGGAGGGATAGGGCCTGGTCTCTGGCAGCTGCGGTGGGGATGTAAACAAAGGGAGAGGGCAGATGCTAAGAAGACAGAAATTTGGGTTGGATGTCATGAAATCTGGGTTCTAATTCCAGCTTTGGTACAATCTCTCCATGTGACCCTAGATGAGTCCTTCCCTTCCTGGACCTTGTTTCCCAAACTGTCAGGTGAGAGGGAGACATTTTATGGTCGTAGATGAGAAGGCACTTTATTCATGTGTTTGGTTCCTCTTATGCGTTCCTGGGGCAAGTCAATGCCTTGATGCATACTTCTGGGGGTCTCGCTTTAAAAAAGCAAAATGGTAGCATAAAGAACTCAGCAAAAAGAAAGCTGAAACCTGAAGTCCATATGCATTCGCTGACCAAACTTTAGGTACAGAATGTGTGCCACAATGCAGATATGGGTAAGATAGAAGTGGGAATGGTCAAGATGTGGTCTCTGCTCTCTGGGAGGGAAATGAAGCAGCCCGTGATTAATTCAGTTCAACAAATACTGACTGAATGCCTACATGCAGAGCATGACATCTACCACAGTAAGGAGAAAAGAGGAAGAAGACAGGGTCCCTGACATGAAGGAGCTCAGTCACAAATGGATGAAGTGGTACCGCTCTTCAAGAGTTGCAAAGCACTATGGGAGAGCCCAGAGACACAGAATCTTACCAAACGTACATCTTTGATCTTTGTCACAGCAAGCAGACATATGAAGGCTCTTTTCTGTCAACCAAGACTACTAATAGTTCCCTTCCTGAAAGCAGATGAAGCAAGAAGGCATTCACTTTAAACAAAGAAGTCCTTTCCATGCTGAGGTCCTATTATCAGGTGTCCCATATAAGAAAAAGACATGCTCTCTGCCCTCAAAGAAATCACAGGTCAGTGTTCATAACATTTTGTATTGTGGGAGGAGAAATAAGAAAAAGTTGGGTTCTCCTCTTTCTACTAAGCAATCCAATGTGCCTTGAATAGCGCCTAGCATATAGTAGGTGCTCAAAAAAGCTCAAATAAGGTGAACAATATCACATTGGTTACTATTGTTACTGTTTGTTAAAGAAAGAGAATGAAGTTAGCTCTAAAATAATAACACATAGTTGATATTTAATTATCACTCAGGAAAAATTACTTTTATGTAAGAAGTCACGAGTAATTAATCAAACCATAGGCAACTGGCTTGTTGTAAAGCTAATTCAAAGAAGGCTCCTAGGCAGCAGGTCTATGTTCCCAAAGTCTTGGGAAGCAAATGGCATCTAACTGGCTTTAAAAGGCTTTGATTGACCACACTTGGTTCTTTAAGCCAGGGTGAGTTCAGTTTTGGAAGCCCTCCTTAGGAGAAATAACGCCCAACCCCCTTAAATAAAATGAGTGGTTTCTAAATACCAGGCCTGAAAGACCATATTTACGAATGGCCTTGCTTAGAAAGAAATGGAGTGTGTTAGGGGTATGGAAGGAGAATTCCACTAGCAGCCTGATTTGAAAAGGTGATGACTTGACAAATGAGGTAACATATGTAATAAACTTTGACAAAAATTAAAGATGCTAACAGTGCTGGTGGGATTTAAAAAGAAAAAAAAAAGCATCACATCGTGATATTTTTTCCTCAACAGAGAGGGCCAGAGCATTGTGATCCAGCTGATAAGAATAGTGACATGTAATTTAGAATCTCTGACCAGTAAGAAATGATAGGCTTGGATCATGGACTCTGCCCCCTGTTACAGGTGTGAGACGGCCATCATACTTCTTACCAGTGGGGAGAAGAAGCTATAGTAAAACAGCCGTCTCATATAGGGGCTTGGTCACAGGCTGGCTTTTGGTCACAGGGTTGACATCTGGCCTCTGCTACTTACTAAGCTGTTACGACCTTGGACAAGTCACTTCACCACACCTAAGCCTCGATCCCCATCTGTAAATGAAAACAATGGTGCCTATCTCATAGGGTAGTTATGGGGGTACATGAGATAATAGACAAACAGCTTAGTATGGTGCCTGGCACAGAACAAGTATGAGAACTCTTAGTATTATCATTAGGATTACTGAAAGGGAATCTTTCTTTCCAAAACTGGCTAAAAAAAAAAAACAAACACTTGTTTCAAACATTTCTGAGACTGAAACAAATATATGGATGATGGACGTGCAGAAATGGGATTGGGTATTTCATTTTAACAGACTTGTAATGTGCTGAAGAAGGCGGCAGAGTCTTGTGCCGATCATGAAGCTTTTCTCATAGTAAGATTATTTTGTGAGTAGACCTGAACTATATGTACAGCGCCTTATTAACTCTGGGCTTTACTATGCCATTTGTTAATATGAGTCTCTCCTGAATGCTATTTAATGATATAATACAAAGAATTCTAGCCTGGAAGGACCTTGATTTGAATCTCACCCCGGTCACTTAATGGCTATGTGAGCTCTGGCAGAACAAACACCTTTCTGAGCCTCAGTTTCCACGTCCATAAAATAAGAATAATGATTTTACTTATAGTATGCCTGGTTTTGAAAGAATTACGTGACATGATCATCATCCTCATCTTTACTGAGTTATTGCTTTGTGCCAAGTTCTGGCAGCCTTTACTAAATTACCTCAGCCTCACTACACCCTATGTTGCCTTCCAGAGGTGGCTGTAAAGCAGGGGTCTTAGCCAAGAGCTTGGAACCAGACAGCGGGGATGAGTTGACCTGACAGGTGGAGGGCAGCTAAATGATGTCCAAAAATATCAAAACCTCTCGCTGCTTTAGAGAGAGCCCAGGTCTTTGACAGGTGGGCGGCAGGCTGCAGATAGAGGTCCACTAGGGCAGGGAGAGACTTGTGAATATGCACAGACATCAGAAACTTTGGGTCCTGCAGGCAACCACAAGTTTCCAAGGCTTATCACAAAGAACAACTTCACGATGTTAGAGCAAACACCTAAAAGGTCACAGTAAAGGCAGACATGAACAGAGGGATAGGACCCCCCAAATATGTCAGATTGGTTGGAAAGGATAGAGAGAAGAAAGCAAAGCACATCAACCTGCTCCACTCCAGGCAGTAACCCCTAGGACTGAGAGCACAGCCTTAGGGAGGAAGTATGACAGGGAGCAGCACAAGGGGCTGCCGGACAGGGAGGGAGGAGCTCTGGGGCCTGCATTTGTCAGTTATCTCTCGATTTCTGTGACTCTTGGGGTCAGACGTCAGTGGTCCTTCTCTTGACTTTAAGAAAGTTATTTAACCTTGTGGGCTGGGGTTTCATCTTTAAAATCGGGGTAATGAAATTATGGCACAATTTACACTGGACTACCACTTTTTTTTTTTTTTTTAGATTTTTAATTTTATTTATTTGTCAGAGAGAGAGAGAGCACAAGCAGGGGAGCAACAGAGGCAGAGGGAGAAGCAGGCTCCCCACGGAGCAGGGAGCCCGACGCGGGGCTTGATCCCACGACCCGAGGATCGCGACCTGAGCCGAGGCAGATGCTTAATGACTGAGCCACCCAGGCGCCCCTGGACTGCCACGTATTTGTAAAAAAAAGAATGGAGAAGCTGCCTATGTGCTGGCATAGAAAGATCTCCAAGACATTTCAATAAGTAAAAAAAGAATAGCGCGGAACAGAGTGAATAGAACGCTCCCTCTGGTGTGGAACAAAGCGGGTCAAAGGAAAGAAGTACGTATATGTATTCAGTTTGCAGTATTTGCAAAGGAAACTCCAGAAAGGTGCTCTAAAACCTAAAAAAAAAAAAGTGGTTAGCTAGGTGAGGTGCATGGGAAGAGGGGAGGAAAAAAAACTTAGTATCTTAGAAAAATCAAATATTTAAATTATTTTAAATAATAGCATGGGGATAGCAATTAGAACATACCTCATAATGTTGTTTTGAAGAATAAGCGGAATAATCTATTTAAAGAGCTTAGCATGAGGCCTAACGCAGAGCAAGCAATAAGTACACATTAGTGGGGATTATTATCTCTTCCTGAGAAAGAGAGTGGGAAGGGGCCCTTTCTTGGCCTCCACTTGCTGTGCAGGGGCCCAAAGAGCCGGAGACAAGTCTGCAGGAGGCTGGCTGCTGGGGCTTTTACTGAAGTTTAAGAAGCAGAAAGTCCATAATGACCTGATTTCCTTCTCAATCATCCAGAACTGTTCCCAGGGATCCAGGGCAAACTGCCCATCCAGAAACAAAGACGGAGCTTCACCCAGGAACTATATAACACATTGGGCTAACTGGTATGGAAAGGTACAGAACTGTAACTCCAACACAAACGAAATCTGTCCATGACTCCAAGAGTTAGAAGTGATTTAAAACAGGCATGCCTTGGGTGCCTGGGTGGATCAGTCAGTTAAGCATCTACCTTCAGATCAGGCCATGATCCCGGGCCCTGGGATTGAGCTTTGCGTTGGGCTTCCTGCTCAGCGAGGAGTCTGCTTCTGCCTCTTCCCGCTGCTTGTGCTCTCCCTCTCTTTCACATGCTCTCTATCTCAAATAAATAAATAAAATCTTAAAAAAAAACAAAAAAACAGGTATGCCTCAGAACAAAACATGGGAAAAGATGAACAGATGCCAATGAAATTTCACTTTCTTTCACTGTGTTGCTAAAAATGCTTTAATATCCTTAAAGCATACACCTCGGTGGATTAGTTGTAAATGCCACAATGGGATGAGAATAATAAAAATAAAAAACTGGCTCTGAAGACAACCCTTTATGTAGTCACAAAATTTGTTTTTTGCTCCATCGGCACTGAAAAAGAAGATTTAATAATCAGATACAAAAGGTAGGAAATTACAGTGAATCATGAGTATTCAGATATTGTAACCCAACAGCTGTTCTAGTATTGCCTGTTTTACTTAGGGTTATGCTAAGTGCCTGACAAAATAAAGACTCTAATTCTTAGTTCCTTTAGGATTAAAACACATAGCATTTGGATCACAGAAAAGTACCATTTTAGGCACTTGGGGAAATAGCACACAACGGGATGTCTTGGTTTGGTTAGATGCTCCCTTTAAGTAGGTTCTATAAAAGGAGCAAGCAGGCAGGGGTCCAGGAGATGGTGATGAGGCACCCGTGTGTAGCTGCCATATTGTTAGCTATGGTGGCCCAGAAAGTAGATAGATTTGAGCACAGACTCTGTTTCCATCAATCATTAGCTGAGTAGCTTCAGGCAAGTTACTTCGTCTGGCTGAACTTTAACTTTCCCATCAGTAAAACAGAGATAAATATAACCTGCCTTGTTGGGATATTAGGGGATCAAAAGAGATAACATATTTAAGATGCTGAGCATAGTGCCTGGGATATAGTAGATGTTCAGTAAATGTTAGCCCTTATAATTATCATCCATTTTTTCATTCATTCAGCTATTCACAAAATCATCATTGATCAGGGACTCTTTCAGGTCAAGCTTTGGGCTGGGCCAAGGACGCCCAAGAATAAGACTCAGTTCAGGTACACAGGAAGTTCTCAGCCCAGCAGGGGAGCTGGACAAAAGAAAGCTATATGGCATTGGGGATACTATGATAGAAGAGAGTGCCAGGCACACTGGGGCATAAAGAGGGAGTGCTACAAGGATGAGGACGGGGCTTCATGGAGGAGGTGATGTCTGATGGAAGGCTTAAAACAGGTGTGCATACAAGGCATTCAGGGCAAAAGCAACAAGAGGGCACAGACACTGGCAAGGAGGAGTGAGAAGAATGGTGTGAACAGGTCCAGGGAATGAATAAGCCAGCCCGGGAGGTAAGGCCAGAGAGGGCCAGGAGGTTCATCACCTCCACATAGGGCTGAGTATGCAAAAAAGTTTCGGTTCTTTTGTGTGTTTAACAACTCAACTTCTAATTAAAGAAGTTGAGAGATAGTCAGCAATGCCCTGCCAGGGACCACCTTCAGAGTGCCCCATATTATTATGGTGGAAAGATAATTTTGTTCTACCTTTACCACCCTTAGAAGATACCTGCTGAAAGAGTGTCTTGCCTGATCTTGCCAGGAACTTATCCTTTGCAAATTCAATGTTGGCTTGAGATTAGGACATGTCTGCAAATTTGCCCTACCTCCCCACTTCCATTTTGCTTACAAATCTTCTCTTAAAGAGGTAGTTCCTTTTAGTACAAAAGGATTAACAGTGTCAGTATTGGTTAAAATATATATTTCAAAAAGAGGAAGATGTAAGGGCGCCTGGGTGGCCCAGTCTGTTGAGCATCCAGTTCTTGGTTTTGTCTCAGGTCATGGTCTCAGGGTCTCAGCCCCATGTCAGACTCTGTGCTCAACATGGAGTCTGTTTGGAATTCTCTCCCTTTCTCTCTCCCTCTGCCACCGCCCCTCCCCAACCAATAAAATAAATAAATAAAATCTTTAAAAAAGAGAAGAAGATGTAAACTGGGGGTGCGGGGGAGGGTGGGTAGTCCAGACATATACAGTTTCAAATATCCTCTGCTACTTAACAATGGTGGGTAAACATTAACCAAAGCAGTTCCTTTCACAAGAAGTCAGGTTACTTCAGGTCCGTAGAGCTGGAGTAGAAGGAAGAGTTAACAGATGAGGCTTGCTAAATCCAAGCAATTTTTCTGTAGCCCATACAAATGTACTTAGGAGAGGATGTTGATGGAAAGATAGCAAATGCACTCTGCTGGTAAGGAGTTGCAGTTCTTCCCAAATGCCCTAAAAATGATAATATAATGATGCCTCAATCCAGCCCCCAGTGGGGAAAATACGTTATCCTCTATGGTACATCTGTGCTGTTCAGGCATTTTATAGACAGGACTGAACTCTCATATAGCCCTAGGAAAACCACAGGCTCTTGCCTTTTAATCCTGCATCTTTAACTGGTAAAAACTCATTACCTCTTTAAGCTACAAATGTATTTATAGTGAAGCTCACTTACGATGGCATTTAAAGGGAATCTTTTAATGTATCACAGAAATCCCATAATCTGGATCCTGTAAACCCACTGATGAAAAATATAGTGACCAAGAAACAAAATGGTGCTTTGTTAATCTAGGTACATATAATATTTAATGCCAAACATTAATGGAATAATACATAGGAAAACCTCAGCAAAAAAAAAAAAATTCCCAAATAATCTGTCTTTTCCACACCAATTATTTTGAAAAGCTTTGGGTTTTAGAGAGTTATGAAAGCTACAGTAGCATCCAACATAAATGACCTATAACAAACAAACCTAATGCTCATCATAACAATATTACAGTAGTAAAAAAACAGAAACAACCTAAAAGTTTAATAATGACAAACTGACTAAACCAATAGTGTCACATTCCCATAATAGTATCCTAGATCTCTTCAAAATTCACTTTTACAAAAGAAAAGAAAAAAAGTAATGACATGAAGAAATGCCCTAAAACATTATTAAATGAAAAAGGTAATTACGATACACAGTATGATTCCAATTTTATAGAAGTGAGGAAAAAAAGTTGTAAAGCTCTATAACAAAGTCAATAGGTATCATTTGCTGATTTCTTTGTTTCTAATTAGAAAATACTCTTTGAAAATATTTAATTTTCTTTTTTTTTTAAGATTTTATTTATTTATTTGACAGAGAGAGAAAGAGCACAAGCGGGGGAGTGGCAGGCAGATGGAAAGGGAGAGGGAGAAGCGGCTCCCAGCTGAGCAAGGAGCTGGATGCAGGTTGTGATGGCAGGACTCAATCCCAAGACCCTGGGATCATGACCTGAGCTGAAGGCAGCCACTAAACCGACTGAGCCACCCAGGTGCCCCTGAAGTATTTAATTTTCTAAGTAAAACTCTGGTGGGCAACAGTACTGTGGAGAATTCATGTGAAAGCGTGAAAAATTTTGCCAGCATTAATAATAATGTTAGTAACATATGTAACATTGCTAAACACTGATCTAGAATATAACTGAAGTAAACCAGCAAAGGAAAGTTCACATAGAATTTAACCCGCCCTATATATTTCATGCACACAAATAGGACTAAAAAGCAGACCAAATGTCAAATATTGTTTCCTCTGGCTAGTGGAAATCATGGATCATTTCTTTTATCCTTTCTTTTTTTCCTTTTTTTTTAAAAAAAAAACATGCTTCTGTATATATCCCAAAGTTTTAATAAACATGTAATGCCATTATAATCCAAAAAAGTTAATTTTTTAAAAAAAACTATAACTCAGCAGAAAAACAATGAATTTAAGTTAAAGTCACTCAAATATTGTCATACAGACTAAACTTCTAACCCTCTGATTCCAAATCTACTTTATTTTCCGTATTGCTAACATTTAAAAAATACTATGTAAATCTAAGAAACAAAATTTCTATCCCAATTAAATAAGGCAGAAACATTCACAGTTCCTACTTCCATTATTATTTTTTTAATGTGCATCATTTAAAGACTTACAGAGCCCCTGCCAATGAATTTTCTTTGTGGAAAAAAAAAACCCACATAGATTCAAAAGCATACAAAGCCTTATTTTATGTGGAAAACTAGATCTAATGCTTGGAAGGCAAAGGAAAGCAGATTTGCAGTCATTATAGAAACGAACAATTTTTTTTTCATGTAAAAATTCATTCAACTATCTTTATAAAGTTCTTATTCCCTGTCAGGTCTTGTGCTAGTTGCTAGGGATACAGAGGTGTCTGCAAAAGGGAATGGACATAGTACATTCCTTTCACAGGATATATTAAAGCAGTGGCCTGTTGACCACTCGGCAAAGATGTTAGAGAGGAGATCCAAATATGTGAAGTGGCAATGACCCATTTCTTAGTCTGGAAAACTCTTATTCTCACTCCCGCTTCCCACACTTTCCCCATGTCCACTCCTACAGTCCGCTAGAAAGCAGAGCCAGATTCAAAGCCTTGCATGTGACAGTTCATTGTGAGCAGTGATCCCAGCAAAGAGGACTGAAGAACCAGGGAGAATGGACAGAAAAGGAGGGAAAGACAATGCAATGACAATGACAGTGTCATTGGGCTGCTGGGCACTATTGTGGGCAACTCAGATTCAATCCCTCCAGGACCTTCTGAGGAGCATCTATAATGCAATTCAGAACTCTCTCTCTCTAAAGCATGAGGAGGGGAGCCTCTTTCCACTAATTCCCTCCCACTTTCAGACCAGGAACTATCAAGAGTTGCCACAGGAGGTATCAACATCCTTGAACTTCCAGTTCTGTGCATGCCAGAGTGGTGAGTGGATTTCTGGGCAGAAAGCCGAGGAGGTGTGGCTGCTGAGGCAAGGTGGTGTCAGGTTACACCTGCATAGCGCGGGTGCTGCATCAATACCTTTAGTTAATTTAGCAGAAAAGATAGAAGACCGAGCCTAGAGATGGCACCACGTGTAAGGTTCTTCTAAGCCACATGAGGACATGATAATAATAGTAACTAACATTTATTGAGCATGTATAGATACTATGAATACATTTTATCACTTAATCCTCAAAAGATACTCCATGAACTAGATTACACTTTCTCCT
Source organism: Callorhinus ursinus (assembly GCF_003265705.2). Classification (NCBI taxonomy): domain Eukaryota; kingdom Metazoa; phylum Chordata; class Mammalia; order Carnivora; family Otariidae; genus Callorhinus; species Callorhinus ursinus. The sequence goes on from NW_027397097.1 coordinate 12,964,413, forward strand.
GCTTTTTAAATACAAGGAAACAGACTTCAGGAAGCTAAGTGGTCTGTCTGAGGTCATAAATAAATGGTAGAGTGAGGATGAACTGAGGGACTGGCGGCAGAGCACAAGCATAATACTGCCTCTCTCAGTGCCCATGAATATCCAAGCTTCTCCAACATGGGAAAGCAGAAGTAGGAACCGGTTGTCCTTCAGAGTTCCTGTTTCTGTATCTGTCTCTGACCAGAGGAGGCATTCCTTGAGGGTAGAGATTGTGCCTATCCCTTGCTTTCTGCTTTATCTCCAGTATTTAGCAGGGTATGAAAGATAACAAAGCACAGTGCTTGTTGAGGCCAGTTGAGTGTCTCTTCCCCACAGGGAGCTAGTGCTTCTTGAGAGCAGAAACTATTTCTTATGTATCTTTTTATCCCAGCACATGTTTGTTGACCCTGATAGAATGGAATTTTCCAGAAGGCAGAGCACATCATGGTTAGGAAATGTGGACTCTCTGTCAGATGGGCCTGGGTTAGAGCCCTAGCTTTGATACTTACTAGCTATACAGTCTTGAACAAACTATGCAATAATCTTTCTCAGCCATAGTTTCCTCATCTGTAAAAATGCACGATACTAATTGTATTTTCATTATATGGTTGTTGTTGATTATATGAGGTGCATGCAAAAGCATTCATCATTAGGGTCTGGCACATGGCAAACATGAAATACATATTAGCTATAATCATCATTATTGGAAATTCTATACTGTTAGTATTTACACTGTATCTGGAGTTCCTAAACTAGATACAAAGGCCTTTGCTATGTCCACTGTAGCGCATATGGGAAAAGCTCTAGAACACAAAGTATCTCATGGATGGACAGTACCTAGCATACAGCTGGTGCTCAAAAAATATTCGTTGAATGTTACATAAGGCAATGAACCACATTTGCTTTTGGTAAGAATCATTAGCACTCATACTGAAAATGAGTAAATGCATTATACATTGCTAACTAACATCTGACAGGGAGAAAGTATCAGTGTCCCAAGTTTTGGCTATAAACAAAGAGGAGAAACAGCTATCTAACCTATGGAAGGTGTGAAGACATAAAACAAGGCCAGAAATTTGGAACTCATTTTCAAGACAACATAATCACAATCTTTTTCTAATATTTGGACTTATATATCCCCCCAAATTAAATATCACTTGCATTAGAAGATAGTAGGAAGGGAAAAATGAAGGGAGAAATCGGAGGGAGAGATGAACCATGAGAGACTATGGACTCTGAGAAACAAACTGAAGGTTCTAGAGGGGAGGGGGGTGGGGGGTGGGTTAGCCTGGTGATGGGTATTAAAGAGGGCGCATTCTGCATGGAGCAACTGGGTGTTATAAGCAAACAATGAATCATGGAACACTACATCAAAAACTAATGATGTAATGTATGGGGATTAACATAACATAATAAAATAAAATTTAAAAATATCACTTGCATTATGTGGTCAAAAATTGCTTACTTTGCAGTATTTCCTGTCTTGTTTTTATTATAGAACAATATATTTTCTTATAGTACTTGCTTAGTAAATAGTAGGTAATTATAATTTGAGTTAGATTCTGAAGACTTTGGGATCCACTTTAGTGCCGTTATTTGAAGGGATGTGGAACCCAGATTCTGAGGGAGAAATACGTGGCTGGAAGTCAAGGTCCAAGATGGTGTTGGCACTCTCTTTGGGTCACGACAGAAAGATCTGGTTTGCAACCCAGTCTTGCACATACTATTTGGAACAGTGGACAAATGATTTCATGTCTCTAATATGTTTTTCATAGTTCCTGATATGAGATTACTGGTGCCCATTTCCCCCACTTCATCTGAAGATTTATTGGAAGGACGTGTGCAGAGTGCCTGGTGGTTGCATGAATTCAATCATTGCCAGTTCCCTTCCTCTCTTAAAGGTAAGACCTAAACATGAGTCGTGGGGTAGCTGCCAATAATGTTCATTCTCTTAGGCCCTCCTCTCAATCTAGGAAGATTCCATGAATCTTTCCTAAGAAAGTATCTTCCTGAGAGGAGGAAAAAAATCTCAGAGGTGCACATGACCAAATTTTGCAAAATAATAATAATAAAAATTTTTTTAAACAAAATTGCTCATTAAGCAACAAACCACATTATAAGGTTCAGCTCAACCTCAGCATGCTTGCTGGATGGCTAATCCGGGCAGACCTTTAAATCACACTGGCTGGAAGATGAATACAGTGTTTCATTCGGCATCATTACAATTACCACCCTGGTGCTGGTAATGCTCTTTAGACTGCCCATGAAGTTTGGTGGTTGCATTGCAAGTCAGGAGTTTAATTTAGCTTTCTGAGCATCTGCAGGTTTTGTTTTCCACAGGGAACTGCAAGTTACATAACTGTCTTGGCTTCAGCTTCAGAAGGTGAACCTTGACTCTCTAAATTAACTGCCGATACAGATCCTCAGGAGTAGAGCTTGTTGTACATGGAAGTGATTCCCCCCACCCCCAAATCATTTAGAGGGTAATGAGATAGCTCTTGACCTCTCCAGACAACTGGCAGAGGAAAACAGGAGAAAGTTATATGCATAACTAGGTAGATTTTGAAAGGAGAGATACAGTCTAAAATATCTGGGTAGGATTTCTTTTTTTTTTTTTTGCCTTTTACCCTATTGCTGTCTATGCTCCACTGGATTGGTCTGTTCCTCCTTACCAATCGTTATTGTGTGGGCATTTTGCCAAGAGTTTGTACAGAAGGGTGTTAAACAAAGGGAAATGCAACATGATGAAAATGGGGCTCCTGGGAGCACATGAAAGCAAATGAGAGAGGACTATAAAGCGTATACATTGTCCTGAACTGGTCTCACACATGCAAAATTAGACTTGAATTAACACCTAACCCCAGCCCTCAAGATACTTTTTGTCTACTCAAGGGGAATAGCCATCAGGCAGATAATTTCAGTAAAACATGCCAAATGCTAAGATGGACGATTTTTAGGAACACAGAAGAAGAGTACTGGAAAGAGCAGGGGGTGATTAGAGACTAATTAACAATATGCAGTTCATATAACCTGTACCTATTTGCAGATATGGGCGATATAATCAAAGCTTGTAATTGGTACAAGGACATCATGTAGTTAGTGTAATCCAAGGCTTAGTCTTGTATCTAAATTTTCTGACTTCAAATTCTATGTGTTTTTCTAGCAGTGACGGAAGCTGAGGGCATGTGGAATAGATTCACGTCCATATACTGCAGAAATAGAAAATGTCAGGGGCTGAGGGAAGGGAAGAGGGAGAATTAGTTTTTAGCAGATATAGAATTTCTGTGTTGCAAGATGACAAAGTTCAAGAGATCTGTTGTACAACAATATGAATGTACTTAACACTACTGACTTGTGCACTTGAAAGTGGTTAAGATGGTAAATTTAATGTGTGTTTTTGCCACAGGAAAAGGACTAAACTGTAATATTACATTAATAAAGCCTTATAAGTAAGCCAGTAACTGTCATTGATAATCTAATAGACACAACTAATGTGTGTGGAGCATGAACTATGCTAGGGGCTATATTAGACATTTAACACAGACTATCTCATTTGTTCTAACAGCCCCTTTTGACAAATGGGAAACCCAAGGCTTGGACTAGGTAACAGGCCTGAAGTCCCCAGAGCCAGAGGGTGAGTGGGCCCGGCTGCAAAACCATGGCTTCAGCAGTCACCTTCCACACCCACACACCCATAAGAAACTGTGCAACGAAACTAGGCAATTCAAAACAGATACACATGCTTTCTTGCCTCGTGCACATGTGAAGAATTAAATAAAGAAGACTGACAACTCCTCAAAGGTCAAAATGAAGTCCCCAATAAACTGTTTCAAGGGAAGAGCACATGGGTCAGGGTCTGTAAATGCGGTGATCGCTCTGGTCAGTGGAGGCTGTGCACTGCTGAGGGTTGATCGGATACGCAGCCTCCTACTGTGTCTCCTCATTTAGACACCTCTGTGGAATCATTAGTTGCATAAGGTCTCTCTAGATAGCGAGATGACGTTCATCTGTGACTTGACGTCAAGTGAGTCACTTCACTCCGTCATGTAGCAGTCACCTCAGTGTAGATCAAGTTCACCCTGTGGGAGCCCTGCAAGTTTCCTGGGGAATTTTCTATTTATACTGAGGTAACTGCATTTGACACGCCAGGTTGACTAATAGCTATGTGTGACCAAGCTATGTACCAAGCTAGCCAGCTTTTGCAGTTGTGAAGAAAGTTATAAACACAGAAACGTAACTGGACACTGGGAAGAAGGTCACTATGCAAATCCCATGTCTATAGACTACAGCCAGAGAGGGCAGACTGAGAGTATGTATGGGTATTTCTATCATTTGCCTTTGTATTTGGGTTGACCATACTTGCTAATCAAAGTATGGTCCATAGATGAGCACGTTAGAAACACAGAAGCTCAAGCTCCATCCTAGGGCTACTGAATCAGAATCTTCATCTTGACAGGATCCCCAGGTGATTCGTGTGCACATTAACATTTGAGAAGCCCTGATATAGAACATACCCATTCTAATTTTTAAGAATTTTGTGTTTACTAAATATGTCTAATTGCTAATTATATGACTATATTAAAAGGAAACAATAATTGAATATACTAGGCAAGATTATTATACCAGTTAAACAATGCTTTCACCCAGTTTTCTGCTTTAATCCTTTTCACAACCTTTAAGATCTTACCTGACTTCTTAGTGATAAGGAAATTGTCCAAAGAAGGAAAAAAAAAAAAAAGAAAGAAAGAAAGAAAGGAAAAAAAAAATCACATCTCTAGGGTAAGATTTGAACCAAGGTATTCTAGCTCTAGATCCCCACGTTTTCCCTGGAAATCACCACTACCACACTAGAGGAATTCAGAAGGTCACTTGAACTTGGAATGGTCAGAGAAAGTAGGACTTGAAATGAGACTTGAAAAATGGGTGAGGTTTGCATAAAACAGGGATTTCCAGAGTCGAGACAACAACAGGCACAGGAGCACTTGGAGATTGGCATGCAAAAGTATTTTTCAGGGGGAAGCTGATGGAAATATTTAAATGTGGGGTTCATGTCCCCACAAGAGCAACAAGAAGAAAAAATGAAATGATGATTAAAACCAGATCATGGAGGTCTTGAAATCTAGGCCAAAGGGTGTGGTTATCTGGTAACTTGGTGTAAGGAATGCATTTTTAGAAGATAAATTATTCGAGTTTAATTCATTAGGCTTTTACTGGAGATTTTAATGCACGATGAGAAATATGCTTTAAAAATAAGAGATGGATAAACTCCAAGAAACATTTTAGAAAACTCTCTCTACCCTACTGTGGCAATTGCATCTTCTGTAATTCTGCACCTGCTTCATTAACTGCTGGCTGACATCACTGTTTTCTGACAGGGGCACACAGTTTTTGCCAGAGCACTTGAAAATGTGCAAGGATGAAGAGAGCATTAGCTAGGAACACAGATGTCTTTTAACTCGGGCACTGGATGATTCATCTCTAGAGGATCAAAGAGTGTGGAGTAAGTAAAGTTGCCAGAATGGACCCGAAAATGTACTATTAGGTCAAACATATGCGAGTGGGAAGTGTTTTTCTACTGAAGCCACATATACAGAGCAACTTGATTCCTAAGTGATTAAACAAAACACAAAGAGTTGGTTGCTCTTTAAAATTAAGAACAGGAAACAAATGTAACTATACAGTTATGCTAACCACACACACAAAAAAACACTAAAAATATTAAAAAGTTTAATAAAATGTGAAGATTAAGAAAAAGGAGAAATAAGAAAATCAAGGAAGAAAAGAAAGGACTAAAATGTAGGCAGATGCAGAGGAAATGGGGAGAAAAGATAAGGAAGGGATAAAAGGTAAAGAAGGCATGATGGGAAGATAATTTATAAAAAGTTATCAAGGTTTTAAACATCCGTTATCTACTTTAATAATGATCTAACTCCATGTGGTAGATATTATGCCCATTTCACAGATAAGGAAACAGATATTACTAGCGATTAAATAATTTGCCCCAAATCACACTGCTGGTAAGTGGTAGAACTGGAATTCAAATATTCAATCCACTGAACCCCAAGAGGTATTGAAGTAATGTCAGTCAGAAGCCAAACCTTGCTACTAACTTCTCCTAGTAAAATGAGGTGGTACTTGTAAGGCTACTGGCTACAGTAAGCTTAACAAATAATACCTATCAACCCTTTGAAAAGGATTAGTTAACATACAAACTACGGATAACTACAATTCTAAATTCTCCTTGCCTCTGGCTCCAAGTTTGAGGATCAAAACCTCACTAGAATGCTTAGTGTTTTGACAAAGAATCCTCAAATTCACCAGGCACCAAACATTCTATAGACTGAATGGATCATGTCTCCTTCAGGGGTGCCTGGGTATTTCAGCTGGCTGAGCATCCAACTCTTGGTTTCTGCTCAGGTCATGATCTCATGGGTGGTGGGATGGATGGAGCCCTGTGTGGGGTGGGGGAGCGGGGAGCACTGGGGGCGCTGGGGTTGGACCCTACTTGGAGCTGGGTCCATGCTCAGCTCAAAGTCTGCTTGGGATTCTTTCCCTCCTGCTCTCCCTTCCCCTTTGCTCCCCCCCACCCCCACACACATTTGGCCCGCTCTCTTTAAAATAAATAAATAAATCTTGGGGGACCTGGGTGGCTCAATCAGTTGAGCCTCCAACTCTTGGTTTCGGCTCAGGTCATGATCTCATGGGTCATGAGATCAAGCCCGGCATCGGGCTCCATGTTCAGTCAGGAGTCTGCTTGAAGATTCTCTCCTTCTGCCTCTTTTATGAGCATGCTCTCTCTCTCTCAAATAAATAAATAAAATCTTTTTAACAATTTTAAAAATAAAATAAATAAATCTTGAAAAAATAATGTCTCCTATATATATATTACTAATGTTAAATGTACATACGTTACACTGTGACAAATAAATTTGCATTCATTTAAATTTAATTCAATATATTATTGTATCATTGAGTATTATCTATTATCTCTATCAACAAAATCTAAAAATACAACCACTCCCAGGCAGTTAAGAGAGTCCTTGTGCTCAAAAGGCCCAGGAATGACTTTGAGGGTAACCCTTATAGTATTCCGCACGAAAGAGAGTAGTGAGCTCAGCCACCTGAGACCTACATCTTACCCGCCCGCCCTTCAGCCTAACAACCTTCATCCCTGTCTTCTCGATAATTGTCTTCCCTACGATCCACTCTCCTCACAACCGAGATAAGTGATTTTTTTTTTCTAATGGCAATATTGCTCCTGTCACTTTTCTGCTTAAAATCATTTAACTGGCCCCAGTACCTTCAGACTAAGATCAAACTCCAGCTTGGGTATAAAAGCCTTCTGTGATCTGGGCCCTCCTCAGTAATCCACACTCCTTCACACATGGGTCTAAATTCCAGCCGATTGAACTACTTTCACTTCCTAAGACAGGCTGAGTGCTCCTTCTTGCTGTCCTACTTTTCTAACTATTCTTCCTCCTTTCTACTCCTCAAGACTAATTTCTTAAAATTTCACAGCCCAGCTGTGCAGGGAGCCTTCTCTGATTGTTTTATCAAGCTGAGTTAAGTGTAGCTTGTGAGACCTCCATCACATTGATTGCATTGTACTGCAATTGCCCCCTAATTGGATTCTAAGCTCTGTGAAGATGCAGACTGTGTCTGATTCGCCCTCCAATGTCTGTGCCATGCCCCACACATAGCAGACGCTCAGTGAAGATCCACTGAATGCATTTTAAAACTCCATGAGAAGAAACCTATCTCCAAAGGCAGGAGCACAGTTTTTTTTTGTTTTTTTGTTTTTTTGTTTCTTTTGTTTGGTTTTTGTTTTAATTCTCAGTGGAACAAAACTGTATCAGTAAATCTATAGTCAGACCCCCAAGCACAGAGACAAGGAAGTGAAGACAGCAGGGTCATTAAAATGGACTGCAAGGAGCCAGTAGCCCTGGGAGCAGGTCCTGGGGTCCTTGGCCACTTTCCCTACCTAGGGAAAGTGGAATTAATACTGTTGCTTAGTTTTTTATTTCTACAAGAACTTTCAGATCCCTTAGTGAGTTTTCTATAAAACTGGTGACAAAATTTAATGAATAGTTCAATGAGCATTGCTTTAAATGTACTGTGTTTTTCACATGGAATTTATGTAATACGTATCCTTGGGGGTGTATAAACAGCTCCAAGTCCTTTCTAATTGCCAAAATGCATTCCATAAAGAATTAGGTCACTGACATGGATTATACCCATTTTGCAGATAGAAACCTGAAGACAGAGGGGTCAGGGCTGATTTCCTTTTGAGCACTCAACATAAGATTTTGGAAATGTTAGGTTTTCTTTCTCTAATCCCACTTCTTCCCTTTTACCATTATATGGCATCTTTAATGATGTGTAGTGTTTTTTTTTTAAGTTTATTTATTATTTTTTTTTTCAGTAATCTCTATACACCCATCGTGGGGCGCCAACTCACAACCCCAAGATCAAGAGTCGCATGCTCTGCCAACTGAGCCAGCCAGGTGCCTTAGTGTTTGTTATTTTGTGAATCTTTCTTCTTCTAGACTTTGAGCTCCTTGAAGGCAGGGTCTAGGTCTTACTTTCCTTTTTGTCCCTGCTGAGGATCTGGAATTATGTAGGCATGCAAAAAATGTTTGCTGAAATGTTTGCCCAACTCTTAAAAGTTCTCTGCTAACCATCTTCTTTAGTTTACTGTTAGGGAAGAATCTTTGTCTTATGGTTACTGAAGAAAAATCTCAGCTTCAATAGAAACAAATATTTTCTGGTGCCCATTACTTCTCTCCCCTTAATTCTACTAATCTGACACTCTGCTTAACCCTCTTCAGTGCAGTGGAGCTCCCATCTTTTCAAGGAAGTGCAGGCTACCTCTCTACATTAAAAAGTCCTAGATTTTTCCTTTGAAGCTACAGAGGACATGATTTGCACAGCTGGCTCCCAACAACACAAACACCAATACAAGTTGACTGAAAGCAATCCTCTGTGATTTTAAATTTAAATAGCTCATCCAACAAGTTACATTTTTGCTTCTCACTTATGTATATTTTTCAAATAAGTAACTACTCAATATTAATGCAGATGTGAATCTCTCTGCAGATGAATGGGTTACGGCCACATCTTAAAGAAGGCTGAGAGAGAGAGAGAGAGAGAGAGAGAGAGGAGTAGCTGATGGTTTTGTGGGGGCTTAGTCACATGGTTCAATAGTAACAGTTAGGAATGAGTAGAGAGGGAAAACAAAAATAAAAACAAAAGTAACTATTCAATTAGTCCAGATGGAGAAAAACAGCCCATAAGCTAATTGATTATAGCTATCATGACAGCTGATTACAGTCTCTGCCTGTAAAAACACAGGGATAAAAAAAAAAAAAAAGGCACACAAAAAGAATGCACTGCCTTTCATTAGTTTGTTGGTGAAATGCCTTCCTAACAGATGAGTCAACGCAATCCAGCCTGTCTGTGGTAGCAAACAAAGTTAACCCATGATGCAGCAGTTGTAGTGGAAGGTCCGGTTTGCGGAGCACAGAAAGTTAGGCAGTCTTTCTGACTGCGTTTTGGAATGCCTTGGGAGCGAAACGCTATATCACACTGCTTGTGCAAAGGCAGAGCCTTTGGGATGCATCTTTTCTGTGCCCACATGACCTACAAATGATGACACTATTACGGCTACTCATCCACTGTCAAGTGAACACTCTGCTTCCAGGTGTTTCTTTGGGATCGAAGATGATTTGCCCCTAGACTCACTACCCCCCACCATCTGCCTGGTAGCCCATGATTGCTGGTGGCCCATTCTGCTCAAGGCATTACAAAGTCCTAGATTTTGTGCCCCTGAGAGAACAGATGTATCATCAACCGCAAATTACAATGCAATACACTGAATTCTCTGATAGAGTCTAGGGGCACAGAGGAAAGGGCAGCTCCCTCTGCTATTGGGCAGTTGTGGGTAGGGAAGTCTTCTCAGAGCAGGTCTTAGGACAGGGCTTCTAAGGTCACTAAGAGTCTCTCAGGCATGTGTAGAACACTTAGCAGAGGATCTGACAAATAACAGATTTTCAAAGAAATATTTTGTTATTTATGAAAGTAATACTCTTACTTTTAATTGGGAGGAAGGGTGTTCCAGCAGGAAGACAATATGCATGAAGACCTTAAGAAATATCCTGTGCTGAAAACCAAGAACAGTTCTCTGTGACTAGAAGATGGGGTGGGGGGTGACAATGGAATTCTCATTTTAGCAAGAGGACTTTGTTGGCAGAGTGGAGAGTGGGATGGAAGTTGAAGAGAGGGAGGTGAAGTCAAAGAGGCCAATTAGGCAGCTGTTATAAAAGTTCAGTCCAGAGGAGGGGACGATGCTGAGGAACTGTTGCCCTGGGGTAAAGTGGATCTGCAGCAACCGAGTTCTGACACACCACAAGGCCAGCTTGCACCTCCCAGGCCAAGCTAGTCTCCAGGCAAGAGGTCACATTCGTGGCCAGACAACTGCAGCCAGAGCTCATTTTGTTCTCAAGACTCTGGCACCTACAGGCACTAGAATAGCAGTTCTTAGCTCTGCCAGCACCGCACCTGGGAAACATTTGTATAATGCAGGTGCCTCACCTCTACTCCAGATATACTGAGGCAAAATCCCTAGGAGGATCTACATTTTTTTTAAATGGGCCACCGCCCAGTCAGCAATCAAGTATACAGTGACTTAGTGCCTCTCTCAAAAAGTCTCCAAGTGTCTGCATGTGGTTGTGAGGACACAGGGTAACCCAACGGGGATGCCCCTGCAGCGAGCTTCTCATTCTAGGAGAGGCTGTCCTGTTAGCAGAGGAGCAAGCAGGGCCCTGTGACTTGGGTGTCTTGTTCTTTAAAGCTTTGAAGATGCTTCTGAACATACCCAAAAGACATATTCCAAAAGAATTTAGGAGTCTGACTCTACAAGGGCAGAATATAATAGATTCTCAACCACCAAATGACAATCAATAAGGAGGCAGGAGAAAACAGAGGTCTTCGTTTTTGGGCTCCCACGAACAGGCTGGGTAACTTCCTTCACATTCCATCTGTATTGTACACTTGGACTCTGCAACCACAACTCTGCACACTGTGGACGGGATGGTCTTATTGAAATGAGTGACATCCACCTGAATTATGTCTTAGTAACTAAAATCATTCCTGTTTCCCAAGCTCTTACTCTACAAAAGCTACTACTTCAAGTGCATTCCTTATGTTCAAGATTCTCAGAAACCCCGGGAGATAATGATTACAGTCTACAGAAAGAGAAATGAGTTTCTGAGAGCCTAAATAGCTTGGGAAAGATCACTGAGCTAGGAAGTAGCAGAACCAGCCCTGAACCTGTATCAGGCAAAACCAGTGCTGGTAACCACCACTGTTTCTGCTTCTGTGTGTCCAGGATTCATAGCCCATGTTAGAATGTAAACTCCTTGAGATCAAAGGCTAAGTTTAGGATTATCTTTGAGTTTCTCTCCCAGGTCTCCTCTACTTTTTTCTTAATTACTGAATTTTAGGATTTTCTTGATTACTGCATATTAGTGAGATAAGAAGGCCAGAGAAGTTCCACCAAAACAAGATCCTTCTCTCCTGCCGCCTATAGAGCCTGAGCACCCCTAGTGAAGGCAGCACTCAAGAGGCCTCCTCTGCAGGGGCACCTGGGTGGTGCAATCAGTTAAGCATCCGACTCTTGGTTTCAGCTCAGGTGATGATCTGATAGGTTGTGGGACTGAGCCCCTTGATGGCTTCTCTCTCAGTGGGGAGTCTGTTTGAAGATTCTCTCCCTCTGCCCCTCCTTCTGCTCACATGCTCTCTTTCTCTGTCACTCTGAAAATCAATCTTTAAAAAAAAAAAAGTCCTCCTTTGCAAAATGCTGATCCCTCTCTTTCAAGGGAAGAAACAAACTATGCTAGGAGTCTGAGAGTCCTTTCAACATTTATAGTGTGAATCTGTTGATCAGAGTAGTTCTTTTTAGAAGTGAGGCTGGGTACTTGGGGAGAAGTGTGATTTAAAAAAAAGTAGCTAGGAGCTGGTCCTTTATTTTTTTTAATCAAGATTTATTTACTTATTTATTTGAGAGAGAGAGAGAGAGCACAAGAGAGAAGGGCAGAGTGAGAGGGAGAGAGAATCTCCAGCAGACTCCATGCTGAGCTCAGAGCTGGACATGAGATTGCAACCTGAGCTGAAAACAAGAGTCAGGTGCTCAACCCAGGTGGCCCACGGAGCTGGGCCTTTAGCACAAGAGACACGAGGCTCAGAGTTCAATGACTTATTCAAAGCCAACTTTTAGCAGGCTGACATTTACCTGCTACTGTGAACATATTATATAGAAAGGAAGAGAAGGGGCAGAGCTGTAGGCAAGGCTATTAGGACACTGAGACTGCAAAACGAGGTCAATGTACCTGCCTGAGCCCATTCGTTCATTTAACAAACATTTATTATTGAGCAACTAACAGCAGTTTTGCATTTGCATGGTTTCAAAATGCCCAATTTTCCATTAGTATGGTTTAATTAACACCAGTTACCTAACAACATGATTCAAATTTTGATTATCACAGCATACTAACTGTGAGTGAATAAAGTGAAAACTTGCTCCAGGCTCTTTGGTCCACAAATCACTATGTAGTAAGAGATGCACACCATCATCAGTGACCTATCACTTCTTTGAAAGTCACTTCTTTCAAAGTACATTGGTTATGGGTCACTGCACACCTGCTGTTCAGTTCACACAGACAGCAAAGCATGTAGTCATTTTGCTTCCTTGTCTCCTAGTGATAAACCCACAGACATTTTCCCAAAATGGATAATTGAAAGAGGGAATTTGCCAACAAAGATGAGGGCACAGCATAGAAAGAAAAAGTGATGAGGGAAGTGAAAGTCACATGGGACAGTGGAATTACAGAAGATACAGCTGAAGGCAGGGAGTCGACACTGCCCCCCTTTGAGAGACCCCAGATATGCAGCCAGAAGAACCTAGTAAAGGCAAACTTTGGAACGTGAGGAGAATGGTTGGGATGAAAAAGGATGAAGATGTTTCAGAGGAAAAAACTTCACATCAAAGGAACTCTCAGAGATATTTTATAACATTGACTGTGCAAAGGATAAAAAGTTGAAAGCTGATTCAGAATTAGAAAAACATATGACAATTTGCCAAGGCAGAGAAAAGATGCTTGCTCCACTATCGTGTTCTATGAGCAACAAGAAGAAAAAGGGAAGCACTATTTAAACTATTCTTTTTTTACAAAGGAATAAAACACTTTAACTTTCAACATTTCTATACTTAAAATAACATCCTACTAAACAAACATTTGTTTTATTTTTTTTTCCATTTTGTAATCGACAAAGTTTTTAATGTTCTGACAAAAATTTATTTATTTATTTTTAAAGATTTTATTTATTTATTTGAGAGAGAGAGAATGAGAGATAGAGAGCACGAGAGGGAAGAGGGTCAGAGGGAGAAGCAGACTCCCCGCCGAGCAGGGAGCCCGATGTGGGGCTCGATCCTGGGACTCCAGGACCATGACGTGAGCCGAAGGCAGTTGCCTAGCCAACTGAACCACCCAGGCGCCCCTGAAAAAAATTTAAAGAGGTCGCAGACAATGATAGTTCTCACCATCAGTCATTATTAAGATGTTATGGTTATGGTCTCACATTACCATGCAAAGCAAAGACTGCCTGTATCATGTACCAGGCATCAAAAACCACAGTTCTTATTTTCTGGGTCGTCTTATAGCAAACAAATAAATTCTAAAAACCTAGGATCAATGGTTCTATGCTTAATGGGGATGTTAGCCTAGTTCAGAGCACTCAAGAGGGATTTAGAACTGTGGAAGGAAGATTTGGTAGGGGGGGATGGAGGGAATAAAGTAACAAAGGAGGTGCTGACTAGGGGAGCACTGAATCTGAGGAGAATGCAAATCTCCCAGCCCAGCAAGTCTACTTCCTCACCCCAGAGGCAGGGTGAGGAGTAACTCCGGGCTGGTTTCTAAACTGGCAGCGAACAGCTCAGTGGTAATGCCAGATACATAATTAATTGCCGTCAGAATGCAGACATACAGGTTAAGGTTCCTTTTCAAAAATAACACCGAAACTGGAAATGCTAACAAATACCACTCTCAGCCAACTTGTGTGAATAAAATTTCTTAAAACTAGTGCAGAGTATTTGAATGTGAATCTCTATGTCCTCAAAGTGACGGACATGCAAAGTAGCATCTGGGGCTGTGAAAATCTATGTTCTTAAGGAAATCAAGTCATGGTAGTATAGGAAATGACACATCTGGCTTTATGCTCTGTGTATGGTTTTTAAGTCCAAAATGTATATTATGTTGGGTTTTCCATTAAAAATAGGTTTGAATTTTTTTTTAAGATTTTATTTATTTGAGGGAGAGAATGAGAGAGAGAGAGCACATGAGAGGAGGGAGGGTCAGAGGGAGAAGCAGACCCCCTGCTGAGCAGGGAGCCCGATGCGGGACTTGATCCTGGGACTCCAGGATCATGACCTGAGCTGAAGGCAGTCGCTTAACCAACTGAGCCACCCAGGCGCCCTAGGTTTGAATTTTTGATTTATGGCCTCTACCAAGGAAGATGTGGGGCTATGTGATATGCATGTACATGCACCTAGGAACACCGATGTTAAGGGGCAGAAGGCCCCTTAGGATACATCTTGTCCAACCTCTGCATTTAAAACAACAACAACAACAACAACGGATGAATTTCATCTAGGGATGCCAATTGCTCTAGCTACACAGTCAGATTCCTGCTTTATAACAACAACAACTAACATTTACTGAGTATTTGCTGTGTGCTAGCTTTACATATGAAGCATTATGTCTTTAAATCCTTTCAGATCCATGAGATAGTTACTACTACTATTACCATTGATTTTGCAGCTGTGGAAACAGGCTTATGTTACTCAGCTAATCTAAGCTAACCATGAGGGAGCTGGGCTTAGAAATCAGGCAGGATGATTTGAGCTGACATTCTTAGCTACTAAGATTGTTAACAAATAACATGTCCCCCCAAATTAGGTAACCATGGTCTCTGTCCCTCAGAAGATCTTGGAATCTAGCTTTCCATATGCAACTACTAATCTTTAAACAACCTTACTAAATTAGTAATATAATTCCATTTTTACAGATGAGAAAACTGAAGGCACCAAGTTCAGTGGTTTCCCAAGGCTGCAGAGTTTATGACTGGTGAAAGCAAGTTCAAATCCAAAGTCTATTGGGTCTTTCAGACACATACCAGCCTACCTCCGTGCATTAGAACTACGCTTGCCCTCAGCAGGCTCTGGCTATTTGAACAGAGCGTGCATACATTAAATATCTGATCTGAAATCAGTGTGCATCCAGGCATTTCTGGAACCCATTTAAATCAGCAGCAAGAATTTCACTTTCCTAAATCTCTGTCTGTGATACACAGTTGCAAGAGTCTGGCAGCTCACATGAGACACTAACTATGAAGAGGCCAGTGGTGGATTAAGCTCATGAAGTGTGGGTTTGGGGCTGCGCTGAGGTAGAGGAAGAGAAAATTCACTGTGTGCGGTCCCTTTAGAACAAGGAGAGCAGCAGATAGGAAAACAGAGCAGCCTTAAGACGTCTGCAAGCAGTGGGTGCTGAGAAACGGCAGGCATGCCCGTTGCAGGAAGGGAAAGGAGGGGAATCTGCCCATCTTCTCTTCCTTTTAATGGCCACGACTCCCCACTGGTCTGTCAAGAGAAATGGGTCTGAGAAAAGTAGCATGATTCTCACCACAGCTCCTTAGCCAGTTTCCAGAGGTTTCCAGCATAGCAGGCAACTGCTTCCCAAATTCAGCTCTGCTCCCCTCCTCCAGGCTGAGTTGTCCTGGTGTCCGACTCCGCCTGCCGGCACACACTCCCCAAGCTCTTGCGCTGCGGCCAAAGCTGCTTAGGAGTGAGGCAGGTGGGGCCACCTTCTCAGGCTTCTGGCAGAGCTTGTTTGAGATGCTTTGCAACACAAAAGGGCCAATTTAGGAGATGGGATTATTTTCTCCTTGCCGTCCTTTTAAAACAGTAACAAAGCGCTTTCCAGCGTTTACTGTTTCGCTCAGCTTTTTCTTTTCTCTTCTCAGCTGGAAAGGCCTTAGCCCTGGAGAGGCGGAGGAGGCAGCAGCCTGCCTGGGGAGCCTGCTGAAGGGAGGCGGGAAGACTTCTTACCCACCAGTCCTATCCCACCCTCTAGCTAGCTGCTGGTGTTAGAGATGCCACCACGGAAGTGTTGGTCTGGTATCTTCTTTTGAAATGTAGAAGAGAGCAAACAAACTTCTTCACGAGGCAGAGTTTCTTCAGCCAGCAGGCCAGAGTCTGCTGGCTCCCCTGGGCCAAGAAATGCCTGCTTCAGTGAGCCTTCAGGTGAAAAGAGTAGAAAGAGAGGGTTTAAGGAAGCAAATTCACCCTCCACCTTTTTGTGTGGCAACACCAAGTCCAGAAACTGGGTCCTTCCAATCTGAGAAGTCAATCCCTTTTCTTATTTCGTTTGAACTAAAAAATATCCCAATGCTAAGCTCAAGACCTTGCTGTTTAAAGCTTTTCTTGATATTTCAGGAGGAATAGCTAAGATTTGGAAATTGGGACAATTTTTTATTCTAACCTAGAAGTGTTTTTCAAATGTGCTTAATGACTCTTACTTTTTATATATGCTGCAATTTCCTTTTTGTTTTGATATTTTGATATATACAGTATATATATAAGTGTGAAGCCATAGTGCAGATATGGCTGTTTATGTATTGATTGATTGATCGGTTGCTAAGTGGAGCCCAAACGCTTAAATTTCCTCTCTGAACTATTGATCATTATTGCAATTCAATTTAGTATGGCACCGTCTCCCTGCCCTGTCTGTTCCTACTTAAATCAGATGTTGTGGTGGCCATGGTAACCACCTACTATTTCTCCCTGTCATTTCCTATGTCAAACTTAAAGCGCACAGGCTAGAAAATCCAATGATGATTTTTAAAACTCAAATAAGAATCAATCAAGCTTACCTAAGATGGGGAGGCATGTCAGTGTAAATGTTTGAAAAAACAGCTGTAAATGTGTTCATCAGAAACAAATTATCACTAGGAAAACAGAACTAAGGGGTTGACTCTGCTCAATTGCTTGAAGATTTAAAAGATGTTCAAAGTGGTTTTCCAGGATAAAATGGAATTACCACTAACACTTCTAAGAAGTCTTGACAGAATGGCTACCCTGACAGGTTTGAAAGCTGTGAGAGTCTCAGAGGTTTTAGGTCGGGTCATGAAACTAAACAAGGTCCATTTAAAACACCTATGGGTGTGGGAGTGCCTTTTTCTGTATGGATTTCTCCCCCTCCACATACAAAAACATTTGGGAAAAAAGTCAAAAATAAATGAATTTTCTTTAAGAGTAGGACTTTCCTTATTTATTTTACAATTAGTTCTTGGACCTGCCAATCACAGTTCTATAGGACAAGGAGCAAGCCGAAATCAGATGAGTCCCTGAGGCAGGAACTTAGAGTCTAAGCAGGAAGACCGATAATCAATGAAACCTCCCAAAAGGATGAGGGCTGTACAATCACAGATCGTGTCTTTCTTAAGTACAAGTATTTGACCACCATTTTGAAGTCAGTCACAAGTGGGAGCTGATCACTAGAGCAAGTGGTTATTGAGGATCCTGGCAGCCATCATATCTGCCTCAAAGAAAAGAGTGCTTTGAGGAGTTTTCTTCAAGAATCCTCTTTCTCTCTCTCCAGGCATCCTGAGACCACTGCCCCTTTTGCCTTGAAAAAGACAGTAATGACACCTGAGATGAAAATTCTCTTCATGTCCACAAATGCCAACCTTATCTCAGACCAGTGTTTTATCTCTTCCCAATTACCCACACGGACAGAAGATAATTGCAAAACAGGTCTCCCACCGTTGCAAAATGATTCTGCTATCTCTAATAGAGAAATTCTGGTTTGCAAGGACGAAGACCCTGCATTTCCTCTGCTCAGTGAAGTTGAGATTCCGTGTTCAAATTGAAAGTCTTATTTCCATAGCTTCTGCATAGACAATCTCACCCAACATGACCAACAAATCTACTTATTCCCTGGTTGAGATTGTTGGGGGACAGGTTTTGAGTGTAATGCTGATTAGTAAGCCACATAGGACCCTATGAACAGACTTGAGGGACCCAAGGACTAACCTAAGTTGAGTGCCGTTCACAGCCATTACCAGCTGGTCCTTCCCCACCTTCCACTCTCCCCACCCTGGGCTAATGTGGAGCGCAGTAATGAGGTTTATAGGGATACTAGTACAACAGGATGCTTTTTTACTGTAGCAATGCAAACACTGACATGCAGAAGGCCTGGAATGCTCATTGCCATTTGTTTCTTTTTGCCCCTCTGCTGGCTGCCTCTTCCTCCCCAGAACTCCCAAGATTTCTCTGTGGCTTTTCCAAAGCTCCCAGCTTCCTCTGCTACTCAAAAGTCTTTCTGATTCTAGTATCTTCCATGAAAAATAGAAAAAAAGGTGAGGAGTCTGGGGTGAAAGACAATCAGATGTGCAATTTGATTTAAAACTTAAGACTAGGGAAACTGAGACTTGGTTTTAGTCCCACCTTGGGCAGATTCAGGTGGATGATTTTAGCCAAATCACTCACTTTAGTTATTCATCTGTCAAACTGCACATTTAATGAGATCAAACAAGAGGATGTGCTCTGGAAAGTGAAAAATGGTGGATGCCACAGAACTAATATATCATAGTTGAAGTCATACCAGTTTTGAGAAGGTTTCAGACAAAAATCATGGATTTTAGTGGGCATAAAGTCTTTTCTTAATGGCATCACAGTTTTCCTAATAATCTAAACTAGAAACTTCATCCTCAAACCTTGATTCCACATCTAATCAGGCACCAAATGCCACCAATTCTACCTCCAAAACATCTCTGTAGTCTGTAAATCCCTCTTTGTCACCACTAATGGCATGAATAAAGCTCTCTCCAACTGGTTTCCACCCTCTAATCTCACCTTCCTCCATGCATGAGCCACACCAGCTGTCAGAGAACTCTTTATAAAATGTTCACCCCATGTTGTCTCTTCTCTTAAAATCTTTTGCTGACTTTCCATGTACATCTTATTCTAGAATTTCTCCTATCACCCTCTAATATTTTAGATTCTTGTTCAGCTGAAGGTACTGCTGGTATGACCCAGGGTAGCATTTCTGATGGCCTGGCTTTACTGAATCATGAAACAGTCAGCACAAATCCCTGGACACATCTGACAGTTAGGAGGCAAGGAACCAACCCTACCTTACTTTCGGTAATGGCCTATGTCATAATGGCAACACCCTTGGTTTAAGCCTGAATCACAGACTCATCATCTATGAAACAGATTTAGTTCCTGGGAACCCATCTGGTTCTTCCACTTGAATGAGCTTAAACCTGAAGTGAATGGGGACTTCAGAGCCTATATACCAGTGATGGCAAAGTAGTACTACACAGTTACTTGCCCAGGAATAAATTAAGGTTTTAGAACATTGTTGCCTTCATTTCTGTTCTTTCCTTCTATAGTGCAGGAATGATCATTATGACTGGCAGGTAGGTAGCTTCTAAGGTACTCTACTGTGAAGATCTCTGAATAAAGTATTTTAGACAGTGCTAGGTTATGAACAGTTCCATCCATGAGAGAGGTATGTAAATCTGTAAAGCATATCTTTCTTGTAGATCAAGTTAGAAGGCTCAAATTCTCCTGATGTTTTGCCCTAGCCTTATTCACTCAATGCCATAAAGGGTAGTATTAAAAGTTACTCTGTAAATGATTCTAAATGCAAAGACTGATGCTAGATAGCTTCCACTCAGATCCAAAGCCAAAAAGGGGAAAGGGGACCTTAAGTGGCAGAAGTTTCAAGGGGCACTTAAGTGACATTAATGAGTCAACAAAATAAGTGGGTAGAGTTTTCCAAACACACGTCAAACAATAACAACCTCCATGTTGGGATAGCCTAAGCCTTCCTAAAAAAGAAACACTGCCAAACTCCCCAGGTTAATCATACCTGGTCATAAAGGAATTATGCTTCCTCAGCCCCTGAGGCTTAGCCCTGACACCCTGGGGCCTGGGGACAGATTGTGTTTAGAAGGAATTGCCAAAATTGACTATAAATCATATCACTTTGCCTTAAGTTCTCCAAACTAGCCTAACCAGTCTTCGCAATCCTCTGTGAGCTCAAAAATACCAGATCTCCACTCTCAGTGCTGCTAATAAGGAACTCAGCAGTAGGCAATTAGATGGAGCTTCCAGGCTTTTAGACTTCATTCTGGGCAAAGTAGAATCAGCAGACTTGATACACCTTAATAATTAGATGCTTTACAGTGAAGCTGCGTTGCCCATTTCTATACAGATTCGTTTACTGCTAAATGAACACCTGACCATTCAAATATATCTTCATTTAAGAAGAGAGAGCATGAGGGGCGCCTGGGTGGCTCAGTCGGTTAAGCGTCTGCCTTCAGCTCAGGTCATGATTCCAGGGCCCTGGGATTGAGCCTTGCATCTGGCTCCCTGCTGAGTGGGAAACTGCTTCTCCCTCGCCCACTCCCCCTGCTTGTGTTCCCCCTCTTGCTGTGTCTCTCTCTGTCAAATAAATAAATAAAATCTTAAAAAAAAAAAGAAGAAAGCATGATACTTTATATACCATAATGTCAGATCAGAAACCATGCAACTTGTATGAGACAATTAAATGGCTTTATAGAACCAAAAAGAAAACAAAACTAACTTTTTTCTTTAAATCATAGAAACAATGCAAATTCATTATGGATAAAGAATTTTTTTAAAGAAAAAACATTTGAACAAAATAGATATTACCACCCAGGGCCAATCATTGTATTTTAGGGATTTCCTTCCATGAATTTTTTTAAAGAAAGTTGAGGTCATACTGCACACAAAAATATTTGCACTTTACTATTGCATTTTCTGTAACTGCACACATTTTTCTATGTTCTAATAGCTCTTTGTCAAGAGCATTTTAATGATTCCTTAAAACTTTAGTGAATAGATGTATTATTAATTATTTAACCATTTTCTCATTGTTGAAAGTTTATGACATAATATTTCAAAGTTTAAGATTGGACACTCAAGCTATTATGAAACAAACATTAGCAAGGGTCAGAAACACATAATAGTCATTATGTATAGACTAGTAATTATGAGTGTATTCTCTGGAGTTAGCATACTCTCTGACTTCACAGTCTGGATCTGCCTCATCTAGGTGCTGTCTCTGTTTTCTTACCCATTAAATGAGAATAAGAGTGTACTACCTCATAGAGTTGTCATTAAATGAGTGTCTTTAAAGCACTTAGCCTAGCATTTGCCACACAATAGTCAATAAATTTTAGCTATTTAAAACCAATTATTGATGTTATTAGTACTTTGTTATTATTTGATACTTACTATTAGTAATTATTATGACTAGTAACTTGTTATTATTTATAATTTGACTTTGCTGGGCTGTGGCAATTGTTGTCAGAAGAGACCAAATGGCACTTACTGATTAATTTAGATCTAACTGATTCTTTAAAAATACATTCATTTAAGGAAAAAGTCATTTTGTATTTTGGGATGTGATTCCAGAAGACAGGTACAAGAAGCTCTTTTCTGGAAAAGAACCCAGTTAATGGTGGGTAAAGTCACTGTTTAATCAAAACATACAATCTCAAGGTTGGTAGGGGGCTAAAGGATAATTTTGTGTAACATCTCTCCCTCACTCCAACCAAATGCCAGGTGAACTTAGACTGTTCTTGAATGTCTCTCACATTGGGCAAATTCTTACCTACCCTGGTAGGTTTTACACTTAGAAAATCCATTTTATATTGAACCAACATATGTTTCCTGTAACTTGAACATGTAATAATAAACTCACATCACCCAAACAAGCTTTAAAAGTGAATTTTGAATACAGTAAAATGATGGGGATCACAAGTTCTAATGGATTTCTTTTAGAGTTTAAAAGAGATTGGTGAGAGCCCGAAGGCAATAAAACCAAGACTGCATTATTCAGACTTTGTGAGAAATTGAAAAGATTTATGTATTCATTATCATGTGTGCTTTCCTGCAAATGGAATAATCTAAAATAAAAGGAAAGCTTAATGATTTTTCTCAGGAAAAAATGTCTAAAGCTAGAATTCTAAAAAGCTTCCTTTAAAGTTGAAATGGAAGCTCTTTTATAGTTTCATGTTTTATCTAGGGAGTAGAATATGCGAGAGGCAGCCTTGGGACAAGTTTTGTCTGTGTTTGTAAGCCTGCAGCTCATCTTCGGAGGGCATCTGCTTCTCCATAACTGAACCACTTTCTGCACAAAAGTGAATACTTAAAAACATTTAGAAACTGACATCAAATACCTTGATAAACAAGGGGATATGAGTCACTAAAGCCACTCAATAGAACTTAAGAAAAATCATCATCTCTCAATACTGTGGGTCATAAATATAGACTTGCCTTAGCCATCAGGCATACTTAACTGTCACATCACTGGAAAAGTGTAGTTTCTTTGCATAAAGATTACCTGACTGTATTTGCTATTATTTTTCTATTGGTAGTCTCTAGCACAGAAGCTGGCAAGTAGCTGGTCCTCAATAAATGTTCAGTAGGCTTCATGTGGGAAACAAAGGCAGAAGAGAAATTATTAAATTTCCTTACTACCTACAGCCCATTGACAAGTCCTTAAAACAGGCAGGATGATACTCCACTAGGGACTCAACTGCCTTGATGTTGACACTTTGCTAAGGGCAAAAGGCAATCCTAGCCTGACTTCCCTCCCCAATCCCCTCAGGATTCTGTAAGCCTACTTTAACATATAAAAATTCTTTTGAAAGCTTCCTTTATCTCTACCCCCCAAGATACATGTTGGCAATCATCCCCCAAGCATATGGCCCACTGATACACATCTGAAGGGTCTCATGACTAAGGTTTTATTAGATTGTAATAAATGACCTTTTCCCAACAATAGCTAGCCCCCTCAAGGTCCTGGAAACCTTGCTTCCCCAAATTTCCTTAGAGACTTCCACTATCCCTAACACCTTCCCAACTTGAGAGTATATAACGGGCCGCTCCTTATGACCCCGGTGCAGCTCTTTCTGCCCACGGATCCTGTCCCCTGTGCTTTAATAAAACCACCTTTTTGCACCAAAGACGTCTCAAGAATTCTTTCTTGGCCATCAGCTTGGAACCATAAAGTCCTTCCTACATCAGACTGACTGCCTGACTATCCATCCTGAAGGTTTATAGATTAAAGCCTAGTCCCTCCAACATCTGGTTACCCCAGAAGCCACTGAAATATTGGAGGAATGCCACTTACTTTCTTGGCCTCTTTCTCCCTCCACTGCCATCACTTCTTTCCTGCAGGCTCACCATCCTCAGTTCCTGCCATCTTTTCTTATAACGCACAATTTCAAACATATTCATCCAAGGAATGTGCTTTTGTTTGTGTGTAAAGAGGAAAAGATCTAACTTTAGAGCTCTAAGACAGAAGAAGCTCCCGTGCTATTTTTGGAGGTCATAGTGAACATGTATCTGGGCAACATTCTTTGAGAGTAGTGTTTTTCAAATTGTAAATCACAACCCATAAGAGGGTTGTGAAACCAACTTATTATATCATGATCAACATTTTTCTTTAAAAAAATAGAAAATATCAGAAGGCATTGCACAGAGTTTAAGAATATTAGTTCGTGAAATTCTAATTTTAATTTTTAATTGTGTATATATATACACACACACATATACACATACACATTTGTTCATGAAATTTTAATTTTTTAATTGTGTGTATATATATTGTATGTATGTGTGTATATATATTTACACACACACATACACACATACATATTTGTCATACACACACACACATGCAGGGCATCAAAGTATGCAGAATTTAACCTAGGAATTAGCCTCTACTCAACTACTTGTCCCAGCATCTCTGTGTAGGGCTCAAACTATACCGAAAAAGTAAGAGATTTTGCGCATGTGTGCCCTGAATTTTAAAGTAAATATGCTTCTTACTGTGAGCTGGGGTTTCACAAACAAAGTCTGGCCAACAGGAGAGAATTAGGAATGGAAGGTGAGGACATCACAATCAGGCCACATCCTCTCTTTGGCTCTTTTAGGTAAATCACTTGCAATTTTATATTTGTTTTTAATTCGTTTTCAAATGGGACCAAGAGCTGCTGACTAGCAACTACTAAGTGAATTGGGGATTGTAAGTTTGGTACTTAAGTTAGCATGTTACTAGAGAGTTTATTAAGGACTTTAATTTGATATTGCTCTAGGAAGGCTAGCTGCCATATGGTGTTTGGCTATGTCACACAGCTTCTATGGCACAGGCAGAGAGGTAGAAATCCTAAAATTTGGGAGCAAGATGCTTTTTAAAAAGTCACTACATCCTCAACGTTTTCTTCATTTGGTCATCAGTGTCACTTACTACTATTGTTGCTTTTAATTATAAATTTAGCTTAGGTTTACCATCACCCCTTCTATTTGCTATTAATAATTTTATTAACTCTTGATACATAATTTACATTAAGTAGCTATATTTTAACCTAATATTTTCCAATAATTAGGCTTCAAGAACACATGTACACTTAAAGATAAATCATTTCTAAATAAGCATAAATATATCCCTATTGCGAAAGCATATGCAAACATAATCCTCCCCACACCCACGATTTGTTTTTACAGTCACATTCTTCATTACCAGCTTGTTTGTTTGCCACTAGAAATTGAGAGTGAATGGGGGAAATGAGACATAGGGTGTTTTACCCTTCCTAAGTGGACAGAAGTCCAAAAAATTTGAGGTCCATTCATTTTACAGACAAAATGACTGAGGTACAGGGAGATGAACGGACTAACTGAGATTAGCAAAGATACTTGGGCAACTCAGACGTCCAGATTCTCTCTTGGCTATCAATAATCATTCTGATTCTAGCTATACCATAGAACACAGACCCGGAGCAGAAGCCTCATCAGTATGTGCTAAGTCACTTGTTTTACTTATTATGAGGTTGAACAATGTAAACTACAGATTTGTTAGGTCAAAAACTGTCAAATATTGGCACTTTTATATGGTTCAACCTAAATAGCTTTATTTTAACAACTCCTGCCTGTGCCACTCTGAGATTTTGATTTTCATACAAGGAACAGCACAATACATTTCTCAAGAACATAGACTTAAGCCAAATCACTCAAGTTCAAGTCTCAGTTCTCACACTGTCTAGCCATGTACCCTAAGCCAGATTATTTAGATTTTCTGGCATTCAGTATCCTCAAAGGGGAATATAATACTATATAAATGTTTGCTTTTCTTCTTCTTCTTCTTAAAACTCAACATATTCACTAATTAGCTAAATGGCCTGACCAAATGAGGGCAACTTTATGCACCTATTCTGATGGGTGTTTTCAGGTATGGAGGTGTCTTGCCAAGACAGAGATTTTGGGAAGACTGGATATTTATTTATTTTGAAGACTGGATATTTATTTGTTTGATTGGCATTTGATTTTACAGTTACCAGTGGTATTCTCAAAGATCCTGTTTCTTTCTGCAGACGGTATGGGTTAATAAATAAAACACAGAAGCTGAAACATCCCAGTAAAAAAATCAATTATGTGTATGATTTGTTCCCATTTTATTTCATCTAGTTTTGAAAATGTGGTTACT
The DNA here is from genome assembly GCF_003265705.2 of Callorhinus ursinus. NCBI lineage: Eukaryota > Metazoa > Chordata > Mammalia > Carnivora > Otariidae > Callorhinus > Callorhinus ursinus. The sequence goes on from NW_027397097.1 coordinate 12,990,068, forward strand.
CTCTAAAGTGCTTGTTAAAGTATTGCAAAGACGAAGAAAAAGAAGGGGAGGGAAGTGGAGGGGATGAAGAGAAGAAGAAGAAGATGAAGGAGAGAGAGAAGAGAGGAGAAGAAATAAGGGAGAAGGACAAGAAAAAGAAGGAGAAAAAAAGCACCCAAACTTGAAGAATAGCTTTGTTTAGCTCATGATGTAGAGAAGACAACAATGTAAGGGTAAATCAGGGTATAGCAACATGATTCCAATGCACCCTGATGCTGGCTAATTACTTCTCTATAGACGGTGTTCAATTTACTGAGCATCTGTGCATGACAGAATTTGGGATACTATGGGTGGTACAATTTCAAGATACCTACATAACTCAAAAAACAAAAGTCCATCTCAAGCATCATTTTATTAGGTGAAATAAAATATAAGTACAAAATCTGATTTTGTAATTAAGTGATGAATCTCACTGTTGAGCCCCAAATCCCACACTTGCTAAGATGAAAGTAAATAAACAGATCAGGACATGGAAACTGTGCCTTTTCAAGAATAAGATTTAAAACAAGAAAGCTTAGAAGAGAGATGCCACAGTGATTCTGGTTAAGATTCTTTACCTCTCAGATTTTGGGTGTAAGATGGGATAAACTTTATATGACTCCTTTAACAGATAAGATTGTCATGGGATTAGTTTTAACTCTACTCCTACAATTTCCTACTGAAAACACAAATTCTCATGAAGAAAAAGTGGATAGAATGGAAGAAAATCAATTAATCAGACAAAAAAAGAGAAGAGGATTTGTTGAGAAATGAACTTTCATATTGATTGATCCTATTTTTTTAAACCATGCTTTGATTAATGGCAGAAGTTTTCCTCCTCTCTTGGATCTATGCTTTTCTCTCCCTTTCTCTTGGATCTAAAAGACTTATTTTTTACTTAAGATGCATTTCAAGTATAATATATTCAGTGGCAAGGTATTTCAAAGTACACTGTCTCAAGGAACACTGATTGGAAAAGGAGAAGAAATGGAACTATATGCTTGTTTGGTCCATAGTCAACTCTAGATAGCTGTTAAATAAATGATTAATAGAACAATGAATGGATGAATAATTAAACTCATAATTAAGAATAACAGATTCTTCTAAATAGTACCGCTTTGACTTTGGGGTTTGAAGTTATATTTTGATCCATTCCTTTGACATTCAATAATTTATTCAGTACTTTCTTCATACAAGGCAGCATTCTAGGTGTTGCATATATGTGATCTCAAGACTTTCCTACAATTTAGGTCAGAAAATTACTAGTTGTCTTTCATCTATTCTTGGTTCTCTTGGTCCCTGGAGCTTTCTCCTTGGCCATTCCACCTAATCTGCCAATTTTCTCATCTATAAAAACAGGACAGTAATGTCTGCTCTGTCTACATCACAGTATAATAAATGATTAGTTTGTGAAATGACTTTGGAAACATAATAAAGGTGGTAAGAACACATATGCTACAAGTTGGCAGTAGATCACTGTGGTAAAGAGCAAAGGCTATGGATGTAGCCTGCCTGGATCTGAATCCCAGTTCAGTCACTAGTGTGCTGTCTTGGCCAAGATACTTAACCTCTCATCCTTCAGTTTTCTCAAGTAAAAAAAGAATAGTGATAGTACTGACATGTATTAGTTGGTTCGGGCTGCTATACAAAATACCATAGCCTGGGTAGCTTAAACAACAGAAATTTATTTAATCATAGTTCTAGAGGCTAGGAGTTCGAGATCTGGGTGCCCGCATGGCCAGGTTCTGGTGAGCTCTCTTCTGGCTGCCTGTTCACTAGATGCTCACATGCCCTTTCCTCAGTGTAAATATGTGGGAAGAGAAAGCTCTCTGGTGTCTCATCTTATAAAGACACTAATCCCGTCACGAGGGCCCTACTCTCATGACCTCATCTAAGCTTAATTATTTCCCAAAGCCCCCATCTCTAAGCACTACCACATTGGGGGTTAGGGATTCAATATATGAATTTTAGGGGGCACAATTTAGTCCTCAGCATGACTTCATAGGGCTGTTATGAGGATTATGTACATTAATCTGCTTATAGCACTTTAAACAGTGGCTAGCACTTGGTGATTTCCCAGGAAATTGTATTGTGCAGCCAAGTGAATAAAGAGGGCAGCCATTTAATCTACAAAGCAGATTGTTTAATAACACCGTTTATCGACAATTTTTAGAAATCAAATTGAGTGATCTTTATGTTCTGGGTGTTTTATGTAAAGGCATTCTCAAATATGTCAACGTAACTGAATAAGCAGTAATTCAAAAGACCCTAGGGATCTTTCATTCTCTTCTGTGCCCTGACTTTTCACAATCCTCCTCTGAGGACTCCAGTTGGCTCATCTCTGGGAAGTTTCTCCCCTCTCTGGAACATAAAGCACCTCCTCCATCTTTGTTCCATTTTTCTGTGTTGATGACATGGGCAAAGGAGAGTAAGGAGAGGACGTGAGGCTAGTATCTTTAACCTCACCTCCTTAGCCATGGAAGACTAGGGTTATTGAGAGCAGCTCTACTTTAAATGAAGATTTTGCTCAGAGTCTTGTATTTGAAATGGTTACTTAGAGGTCATCCAATATAATGGTCTCCTCTGAAACAATCCCGTTTTCATACATAAATTATGGAGACCTCACTATAAAACAGGACAGTTCTTTTTGTTTTTTAACAATTCCATGGATGAGAAAATTATTTTTTACTGTGAGTTGAAATCTACTTCCCTAGAACACCTACCCACTGGTCTTAAATGTATCTTCTGTATTGTAGTGTTGGTTATATAATAGGTCTCTAAAGGAGGTAGGTGAACTGAATTGGTTCTTGAAGTAGTCTGGACTCTGAATTTTCCCATCTTCTCTTATTCTTCCAGTGATGCTGTCCTACAAAACATCTTACAGTATCCCATGTATTCCATGTTTTACATTGTCCTACAGTGATGCTGTCCTTTTTTATTTTTCACATCTATGTCTGTCCCTTTGCTTTGTGCTGTCAGCAGCTCCATATTCAGGGCCCCCAGAGGAAGGTAATGGAATGAGAGGCTGGCATTGAGTAGTCTACAGAAGAGGGTCAGTGATGATACCAAATCTCATCCTCCTGATCCTTTGGTAAGAAAGGAAGTTCAGATCAAGTTCAGATTCCAAAGGGTCTGTTTTCCAGGGGGTTTAAACATACACCATCACAAATTATATCCTTCTGTTCTTTAACCTCAGCCAGCTACCATTACAATGTGTACCAGAACCCACATTAGCAAACTACTTACTGTCCACATTAATGCTATAATTTACTGATTTAGGCTGCTTGGAGATGTTGTGATGTGCAGAACATAGCCAAGACTCTCCCCCCAACAGTTGTTACATTTTAAAGAAGGCAGGTTTAGCTAACCCAGAAGGTCATTCACCAAATGCACACATTACTTACATGTGGGACACTGGCATTATTGTCCACATGAAATCTACCTGTCTAGGACAGTGCAGCTGGGTTGATTGTGTTTTCCTAAATGCATTAGGCAGAAAATCTTGGAAATAAATTGAATATGGTCCCAATTTCCTTCTGCCTCAAAGCGGTCAGTCTGGGAACCTGTGCTCTGTACAAAGAGGACAGAATTCTAAGTCATCACCTCTCACTAAAGTTGTCATCACCTTCCTCATCCTTCCGAAATCTGCTCTCCTCAGAGGTTCCCTATTCCCCCAAATGCCTGGACATCATATCCCAATTATGAAGTCTTGTCAAGCCTACTTACTCAGCACTTCTCTGGCTGCATGGCAACACATCCTCATTTTCTCTCACCTGGACCATGACAGTAACCTCTTGGCTTTACTCTAATCCATCTTCCTCATTGCTATCAGGGGGACTTTCAATATACAAAAACTGCTCAAAATCCTCTAAAAATGAGCTACTGTTTGTAGTAGTGAGCTCCAAAGTGCTGGGGGTGGGGTGGGGTAGAGCACAGCTCAGGAAGTGTGCAAGATAGTGCACGTCAGGAAAAAAAGAGCCACACTTCTATCTATATTATATATTTTCTCCTAAAAATCCAAAATCAAGCCTTGCTATATTCAGTATGTGGACTGTTGCTGGTGCTTTGTTTTTCTTGTGTGTGTGCTCCATTTGTTTGTGTGCTCCCAGTCAAGAGGATCTGAATTGTAGAAACTGTCCAGCATTTTGCTGGAAAGTGGCCATGAGGATCTTCTGTACCACACAGGGCTTCACTGGTTATATTGGTCAAAGTACTTGAAAGGTGTTAAACCTAATAATAAAATATGCATTTTTATTTTTCAATAAGAACCCAAATTTTACTTAACTTCTCTGTGGATAACAAGTTGTTATTAGAAATATGCCATAGAGCAAATGACAGGGTTCAGAAAATGGCACTTTCTGGAAGGATTCAGGAAGGACCCTCTGACTTTCCCCTGAAGCAGATTTTAAGACCCTCATGTGAGAGGTGTCTTCTCTATACCTGGCGGAGAGAAACATCCTTATCTCTGAAGACAGAGGAGGACACGAAGAGGAATATGAATAAATAAGCCTTTCTAAATTTCCCTCAATTTACTATGTCTAGCTCATACATTTTTTATCATATCACATCTTTCCACAACTTTCCATTTCTTATCAAACCTAGCATAAAACGCTCATGTTTAGCAACTTCTTCCAGTCTTCATTTCCTTAGGAAGGCTCTCATGTCAGATAAAACATATTAAGTAAGTTGTTGTGCTTTTGTTAATCTGTCTTTTATTACAGGAGCCCCAGCTGAGAACTTGGAAAGATAATTTTCCTTCCCTGAGAGAATTAAAAAAAAAATTAAATACATTCAGGATTGGTAGAGAAAAATATGAATTGAGTTTTAAGTCAAATCATTCACAAAGTCTACTTCAAGTGGATTGTAGATCTAAATTTGAACAGTAAAACAATAAAGCTTGTAGAATATAATAACTTTATGATGTTAATAAAGGTAAATATTTGTACACAAAGCCACTAACCATAAAGGTTGACAAATTTGATTGTATTAAGATTAGAAATTTGTTTCTCAAAGTACATTGCCAGGAAAACAAAAGGGTAAGCCATAGCAACATGTAACCAACAGAGAACTGATACAGAATATAAAAAGTACTCCAACAAATCAATAAGAAAAAGATAACTCAATAGAAATAATCAAGAATATTCAAATGACTGGTAAACATATGAAAAAGAGTTCAGACTCAACTTCATTAGTCATTAGGGAATTATAATTTAAATCAAAATGAGGTTTCCTCAGGAAGATGGAGTAGACTTATTTTTGTTTCTTCCCTGTGATTACAACTAATAATTCTGAATGTTACATACAAAGCAAACAGAAGAAGACCCTGAAAGGTAGAGAGAAAAAGGCACCCTGGCAAGGGACCTCAGGACCCATGGGTAGTGTTGAATTCCCTGGGTTCTCTTACTGCCATGTATATTCCAGGATAGGTGCTGGAAAAGCCAGCAACCCAGCAACCCGGTAAAGCCGACAAGAGCAAGAAAAAAAAAAAAACCTCCTCAAACGCTTGTACTCACTAGTCAAAGGACACAGAAAGGAGAAGTCTAGCAAAAAACAAAAAACAAAAAAAACAAAACAACAAAAAGAACTTTCAGACAATAACAGCTCTACTCCAGTCAAATACCACAGAAAAACCTGCAGCCCTACCATCATCAGCAGCAACAAAGGCTGAGTGGGGAGCCAGAATTTTCATCCCCAGTGGGTGGTAAGTGGAGCCTCTGGTATCATGGAGACCAGGTGGCAAGACTGGACTTTCACCCTCACTGGGCAGTAATGAGATATCCCAACCCCACCCTGTTGGGGTGATAACAGAGTAGGCCTTGTTGGGGTCATGGGCTCCTATTCCCACCCACTAGTAACAGGGAGCTCCTCCCCTACCCTTTGGGAGGCTCAAGTGGAGAACCTAGACTCCATATACTCCTGAAATTAATGAAGTTCCCCTTCAACTACCAGAGCAGGGTCAGAGGAGGCTTCCTAAAACATAAGATATTTTAAATAAGATGCAGAATCTTAAATACTCCAAATGTCTTGTTTCAATAAAAAATCATTTGACTTATCAAGAACCAGGAAGATCTCAAATGAATGAGAAAAGACAAAAGACACTAACACTGAGATGATACAGATGTTGGAATTTTCTGATCAGGATTTAGTGTCCACTGAACTTCACTGGGCTTCATTGTTTTATTGAGCAATTACAAACATACTTGAAACAAATTAAAAAAAATAGTCTCAGGGAAAAAACAGATGACAGAAAGCAAATCTGAATGGAAATTTTAGAATTAAAAAACACAATGAGGGTGGAAATAAAAAACTCAGTGGATGAGCTCAACAGCAGAAGGGAGAGACAGCTAACTTGAAGATAAACTTCAAAGTGAACTTGAAGAAAAAACATTAGAAATTCACATTGGGTTGTATACATTAACTATGTACAACTTTTTGTGTGTCAATCATACACTGATAAAACAGTTAAAAAACAATAATGAAAACAATAGAAACTATCCAATCTGAATAACAGAGATAAAATAGACTGAAAAAAAGATGAACAGAGCCTCAGGGACATGTGGAACCATGACAACGTTAGATCAACGTTCATGGTGGCTGAGTGCCAAGGAGTAGAGAAAGACGGTAGGGCTGCAAAAGTCCAGTGGACTTAGCTTAGATGAATGAGACTGAAAAAGTTCTCTGATCAGAAGCCAGTCCCAGAGGACCACATATTGCAAGATTTCATTTACATGTAATATCTAGGATAAGCAACTCTGTAGAAACAGAAAGTAGGTTATTGGTTGCCTAGGGCTGGGGGAGATGGAAGGTTTGGAAGGATGAAAGCTAAGGGGTAGGGGGTTTCTTTTTGAAAACTGATTGTGGAAATGGATCTACCACTCTGTGAGTACACTAAAAGCCAATGAATTGTTAAAAAAAAAAAAAGGGAATATAGCGGAAAAGAAAAAAAAAGACAGGAGGTAATGATAAAAGAAGGATCCCGAACATGGTAAGAACAAAAGTAAGGGTAAATACAACAGACTTTCCTTCTCCTCAGTTTTCTAAATTATATTTGACATTCAAATAAAAATTATAACAATGTTTAATGTGGTTTTCATTGTATGTAGTGGAAATAGTTAAGACAATTATAATATAAATGGGAAAGTTAAAGGACATAAAGGGAGGTAAAGTTTCTATACTTAAATTAGTGAAATGTTGACGCTTTTTGATTGTAATCTGGACACTGGAGTATTATAAGACTCTGGATCTTATTTAAATCTGGTATTTCAGGAAGCCTCCTCTGACACTGCTCTGGTAGGTGAAGGGAAACCTTTTTGACTTTGATTATATATCTATAACCACATCTATGTTTATATACATTATATATAAAATGTAATATATAGGGCAAACAATAAAAAGCTATACAAAGTGAGACACTTAAACACTATATCTAAATCAAAATGGAATTCTAAAAATGTTGAAGTAACTCGCAAAAAGGCAGGAGCAAGTAAACAGAGAACTGAAAAACAGAAAAAAGAGCACAAAACAGAAAACAAAACAACAAAATAAAATTAGCTTAGCATATCAAAAAGGAAAGAAAAGAAAGCTGGGTTTACAAAGGTTTCTCATTGGCTATTATTTTTTTAAATGAATAGCATTTTGTGAAGAACGCCCACTCTTAAACACTAGGGCCAAAGTAATTTATGAAATGCTAAAATTTTATATCTAGTTGAACAAAGCAGATTGTGATTTTATTCAAAACTATCTTTTCTCAATCTGGTATTGTTAAAGCTGTAAAATAAAAATAGAAGCAAATAATGAAGACAAATTTAAGTAGATATGGATATTTTTAATGATCAAGATAATTAGGTTGAGTTAATTTCCTGTTAGATGGTAGATTAATATAATTGGTGAATGCCTCAAGCTAATTTGGTTTTGTAAATTATTTACAAATACAAAATTAAACAGGAATTCTACAGATTCCCTCCCTCTCTGTGTCACACCCACACACACGAATAGTCAAGATGAAGGAGGATGGTATCAAGTATTGGTGAGGATGAAGAACTCATATGTATCTGTAAATTCACTTTACTTTGGAAAACCATTCAGCAAATAATAGTCAAGTACCAGAAATAACCTACAGATTCATTAATATTAAAGTGGATAAATGAATTGATTTCACACAATAGAATACTATATAGCAATAAAACAGAATGATCTGTAGCTATATCCAACAACATATGAACCTCACAAACATCCAATGGAGTGTAAGTGGATAGATACAAAAGAATACATATTGTATCATTTTATTTAGTTGAAACTCAAACTAGGCAAAAATTAACCACAGGTCTTAGAAGTTAGGATAGTGGTTACCTTTGGCAAAGAAGCAGAAGGTAATAATTGGGAGAGGTGAAAAGAGGTACTGTCTTATTTCTTGATCTGAGTAGTGATTACATGGGCGTATTTAGTATAGAAAAACACGAGCTTCACATACTTTCCTGCCTATATGTTATACTTCAATGAACATTTTATAAAAATGGTAGGAATAAATACTTTCCCTCTCTCCTGTGGTACAAAGTAAAGGTGATAGTTTAGTGATGAGTGAGAACATAACTGCTTTTTGAAAGCTCTTGTGTCATGGAGGGAGCGTTCTAAAAATAAGAACTGGGGCATTTTTTCATTGAGTTGTGCTTCTGCTGCCCAAAATGATTAGCGTATTAACTCTCTGCACACTAAAAATCATGGGAACAGAGTTTTTATACTGTTCAAAAGTCTTCCAAATGAGAAGTTTCAGTAGACTTTGAACTATTATTAATGATGCCCATGTGAATGTTTTTGTTTTACTACATGGTGATACAGTAATGGCGTGATGTCTTAGTCTGGTCAGGCTACTCGAACAGACTACCACAGACTGGGTGGCTTATAAACACCAGAAATTTATTCCTCACAGTTCTGAAGGCTGGGAAGTCCAAGATGGAGGTACCAGCAGTGTATCTCAGTGTCAGGTTCAGAGACAACTGTGTTCTCTTCTGCTGCATCTTCACATGTTGAAAAGGATGAGGGAGCTTCCTGGGGTCTTTTTTATGAGGGCACTAATCCCATTTAGGACGGCTCCATCTCATGGCTTAATCACCTCCCAAAGGCCTGGCGGATTAGACTTTAACATATGAATTTGGGGGGCACAAACACTTAGTGTATAGCAAGTAATTATTAATTTAGTAAAATCACAATAATAAAAATCACTACCTCCTAGGATTATTGTGAGAACTAAATGAGTTAATGTATGAAAAATGAGTTAATATATGAAAATGTTTAGAAAAAAAGTATTTGGCAATTTGGCACATAAAAAGTTACTGATAACTATTGATACTATTTTATTATTATTATTTCTATTTTGTAGATAAAGAATTTGTCCCATATCACACAGCCAGTAATTACAGATTCAACATAGTATATGTGTACAATAAGTAAACATGCAAATAAAGAGAGTGTCCAAAGGTTATTTATTGATGGAAAAAGTTTGGAGACAAATTTCAGAGCTTAAGAATCAAACTCCACAGTCAGTCATGATCTGTTCCCTTTAAAACCTGTTCAGCCTTACCTCTCACCAGTCTCAGCCTCACATTTGAGGCTCCTGTGGTTCCTGGAACTCATCTCACTCTTGGGTACCTGGGTATTTCTCCATGATGTTCTTGTAAAAGGCCCTCCCTCTGTCAATCAGACAAACTCTTGTTTACGCTGCACATTTCAGTTTACCCCCACCTTCCTTGAGCTGCTTTCCCCAGTATTCCGGTTGACATGCTGGTGGTGCTCTTTCCTCCAGACTGCCCTGGCAGTTTGGATGCTCACTCAAAAGACTGGGAATTTTGGGACGCCTGGGAGGCTCAGTCAGTTAAGCATCTGCCTTCGGCTCAGGTCATGATCCCGGGGTCCTGGGATCGAGTCCCACATTGGGCTTCCTGCTCAGTGGGGAGCCTGCTTCTCCCTCTGCCAGCTGCTCCCCCTGCTTGTGCTCGCTCTCTCTCTGGTAAACAAATAAATAAAATCTTAAAAAAAAAAAAAAGACGGAATTTTTTGAGGTCAGGGGTTATGTGCCTTTTAATTTCTGTATCCAGGGCCTGACAAAACCTCAAAGACCAGAAACTCGACATTTTGTAAATAAACGAATAGGCTATGCAAACTAGAGAAGAATGACTTCTCAGAGAAAGAACTTCCTTCATTTTCCAAAGTCAGATTCCTATCATTTGGGTTAGTGGGAAGAGAAAACTACCAGGAATCAGAAGGCCTTGACTCTGATCACAACTCAGTCCCAGCTGGCTCGGCAACTTTTTACAAGTCACTCTTCTTCCCTGGCTCTTCATTTCTCATTTGAAGGGATTAAACCAGCTCAATGCTGGGTTCTTTCTACCTTTAACACTAGGTACTTTTCTTTCTGGGTGTTTGTCCTGAAGTTAGTAAATCAACAGTATTCACTGGGCACACACCACGTTCAGAGTCTTCCCAAAATATCTTTCATCCTGACCAAAAAATTGTCTATATTGTCATTTTTACAGTAAAATTAGAAATAGAATTTTCCTGTCTTGGAGATTCAAGTCCCTTTATTCTCTAGTCCTAGTCTACCGTTGTATCATGGAATTCCATTAAATTTAACATATTTGAATGTGACTGGATACCCAGAGACTAGATAAATGAAGAAGTCTCCAGCTCTGCCTTAAAGTACCACATAATCTGGTCACAAATAAAGTCTGACTTTGTGGGTTTAGGTGACCATGTATTTAATGTGAGTCAAAAATTCTATTTCTGGCTGCATTAATGGTGACTAAATATAAATGGATCTGTCCAATCAAGGTCAAAACAATCTTCCTACTTTGGCCAGATCACAGGTAGGATCTATGTACAGTTCTACAATTTACATTTTAAAAGCAAGCTTGACTGACTCAGAGGAGGATGCAGTTTTATCCATCTCTGCTGATGGGACTACCATCCACACTTTTCCAACCTAGAAACTTCTACCACTCTTGTCTCTTCTCTTTTCATAACTGCTGCATCACACAGGTCCCAAATCCTGTCAGTTCTACTTCAGAGTTGTCCCTCCATTCCACTGCCTCCTCTCCATCTTAACTATCCTATATTTTAAAAATATTTATTTATTTATTTGTCAGAGAGAGAGAGAGAGAGAACACAAGCAGGGGGAGTGGCAGGCAGAGCAGGGAGAGAGAGAAGCAGGCTCCCTGCTGAGCAAGGAGCTCCATGTGGGACTCAATCCCAGGACCCTGGGATCATGACCTGAGCCAAAGGTAGATGCTTAACCGACTGAGCCACCCAGGCATTCCTTAACTATCCTATTTTATATCAGGCCTTTCTCCTTCTTTCTTTCTCTGTCTTGAATTATAGAAATAACACCCTCCCTTTTTTCCCCCATTACCTCCAGCTTTATTTTTTAAACTCAAATCAGATCAGGCACATTCCCTGCATAAAGCTTTTCATTCGCTTCCTTGCCTTCATAATGTTGATACCACTTCACGTGGCAATGCTCTTTATTAAATTGACCTCTACCTTCCTGCACTTCATTTCCCTCTGCCTTTCTCTTCTGTCTTTAGTCCTGTAGTTACTGGGAGTCCTATACCATACCATGAAGATGTTGTGAACCTTCCAGATTCTGACACTTTTTTTTTTCATTCCCTTCCTCCTGCTTGGGATGCCCCATCCCCAAACTTTCCACCTAACTCCTATTCTTTTACTCATATCAATTATTACCTCACACTTGCTGTCCCAGTAATGAATGTGTGTGCGTGTTGTGTGTGTTTGTGTGTGTGTGAGAGAGAGAGAGAGAGAGAGGAAGAGAAATAGGAGGTGGGGGTATACAGAGAATGAGAGAGTAAATGTACGTGTGCTTGGAAGACCAAACAGGATAGATTGGTGTGGTGGAGAAATTGGTAGAAAGCTTTGAAAATGCATACCCCTAAGAGTGGTGTTGGGTTCTCAATTAAAGAGCCTTTGCATTTTTAATTATTTTTCTCTCATATCCAGGAGCTGATCTGCAGAGTACTTCTTTGCTTAGATCATAGGGTTCTGACCTCTTACAATGAAGGGAGATTCCTTATACCCATTTTACATACAATTTCAATCAAGAAACCCCAGATCTCTCTCTTCCAAAATGTGACCTAGTTGGCTGACAGTCTGAAGCCCTAGGAAGAGAAGGACCATGATTTAGAAGGTGTATATAAGAAGTATCCCTTGATAATAAAAATTTGTTATTGTTACTGCTTCTCCTACATTCCCTACCTGGCCAACCCACACCAGTTTATGATCTCATAGTAGGTTCACCTCTCCAGTTAAGATGAAGTTACCAAGCTATATAATCTGATTAACTCCTCCTGTTCTAACTCCATGCTCACCTCAGAGCTTTCTGAAAATATCTTAGTTTTCTATGAAGATTTCCCAGCCGCTTGGGAGACAATTTTATTTTTTGTAAATTATTATGTGCTTTTAAATCTATAAAACAATATGAAAGTGTTAGATGTTGTATGAAAGGCAAAAATCAGCTATTACATAAATGGCAATTCCATGGTGGGGTAGGTGTTTGTGAAACTAGATTGCCTGATTTGAGTCCTGGATCTTGCACTTATAAGGCATGTGACGTTGGGCAGGCTAGCTTAAGTTCTCATGCTTCAGTCTCCTCATCTGGAAATTGGGAATAAAAACAGCATTACCTCAGAGAGTTACCATGAGGATTACATAAGTAAAAATAGGTAGAGTACCTAGAAAAGAATGTTCCATTAAGGTTGGTTCTTTTATTATGATATACTGGGTATGGTCAATTGGCTCTTGGCACCTATTCCTACTTTTTTTTCTGTGGGATTCTTTTATTACAGAGGCTAGAAAGCTAAACACCACATTTTCTAGACTCCCTTCCAGCTAGGGTTCATAATGAAAATTAAGTTCCCACTATTGGATGCCCTTCTGCTGGCTTTGGGAGGCTGAAGTAAGAAAGGGGCCATCTTTCTGCTGTCTTTGGCTGTCAACCAGACCATCCAGAATTGGGTGTTGAGAGGCAGTTCTGTGGTGGTGAAGGATACAGCAACTGCTTTCTGATCCTTTTTCCTGTATCTTCAGATTGCCAGTATGGTGGTGTATTCTTGACTTCAATCCAGCAACAGCCTCTTAATTCTTATTCTTCCAGTTCTTCAGAGACTACAAACACTTAATTCCCAGAATTAAATCTTTCTTAAATAACCTAGGATTCTTTCTATTTCCCCCATGGACTCTGACTGCATCACCTGGCAACTTGTGGTCTGACACATGAGTACAAGAGCTGGGATATGAACCAAGCACTGCGCTTTATAAGGAATGCCACTTGCAAGGTATCACTCTGGCAAATATGTGAGCTCATTTCCTATGCTGAATGTGGAAGTCAACATCATCATCATCCTCTCACATCATAAATGGACCACTCCCCCTAGTCATTCTCACATAACAGAGAATGTTTTACATTCTCAGAACAGAGTATGTTCTGGACCAGAAGGTTTAATCCTGACCAGAGATCATCTGCCTTTTGAAAATTCTAGAAATCTTAAGCAGCCTTTCAGTCTCTGGATCCATTACCACTTTAATTTGATAGCTGAAAATACTGACACAGAAATGCCTCATGAATGTTTATGATTCATCACCTCTGGGAGTCTGGGACACCTGTTTGGCACCAGTCTTTGATGTAAACAAGGGTTTCAGGAAGTTTTTTATTCCACCTACGCAGCAGCTAAAACTATGTTAGGTTAGCTGTCCAGGCCTGCCCTGTAGCCATCAGATTTCATTCAGAACTAAAATGACTAATTTCTAGAACTTTTTATATTGAGGGAAAAATAATGCACTTCCCGTGCTTAGAATTTTAATCTGGGCTGGCTCCATGCCAGCTATCTTCTTAGGATGCTAGAATACACATACCTGTCATGAGCAATTAGCAGAAACAACTGGAAATACTAATCTTAGTTCCCAAACTCTCCGGATATCGACACTTGAGTCTGCTGCCCATATGCATCTTGATCAACTTGTCTACTAATCCTGAGGTTCTTTTTACAGGGTTTAACCCACACATATATTTTCAGTGCTCATGAGACACACTGTAGAATGAAAACCTAACCAGATGCTATCAAAACACATTTTATCAGTTGTGTCCTTTTACATAGCAAGTGGCCAAACTTGCAGCAGGGAGGGTGGGGGGTGGTGGTGGGGGGAAGATGCGCAGCACTAGCTCTGAACCAAATTTACAAACTTTGCATTGGATTTACTTTCTCTTGTTCTACCCAAATCTTTCCACTTCTGTTTTTGATTCCAAAACCTCCTGTGTCTTCCAAGATCTTACTCTCTCAATTACTCCCTCACTGTATCATTAACCTCCCCTTCTTTCCTAGATCCTTCCCCTTGATAACTCAATATGTTTCAGGCTTTTCTTTCTTAAAAGTTTTTAACATTACACTCCTTCAGTTATTACCTTTATCTTTCAAAGCAACTCCTTACAACCTTATTTCTTAGATTGGGGTCAGATGATATATTACTAAGATCCATGGGTTCTTCATAAGAATATTAAACTTTCATTTTCATGATTATCTTAAATAATGATGTCAACATATTTTAGATCATCTGGATGACTGCCCTCTAACCCAGTAGTACCATGAAATTTTGGTGCCTTTTACCTTTATGGATATTTTATACATATAGGATATATATATAGAGAGAGACAGAGATCTGGGAAAAATCAGGGTGTGGTCGGTATACATAAATACCTTGACACCAAATGGTATTGCTTTAGTTGTCTTGAACTGAAGAGAAAAGAAGAGGGGCAGACATGTTATAAGGTTAAATATTGTCTTGGGGGCACTGCACAAAAATGGAGAAGTGTGGGAGGACTGAGTGATTACATGGGACGTGGAAATAGAAGGATACCAAATGCAAAACAACCTGTAGTCACTAACATAATTCATGTTGAGAATGGTTATTTATTTTGACAAACTAAGTTATTGCATTAAATTAATATTGTAGGTCTGAATTTAATTTATATTTAATTTATACACATGTTTTCGTTTCATGGTTGTATTAATGCAATAAGTACAGATAACATATATACTTGATGTGTATATATATTTAAGTAATTTAGACAAAGAAATTCAAGCCAACTTGGGGTTAAGAGTTCTTTCTCTTCCTTATTTAAAAATTTATCTTACAAACACAAACACTACAGAGCTTACTGTATTCTGACATTGTTTTAAGTATGAAGTCATTTAATTCTGAGGTCACATGGCTAGTAAAAGGTATAGCCAGGATTCAATCCAGGCAAGCTGGTTCTACAGTCAGTCCCTGCCTTTAACCAAATGGAATGCTGCCTCCCTTTGGATGGAGTCTGTATTTACTCTGTTAAGATTTGAATAATGCTACTTTAGAGTATATGGTCTATCCTTGATAGGTATTGACTAGGGTTCTGTCTTTGGCTTTTCCTCTTTCAACTTGATGTGTTCTCCTAGGCAGCATCATTGATTACTGTAGTTTTAATTGCCACACCCTGATTATTTCCAGATCCCTAACTATAAATTAGAGCATCATCACCTTCTCATGATACATATAATCAGCAGAACATTCTCACCTGCAAGTCTCAAAGGCACTTCAGCTTCAACCTAAATTGAACGATAAGCATTCCCATTCCCCCATTCTACCCCTGATCCAATAAGCCTACTCTATTATCTATCTTGTATAATGGCTCTACTTTCTACTCAAGATGCTCTCTGTTCAGTTGGGGAGAGAGACAAGCAAACTAATCATTATCTTGACACGTGACAATTACATGGATATGTCCAAAAGACCAATGAACGCAGAAGGAGATATGACTCTGCCTGAGATGGAAGGACCAAGGACGGCTTCATTAATAAGTCAGTGTTTAAACTATTACAAAATAATGACTGCTTGTATCTTTCTGTTTGTCTTTTGTGTACAGTTGAAGGGTATCTTTTAGGTGCACTATTTATATTAGTGTTAGAAAATGTAAGATACTTTTTCATATTAGTTCCAAAATGTAATTTCTACAACTCATTCCCTCTCCATTTATCCCCAAAATGGGAACTAGCAGTTGTGCAGGTTTTTTGTTTTTCCATTGGAACTGAAATAAATGAAAGAAAAACTTTCTATACCCTTTGAAAAAAATCACATTCATTTAGCTTTAAAACATTTTCTAACACTTTAACCTTGTATGGGAAAAATACTAGGCAGGTTTGGGTCCATCGTGTAAGTTTGACTGGCTCTGTGACAGCTGCTGTATGAAGTTCATTGGTCAGGTCTGCACCTGTGGCTTCTGTGGGGTTGAACATTGTAGCAGATAAATCCTTCTAGACACTGTCAGCTACTACTTTGCAATTCTAGCAGTGCAACACTGATGAGAGGTTGCGGTAATGATCAGCATGGAAGGCCACAGAATTGTGTCACAGCTGCTAGAGAGGCAACTTTTTTGCCTCCTTGAAAGTGTTCATCATGATAGTATCTCTTTCAGGAACAATTTTGTTGAAAATAAATATTCATTCAAACTGCTTAAGCTAAAATGGGAATTTTAATGTCAGGATACAGGAATCATCTCTAAGATCCAAGGGGAAAGAAAGATGTGAGCCCGACCTTGAAAGGGTCTAGAATATAGGGCGTTCTCAGTTATTGTCTCTGCCACTTGTCTCTGTCCCTGGCCATATGGTCTTCTCTTGTTTCTCTCCTGTGTCAGTTTCTCTCTGCAGACCCACTTTCTCCACATGCATGCCAGATACAGCAGCTCCAGCTTCTGTCTCTGTCCCAGCCTTATGTCATCTCTTAGTTTAATCACTAACAGAGAGAGAGAAGATTGTCGCTAAGACCTACTTTCAAATCCTGAGAAGGAGTCTGATAAGTTCATTTTGGTTCATGTCTAGTTGTGCACAGGAAAGTAGGATTGTTTCATATCTATGTGTTTGTAGCGGCCTATATGGGGGAAACTGGTAGATATATTCAAATTATCTTTGAAGGTATATCTTGTACCAAAGTTTTATTCCAACAGAGAATGGCCATAAAGCCTGATCTCATGAAATAAAATAAGTGAAGCATTTGTTTGCTTCCTAGTAAGAATTATGTTGCTATTAATCATAAAAATCTGCCCTACTTATAGCCACCTGTGCTATTGAATAAACACGATTCTCTGGGATCAGATTGTCATGAACTAATTACACCCAAGTCCCCTTTCACTCTCAAGGAGGGAGAACTCGACTTGTGCTATGGAAAAGTCATGGGCAAAGACCAAAAAGGGCACCAGAAAAAATGCTTGAGCTGTCTTTGCTCTAGTTTATAAGTTAAAGCATCAAGAGGAACTCCCAAGATTTTCATGTGATCCAGTTCATTGTTCCTAGGATTTAAGGCTAAAACTCAGGCAAAGAATGCGTCTTGCCTAGTATTTTCTATGTTCCCTATGGGAAGTCCCTCTGGGAATCAAGTTGGTATTCAGTGACTGGGGGTACTTACACATGCAACACTATTAACAAATATGAATGGTATTTCCTTAACATTCCTAATGCAGTCACATCAAGTACAGTTAGAGAACAGGGTCTTCTGGTGAGTTAAATATTCAGACTAATACAAATTAATATATGTAGAATAATAGGTCTCTTTGAATAAATGTAGACTCCAGTTACTTTTAAACGCTGCTCTGCGGTATCATAGATGCAACTGAGAGAAGCTCTATTCTCTGCTATACCCTACAATCATCACCATTTTCATTTGTTCTGCTTATGAGGCTTCCAAATAATATAATATTTCACTTGATTCCATGAAATTTTTGTGATATATACACACATATATGTATATGTATATACATACATATATATACACACTGTGATCTAGTTCAGTCTTCTCAGGAAGAAACTGAGAATCTCATAAAAGTTAAATTTCCAACATTCACCCTAAAATACTAGGATTAAAAATAAAGAACATACTAAATGTGATTTATTTTTTTTCAACAATGACTCAAAAGGTACTTTGGGACTTATTGTGCCCTAGAGTCATAGGACTCCTAGCTTATAGTCTAATGAGTCTAGTAAGCAGAGTTTATTTATTTATTCAAACATTATTGACCACTCCCCCAATACCACATACTTTACTAGGCATTAGAGATTTAATAATGAACAGAACAGATAAACTCCCTGCCTCCATTGAACTTACACTCAAATGAGGGAGCAAATATGTTAGATAAATGAAATATATGTTTGATAGTAATAAATGTAAAGGATAACAAAAAATAAAGAAATGAAAGAAAAAGTGTCTAAATTGTGGAGGGAGAAAAATTCTCACTTTTAATAAAGATTTGAAGAAAGTGGCCATGCAGATACTTTGGAAAAGAATATTCCTGGCTAGCACTCCTTGCTGGTGTCAACAAGGACCTGAGATGTAGATGTGCCTGGTATATTACAGGAACAGCAAGGAGGCCAGTAAGATTACAACAGAGAGAGCCGAAGAGTAGCTAGCAACAAAGTGGGAGAGGTTAACATGGAAGATCTTAGAAGTCAGTAGCAAGGATATGGCTTTTGCACCGAATGGGATAGGAGGTTTTTTTTTTATTATGTTATGTTAATCACCATACATTACATCATTAGTTTTTAATGTAGTGTTCCATGATTCATTGTTTGCATATAACACCCAGTGCTCTATGCAGTACGTTCCCTCTTTCATACCCATCACCAGGTTAACCCATCCCCCCACCCCCGCCCCTCTAAAACCCTCAGTTTGTTTCTCAGAGTCCATAGTCTCTCATGGTTCATCTCCCCCTCCGATATCCCCCCCTTCATTTTTCTCTTCCTGCTATCTTCTTTTTCTTTTTCTTTTTTTTAACATATAATATATTATTTGTTTCAGAGGTACAGGTCTGTGATTCAACAGTCTTACACAGTTCACAGCGCTCACCATAGCACATACCCTCTCCAGTGTCTATCACCCAGCCACCCCATCCCTCCCACCACCTACCACTCCAGCAATCCTCAGTTTGTTTCCCGAGATTAAGAATTCCTCATATCAGTGAGGTCATATGATACATGTCTTTCTCTGATTGACTTATTTTGTTCAGCATAATACCCTCCAGTTCCATCCACGTCGTTGCAAATAGCAAGATCTCATTCCTTTTGATGGCTGCATAATATTCCATTATATATATATACCACTTCTTCTTTATCCATTCATCTGTCAATGGACATCTTGGCTCTTTCCATAGTTTGGCTATTGTGGACATTGCTGCTATAAACATTGGGGTGCACATACCCTTTTGGATCCCTACATTTGTATCTTTGGGGTAAATACCCAGTAGTGCAATTGCTGGGTCATATGGTAGCTCTATTTTCAGCTTTTTGAGGAACCTCCATACTGTTTTCCAGAGTGGTTGCACCAGCTTGCATTCCCACCAACAGTGTAGGAGGGTTCCCCTTTCTCCACATCCCCGCCAACATCTGTCGTTTCTTGACTTGTTAATTTTAGCCATTCTGACTGGTGTGAGGTGGTATCTCACTGAGGTTTTGATTTGGATTTCCCCGATGCCGAGTGATGTTGAGCACTTTTCATGTGTCTGTTGGCCATTTGGATGTCTTCTTTGGAAAAATGTCTCTTCATGTCTTCTGCCCATTTCTTGATTGGATCATTTGTTCTTGGGTGTTGAGTTTAAGAAGTTCTTTATAGATTTTGGATACTAGCCCTTTATCTGATATGTCATTTGCAAATATTTTCTCACATTCTGTCGGTTGTCTTTTGGTTTTGTGGACTGTTTCTTTTGCTGTGCAAAAGCTTTTTATCTTGATGAAGTCCCAATAGTTCATTTTTGCCCTTACTTCCCTTGCATTTGGTGATGTTTCTAGGAAGAAGTGGCTGTAGCTGAGGTCGAAGAGGTTGCTGCCTGTGTTCTCCTTTAGGATGTTGATGGACTCCTGTCTCACATTTAGGTTTTTCAACCATTTTGAGTCTATTTTTGTGTGTGGTGTAAGGAAATGGTCCAGTTTCATTCTTCTGCATGTAGCTGTCCAATTTTCCCAATACCATTTGTTGAAGAGATTGTCTTTTTTCCATTGGACATTCTTTCCTGCTTTGTCAAAGATTAGTTGACCATAGAGTTGAGGGTCCATTTCTGGGCTCTCTATTCTGTTCCACTGATCTATGTGTCTGTTTTTGTGCTAGTACCATACTGTCTTGATGATAACAGCTTTGTAATAGAGCTTGAAGTCTGGAATTGTGATGCCACCAACTTTGCTTTTCTTTTTCAACATTCCTATGCCTGTTTGGGGTCTTTTCTGGTTCCATACAAACTTTAGGATTATTTGTTCCATTTCTTTGAAAAAAGTGGAGGATATTTTGAGGGATTGCATTGAATGTGTAGATTGCTCTAGGTAGCATTGACATCTTCACAATATTTGTTC
This sequence comes from Callorhinus ursinus, assembly GCF_003265705.2. Lineage (NCBI taxonomy): Eukaryota > Metazoa > Chordata > Mammalia > Carnivora > Otariidae > Callorhinus > Callorhinus ursinus. The sequence continues at coordinate 13,010,506 of NW_027397097.1, forward strand.
TTCTGATCCATGAACATGGAACGTTTTTCCATTTCTTTGTGTCTTCCTCAATTTCTTTCATGAGTATTTTATAGTTTTCTGAGTACAGATTCTTTGCCTCTTTGGTTAGATTTATTCCTAGGTATCTTATGGTTTTGGGTGCAATTGTAAATGGGATCGACTCCTTAATTTCTCTTTCTTCTGTCTTGTTGTTGGTGTATAGAAATGCCACTGATTTCTGTGCATTGATTTTATATCCTGCCACTTTACTGAATTCTTGTATGAGTTCTAGCAGTTTTGGGGTGGAGTCTTTTGGGTTTTCCACATAAAGTATCATATCATCTGCAAACAGTGAGAATTTGACTTCTTCTTTGCCGATTCGGATGCCTTTTATTTCTTTTTGTTGTCTGATTGCTGTGGCTAGGACTTCTAATACTATGTTGAATAGCAGTGGTGAGAGTGGACATCCCTGCATGTTCCTGACCTTAGGGGGAAAGCTCTCAGTTTTTCCCCATTGAGAATGATATTCGCTGTGGGTTTTTCATAGATGGCTTTTATGATATTGAGTTATGTACCCTCTATCCCTATACTCTGAAAAGTTTTGATCAAGAAAGGATGCTGTACTTTGTCAAATGCTTTTTCTGCATCTATTGAGAGGATCATATGGTTCTTGTTCTTTCTTTGATTAATGTATTGTATCACATTGATTGATTTGTGGATGTTGAACCAACCTTGCAGCCCAGGGATAAATCCCACTTGGTCATGGTGAATAATCCTTTTAATGTACTGTTGGATCTTATTGGCTAGTATTTTGGTGAGAATTTTTGCATCCATGTTCATCAAGGATATTGGTCTGTAATTCTCCTTTTTGTTGGGGTCTTTGTCCGGTTTTGAGATCAAGGTAATGGTGGCCTCATAAAATGAGTTTGGAAGTTTTCCTTCCATTTCTATGTTTTGGAAAAGTTTCAGAAGAATAGGTATTAATTCTTCCTTAAATGTTTGGTAGAATTCCCCTGGGAAGCCATCTGGCCCCGGGCTTTTGTTTGTTGGGAGATTTTTGATGACTGCTTCAATTTCCTTAGTGGTTATAGGTCTGTTCAGTGGTCTGTTTTCTATTTCTTCCTGGTTCTGTTTTGATAGTTGATACATCTCTAGGAATGCATCCATTCCTTCCAGATTATCTAATTTCCTGGCATATAGTTGCTCATAGTTGCTCATAATATGTTCTTATAATTGTTTGTATTTCTTTGGTGTTGGTTGTGATCTGTCCTCTTTCATTCATGATTTTATTTATTTTTCTTTTTGATAAGTCTGGCCAGGGGTTTATCAATCTTGTTAATTCTTTCAAAGAACCAGCTCCTAGTTTAATTGATCTGTTCTACTGTTCTTTTGGTTTCTAGTTCATTGATTTCTGCTCTGATCTTTATAATTTCTCTTCTCCTGTTGGGCTTAGGCTTTATTTGCTGTTCTTTCTCCAGCTCCTTTAGGTGTAGGGTTAGGTTGTGTATTCGAGACCTTTCTTGTTTCTTGACAAAGGCTTTGCATTGCTATATACTTTCCTCTTAGGACTGCCTTTGCTGCATCCCAAAGATTTTGCACAGTTGTGTTTTCATTTTCATTGGTTTCCATGAATTTTTTTAAATTCTTCTTTAATTTCCTGGTTGACCCATTCATTCCTTAGTAGGATGCTCTTTAGCCTCCATGTATTTGAGTTCTTTCTGACTTTCCTCTTGTTATTGAGTTCTAGTTTCAAAGCATCGTGGTCTGAAAATATGCAGGGAATGATCCCAATCTTTTGGTACTAGTTGAGACCTGATTTGTAACCTAGGATGTGATCTATTCCTGAGAATATTCCATAGGCACTAGAGTAGAATGTGTATTCCGTTGCTTTGGGATGGAATGTTCTGAATATATCTGTGAAGTCCATTTGTTCCAGTGTGTCATTTAAAGTCTTTATTTCCTTGTTGATCTTTTGCTTAGATGATCTGTCCATTTCAGTGAGGGGTTGTTAAAGTCTCCCACTATTATTGTATTGTTGTCAATGTGTTTCTTCGCTTTTGTTATTAATTGCCTTATATAATTGGCTGCTCCCATGTTAGGGGCATAGATATTTACCATTGTTAGATCTTCTTGTTGGATAGACCCTTTAAGTATGGTATAGTGTCCTTCCTCATCTCTTATTATAGTCTTTGTTTTAAAATCTAATTTGTCTGATGTAAGGATTGCCACCCCAGCTTTCTTTTGGTGTCCATTAGCATGGTAAATGGTCTTCCACCCCCTCATTTTCAATCTGGGGGTGTCTTTGGGTCTAAAATGAGTCTCTTGCAGACAGCATATTGATGGGTCTTGTTTTTTTATCCAATCTGATAGCCTGTGTCTTTTGATTGGGGCATTTAGCCCATTTACATTCAGGGTAATTATGAAAGATATGAATTTAGTGCCATTGTATTTCCTGTAAGGTGACTGTTACTATATATTGTCTGTGTTCCTTTCTGGTCTATGTTACTTTTAGGCTCTCTCTTTGCTTAGAGGACCTCTTTCAATATTTCTTGTAGGGCTGGTTTCGTGTTTGCAAATTCCTTTAGTTTTTGTTTGTCCTGGAAGCTTTTTATCCCTCCTTCTATTTTCAATGACAGCCTAGCTGGATATAGTGTTCTTGGCTGCATATTTTTCTCATTTAGTTCTCTGAAGATATCATGCCAGTCCTTTCTGGCTTGCCAGATGTCTGTGGATAGGTCTGTTGCCAATCTAATGTTTCTACCATTGTAGGTTACAGATATCTTTTCCCGTGCTGCTTTCAGGATTTTCTCTTCGTCTCTGAGACTTGTAAATTTTACTATTAGATGTCGGGGTGTTAACCTATTTTTATTGATTTTGAGGGGGGTTCTCTGTGTCTCCCGGATTTGGATGTCTGTGTCCTTCCCCAAATTAGGGAAGTTCTCTGCTATAATTTGCTCCAATATACCTTCTGCGCCCCCCTCTTCTTCTTCCAATAATTGGGATTATTCTAATATTGTTTCATCTTATGGTATCACTTATCTCTCGAATTCCGCCCTGGTGATCCAGTAGTTGTTTATCTCTCTTTTTCTCAGCTTCTTTATTTTCCATCATTTGGTCTTCTATATCACTAATTCTCTCTTCTGTCTCATTTATCCTAGTGGTTAGAGCCTCCATTTTTTTAAATTTTTTATTGTTATGTTAATCACCATATATTACATCATTAGTTTTTGGTGCAGTGTTCCATGATTCATTGTTTGTTCATAACACCCAGTGCTCCATGCAGAACGTGCCCTCCTCAATACCCATCACCAGGATAACCCATCCCCCTCCCTCCCTCCCCTCTAGAACCCTCAGTTGGTTTTTCAGAGTCCATCATCTCTCATGGTCGTCTCCCCCTCTGACATACTCCCCTTTTCTTCCTCTCCTGTTATCTTCTTCTTTTTCTTTTTTCTTAAAAAATGTTGTGTTATTTGTTTCAGAAGTACAGATCTGTGATTCAACAGTCTTTAGAGCCTCCATTTTTGATTGACCTCGTTAATAGCTTTTTTGATTTCAACTTGGTTAGATTTTTAGATCTTTTATTTTTCCAGAAAGTGTTTATCTAATATCTTCCATGCTTTTTTCACGCCCAGCTAGTATCTTTAAAATTGTCATTCTGAACTCTAGTTCCGACATCTTACTAATGTCTGTATTAATTAGGTCCCTGGCAGTCGGTACTGCCTCTTGTTCTTTTTGTTGAGGTGATTTTTTCTGTCTTGTCATTTTGTCCAGAGGAGGATAGATGAATGAGAGAACAAAATGCTAACAGGGTAACAATGACCCCAGAAAAATATACACTAAACAAATCAGAAGAGACCTGAGGCTGGGGGAAAAGAAAGGGAAAGAAAGAAAAAGGAAAAAAAAAAAAGAAAAAGAAAAAGAAAAAGATAAAAACAAACAAACAAACAAACAGAATATGATCAAATATGATCAGGTTGGTGCATAGATTAGTGCTATACACTAGATTTTGAGTGTATTTTGGTCTGTTAGAATAAAGTGCCTCCCAAAATTTTAAAGAAAGAACAACTTACATAGGTACAAAAATAAGGGTAAATACAGGGATGGAGGGACTGTAGGGATGGAATATGACTGTAAAGATGAAAATTATAAAAGATTTTATAAAAGGAACTGATAGGATAAGAAGTTGGCTGAAAAAAGAAAGAAGAGGATTTAAAAAAAAAAAAAAGGTGGGGAGAGAATGTGATCAGGCAGGAGACTAGAACAAAACCATACATTAGAGATTTAGGGTATATTTTGGTCTGTTAGAAGAAACTGTATCCCAAAATTTTAACTAGAGAACTTATATATATATATATGCCAAAAATAAGGTTAACTACTATGAAGGGATAGAATATGACTCTAAAAATGAAAAATAAAAAAGATTTTTTATTTTTTTATTTTTTATTTTTTTTAAAGATTTTATTTATTTATTTGACAGAGAGATAGAGAGCACAAGTAGGCAGAGTGGCAGGCAGAGGGAGAGGGAGAAGCAGGCTCTCTGCTGAGCAGGGAGCCGGACATGGGGCTCGATCCCAGGACCCTGGGATCATGACCTGAGCCGAAGGCAGCCGCTTAACCGACTGAGCCACCCAGGCGCCCCTAAAAAAGATTTTTTAAAAAAGGGATTGATAAGATGTTGGTTGAAAAAGGGAAAAATAAAAATAAAAAAAAGAAAAAGTTAAAAAAAATTAACTTTGAAAGACTAAAGAATCATGGGAAAAAAGCCATGAATTCTATGTGTGGTATTTCCCTAGCGCTGGAGTCCTGCAGTTCTCATTGATCAGTGAATTTGGGCTTGGCTGGCTGTTCTTGCGGATCTTCTGGGGGAGGGGCCTGTTGCCGTGGTTCCCAAATGTCTTTGCCGGAGGCGGAATTGCCCTGCCCTTGCTGGTCCAGGCTATGTAATCTGCTCGGGTTTGCTCTTGGGAGCTTTTGTTCCCTGCAAGCTTTCCATACAGATTTGGAGGATGAGAGAGAAAATGGCGGCCTCCCAATCTCTGCCCTGGAGGAGCCGAGAACTCATGGCTCGCTCCTCAGTGTGCCCCCAGAGAAAAGCAGTCAGTCAATCCCATCTCCCAGGTCTCTGGCCACACTCCATGCTCACCCGGCCTGTGACCAAACATTTCTATCTCTGGCACCCGACCCCTTGTGGAGTCTCCAAACTTAGAAGATCCCTGTGGTGCGCTCCCGTGCCGCTCCTCCCAGAGGAGGAAGGGGAGTCTCCCCGGATCTGCCGCTTGTTGGGTCCTTGCTGGAAGAGCAAGGACAGTGCTGTGGATCATGGTTTATGGCAACCCTGAGCTGAGAGCCCATGCCTCGGCCCCATGTCTGCAACCGGCTTCCCTGCTCCAATACCTGGGAGCTCTGCCACACCAGGCACCCCCAGTCTTTCTGTGACCCCGAGGGTCCTGAGACCACACTGTCCCAGCGGGCGTACCACCCCCCGCTTAGCCACTGGAGCAACGTCCCTCAGCAGAGCCGACTTCTAAAAGTTCCAATTTTGTGCTCCACTGCTCTATCACTTGCCAGTAGTGGCTGACAGAGGCCTATAGGAAGGGTTTTGAGCAGAAGAGTGATGTGATCTAAATTGTTGAAAACAGTTTAAAGGGGGAAGGACATCACCAAAGAGACCACTAGGAGTCAGCTGCATTGCATTCAGGCAATGGTAGTCACGTAGACTAGGAAGGAAAGATGAAGATGGGAAGAAATGATCAAGGAAGCATTGGGTATAGATTGAAAGTGTGGCTGATGGAAGTTGCTTATGGATTAGGTGTGAAGTATAAGAGAGAGAAATCAAGGATGACACCAGATTTTCTGTCTTGAGCAACTGGAAAAATGGAATTGCCACTGAGGTAAGAATGTAAGAGTTGCTGGTAGTAGGGAGTGGAAGATCAAGAGCTCAATTTTGGACACGTTATGCTTGAGATCCTATTAGACAATCAAGGAGAGAAGTCAGATGGGAAATTGACCTTGATCTGGAACTCCTGGCAGAGTCCCAGTGCTCCAACTTGAGATAGCAATGAGACTTGTTAGCATAGACATGGAGTTTAAAGTCAGGAGACTGGATGATTTCCATGTAGTAATAACTGAGACTAAGAAAGGGTGACTATCTTGACTAAAGTTATTTATCTGGCAACAGAATTAAGACCAAAATTCACATCTCTCAAATCGTGGCTCTTTGACCAGACTATTTTTTCCTCTATACTATACAATATAGATGTTTGTTCAGGGAGTTTCCAGGAGAAATGTAAAATTTCATAATAAGTACAATTAAAGCCTATTTAATCCTGTACAAATCAACAATGTTTTTATATATTTAGAGTCTATTTTACAGCTTTAAGTTATGGAGTCAAGTGCAAATTGAAAGAGAGAAAGAAGGCAGTAAAATAATTCAACTAAATCTTACCTCTGTCTGATTCCCCCTTCCTTGCTCTCCCCATAAAAGATGCCTTTATTCCAAATGTGGAGCTCATTAGTTAAAAATGCGAGGTTTATAATTGGAGGAAATTTATCCTGAATTATTCAAATGACTATGTCAATTCTCTACCAGTAGACTATCTCAGAAAAACACTAGCAGCAAAAAACATTTGTTAAAATCAATGGTGACTTCTTTTTGTAGGAGAGGGGAGAGTTTTTAACTCTTTAACTTTTTAATTAGTATCTACTATGTTATAAACACTCATTTGTAACTCATTGAAACACTCATTGAAAGACAGTGGAATCATGGAACATTACATCAAAAACTAATGATGTAATGTATGGTGATTATAACATAATAATAAAAATAAATAAATAAATAAATAAAAAGTGGAGTTTCTGCTTCACATTAAATGTCAAGTGTAATAAGAGGATTTGAATTACAAATAATGAATCTGACTTCTGTCTTGCTTAATTGTGTTTATTTACCATGTTGAAATCTTCTACATTCAGGACATCATAGAGAAGCAGTGCATCTGCTAATTAAAGTGGGTAAATTGCAGGAGTAGTAGTTATCATTAGCACTGAAAAGGTGAAGGGCTCTTGTCTTGGCTGATGCCAAATAAAACAAGGGGCTCTTGAGAAAGATCATGTCACATTCCTTACTTTGGTGTCTGCCCTCCTGGTTCCTGATCTGGTGATTAGAGAACGGGAGGACCAATGTTTGAGGGCCTTCCTTGTGATTGCTGAAATGTGTCAAGTAGAACATATGAGCATTTCATTGAAACACAAGACACAGGAGGCAAGAGTCCTAGGAAAATAGTTCACTCAGTAAAAGAGGTAAAGAAAGCAAAGAGAGTGATGTGAGATAGGTATGGGGACAATGTTGGCAAAGATCAGGCCCAGGATGGAAAAGATGTAATTACCATCAGTGATAATTTAATTTATGATTATTTATTTTTCTAAATGTTATAATGGTTTTCAATAAAAAAGGGGAAAAAATTAACTTGCTTCCAGAAAAATGTAATATTACTTTAGGTGAGTACTAGAATATATTTCTAGCTGCTAAATGCCAGAATAGTTTATGTATCAGATCTATCTGTTTATGAAAAAATTTAAATGAATGTTGCCTGTGATTGACATTCAAAATGTAAATTACTATTTTGCAAGGTCTTATTTATTTACTTTTACCTTATTTAAAAGAAGATTATATAAATAAAGCAATATTTATTTAATATAGATTGCTAAAATAAATATAATAAATTTAACTAAAATTTAACTTAACACAAAAATTAATTTAACAAGTTAGTTTTTTTGACCAATTAATATATCTTATATACCCAGCATAAATTATGTATTAGATTCGTGACTGTAACACTGTTTTAAACTACTCAAAATCAAGTCTCTTCTGATGCTGAGAATATGTGATGTTTGTCAGAGCTCAAGTCGGTCCAGTGGATGAGGTCCATAAGCAAGCAGCAAATACCATGTATGACTGTGATGACAACTATGTTTACAACAGAATATTCACACCTATATAAATATAAATGTACACACACACGCATATACACAGTATTGTTAATGTAACAGACTCTATGTATCTAGAAAGCACATTTAGATTTATAAACAAAGGATCAATGTAATGATAATCTATTACTTTTCCAGACTCAACAAACAAATTCAGTGGTCATTGAGTAGATAGATTAATGGACGTACATATTAACTGGCTGGGAGTCTGATGCATTGTAATAAATATGTAAGTGGACGTGAAACGGTTAACCACACAAATGCTGGGGTCAGTTATTAGATCATTTTAAATACAGCTCTGCCTCTAAGAGGAAGGGGGAAAGAGACAGTGAGGCACTGGAAATGACTGTAAAAAGTCTTCTAGGTAAGGAAGAGGAGAGACTCTCCTGGTGGCACACAGAAGGGAACAGGTCCTCTTCCTACATGATGGCGGGGTTATCTATGCAAACACTTGCTCCCACAGTCTCAGCAGAAGAAACAAAAAGCGTTTTGCTGTGGACAGCTACAACAGAAATTTCAGAACCAGAGGAGAGAAGGTCATCACGGCTCAGTTCCCTAGATTGTGCTGTCTGTGGGAGAGCCAACAGAGACCCCAACAGCCAGTGCTATGCAGACATGGCGATGAATGCAACTTAGTCTACATATCCTTTGACTGTATACATGAAAGCTGAGAATTCTCTGTATCGCCTGTGTCTGGGAAACAGTCAGCACAGACACACAAGAGAAGTGAAGATACTGGAGAGGCAGCCCTGGACCAGACCCAAGGCAAAAAAGACTGATTCCTTCCGCTAACAATGGCAAGGCACATCAGCAATCAGCAGAAAGAGGGGGTATAGTTAACACAGAACCATGTGGCAGTTACAGGTCCAGAGAAGCCGTATATTTCGTATTTGGTATATTTAGTATTTTGTTAGACTGTGGACCCTTGACATTCCACAGCCACCAGGTCCCAGATCAGCCAACATCCCCAAATTAGCAGGTAACATTTTAGCCCATTATAGCTGTCCTGCCAACCCTTCCTACCATAGGAAGGGGCAAAGGACAAATTATTTTCCTAATCCTTTTCTTTCCAGCAAAGGGCAATAATTTTGTTTTCTTTCTTGCATTCCCCCCCCGCAAGCCATTATTATTATTCATTTTTCTTACAGACAAGCATGGGAGTTGCTATATAATTAAGGATGAGAGGAGAATAAGATGATTCTATAATGTGGGTTTGGGTGGTCAGTAGATTCTCTTACTAGTTCAAGGTTTATTCCTACACATCCCTCTAACAAAATTATAAATTACCATAAGCCATGGACCTTCACGGTTATGCTCAAAGAGTTGAAAATTAATTTTAAAAATACCAAGGTTCTACTGCATATATTTCCGCTTCAGTAAAAGATTAAACTGTGTTATTCATTCCACAGCATGTTTAGTTTTCAACTAATTCTATGGTTAACTTAATAAACTCTAGAGCCAAAAGAATATTTCCAAGTATCATATGGAGAGGCACCAACCACTTAGATTTAGCAGAGGTAACCCACACTTCCAGCGCCCAGAGTGGAACTCAGAAAGCACACAGTGCTTCAGAACTATGCTTCCCCAGGCCCTGTCACTGCCTGCGTGGGTCACGTGTTTCTTGCTCAAATGTGAACTTAACAATGTTTTGTGTGCTAAAGAGGGCAAATAGCTATTCATCCAGTGTAATTACATAATGGCTAAGTACATGATATTGCCAAATGTGTTTATTTTTAATAAATGCACCAAAAGACTGAGGTACATTGCTAATTGCATAGTTTCTATGTTAAAGAAAACAAACAAAACAGCAATAAAAATATACAAAAAGACACTATCATAGTTTTAAGTCCAGGCTCTGAAGCTGGACTTTCTGGTTTGAGTCCTAGGTCTCTCTCTTACAAGCTGTAAGCCGGAGCAGACTGCTTTACATCTTTATGTCTCAGATTCCTCATCTGCAAAAGGAGATCACAAACTCATGGCGTTCTGGTGAGGATTAAATGAGCTAATACGTGCAAAACATTAAGTCAGTATCTGACACTGTAGAAGGCACTCGACAGATGCACAATAGTTTTGAAGAAATATATAAGCAAATAGAAAAATTTTCTATCTTTATAATCTAGTATGGGGACCATAATACAGAGTCAGCATCCTAAGGGAGTCTTAGAGTTCATTCTTAACTGTAAAATAAAATTGTGTATGACAAAATCACTGTTCTATTTAGTCTTTCAGCCTCGTTCAGCAAGTATTTATTGAGCATATGCTAGGTGTCAGACTATACGTCTCAGGCACTACAGTTATGTAAAGCACTAATGTGGAAATATAAGTGATATATTCTATATTAAACATGTCTATGTAAGGCACATGTGTGGCAAAGGTACTTACGCTGATAATTAGCAGCATCTCTCCCATCTACTGAGCATCTGTTTTCTGTCCGTATTATCTTGCTTACATAACTGACTTGTGAGGTACTTACATGATCCCTATTTTTGTCCTGAGAAAACTGAGGCTCTGAAAAGTTAGACAATTTTCCCAAGGTCAGTACAGCAAGTGACAGAGCTAGAATTCAAACCCAGGTCAGTCCAATTCCAGAGCTGGGGCTCTTCTACTTTCTGAGATTTCCTTGGCTCTTCCTGACTGAATGCCAATGAACATATGCATTTCAAACAATTTGGACTGAACGCAGACTGTGTTATTCGCAATCTGAAACTTTTAATGCTAGAAACTTATCACCTAACAAATGACTACTTTATGGTCCAAAGTGGCCCTAAAAGTGTTACAGAGGTAAGCTAGGGACTCAGAGTAGGATCCAAGATGGCCACTAAAAGCAGAATGGTAGGGACAACCCACTGTGTTTGGAAGCAGTGATTTTAAATAGAGGCTATAAGTAGGTGGAACGTTTCAAACACTGGGGACAAAGGTGCAGACAGCTTAAATAACTTATGGGCATTAGAACCAGAGATTCTATGCCTTGTGCTAATCTCAGAGTTGTTTAAGGGAGTTGGTTTCATGAAGGGTTTGTGGGACTTCTTGGAGAGTTTCTCTGACCACATACACACACATATACTCACACACACTCATACAACATTCTCACATGCTCTCCATCCTCATCAGACAGAAAAATTGGAGTCAGGTCATCTGTACTTGAATACTGATCACCATGTCTGCTGCCACTATTTGGTCTTTGGTCAATACAAAAGTGAAAAGTGAAAGCTAACATCGGTGTCCACCAACTATAAGTCAAGGACATAATTATAGAATTTAGGTTAGAAAATGACTATATGGAAGTAATACAAAGATCTACATTCAAATAAAATTTTTGTTGATTATAAACTTCTCTTATTTTAGGAAGAAGACTCTGAAGTTCTTTGCTTTTTAAAAAAAATTCATTTATTTATTTTATTTTAGAGAGAAAGAGGGGGTAGGGGCAGAGGGAGAGGAAGAGAGAGAACCTCCAGCAGGTACCCTGCTGAGCACGGAGGTCGAAGTGGGGCTCAATCTCACAACCTGAGATCATGACCTGAGCCAAAATCAAGAGTCAAGATGCTCAACTGACTGAGCCACCCAGGCACCCCAACTCTGAAGTTCTTCATAAAAAAATCTGTAGCTTAGGGATGCCTAACTCGTCTCTAGACTAATCTTCCAAACCTGCCATTTCTGTTGGTTTTCACCAGGATCTAGTAGAGCCTTCTTAGTTTGTCATTTAATGTTGTCCACTCTCATGCATGATACTCCTTTCTACACTAAGATTCTGGTCACCACTTCCAATGTGTGGGGGTTTTCCCCATACCACCAAGCCATTTTCCAACACCAGCTGGGTATCCTACAATTCAACTAAATTCTGATACTCTACCTGTAGATAGCATCAGATTATTAATAATTATATATAAATATATTATTAAGTATATCGATATATTAATTATATAATAATTATATCAGTAATTATAAAAGTAATATATCATTAATTAAATATACTACTACTACTAATTATTATTACGGGCTCAGTCCACAAGACTACCCTCTAGTTTATTTTTCGAAAAGATTTATTTGACAGAGAGAGAGAGAGAGAAAGCAGGGAGAGCAGCAGGCAGAGGGAGAAGCAGACTCCCGGCTGAGCAGGGAGCCCTATTTGGGATTCGATCCCAGGACCCTGGGATCATGACCTAAGCCAAAGGCAGACACTTAACTGACTATGCCACACAGGTGCCCCTGCCCTCTAGTTCAGACACCAAAAACAAGTACAGCTTGTTACCTATACTTCTAACTGACTGGCTATAAATAGAGGTTCCTACAACTCTCCTTCGGTTTGATTAATCTGCTAAAGCAGCTCAGAGAACTCCAGAAACCATTTTACTCACCAGTTTATTACAAAAGACATTAAAAGATACAAATCAACAGCCAGATGAAGAGAGTCCTAAGGGCAGGGCCCTGAATTAAGGAGTTTCTGTCCTCATGGACTTTGGCGCATGGCATTGAGGCATGCAGAATCATTCTCGTTCACCCACCTGGAAGCTCTCTCTAGTTCTTTTGGGTTTTTATGGAGGCTTCATTACATAGGAATGATTTATTAAATCATTGGCCATTGGGGATTTAACTCAATCTCCAGCCCCTTTCCCCTTCCTAGAGGTCAGGGGTAGGACTGAGATTTCCAATCCTTTAATCACATGGTAGACTCCAGTGGCAGCCAACCCCATCCTTAGGTTTGGTCTAAGAGTCACCTCATTAACATAACAAAAGAAAAGGTTTTTAAGTGTTTTAGGAGCCCCATGCCAGAAACTAGGAGGAAGACCAAATATACATTCCTTCTCATAAACCATGATATATTCGATTACCCCATAGAAATGCTTCCCTGGCCAGTCTATCAGTGGACCAGAACCCTTCCTTGATCCTTAAGCTTACCAGCCACATTCCCTTTTTACACCTTTGCAGATCTGGGCTCAGGCTGCTCTCTCTTATATCTAATCACATTTATCCAAATCCTGCTGGTCTTTGTAGCACAGTGCAGCAGGAATGAAGTCATACATGAGTCATGCATGAAACCCAGCTTTGCCACTTAATGGCTGGGTGGTCTGGGGTAGATTAGTCTCTCCAAGTCTATTTCCTAATCCACAGAATGAGAATGCAAGTATGTACCTCACAGGCCTGCTTTGAAGATTAAATAAAACAATGCATGTAATCTACTTAGCTCAGCACTTGGCATATAGTAAGGGCTTAATAAAAGTAACTTAAAAAAATTAAATATCACAGTTCCAATCCTACTTCTTACACTGATCACTCTGGTTTTGATTGTATCTCTCTCCTCTTTACTCATAATACTGCCTGCAATTGTATCATTTATATAATGTCTTAGGCTGTTTATCATTTTGCAACATCATGTTTTATGGATGTAAGTGCTGACCTTTTGGTGTAGGAGAAACCATAAAATAGATGCTCTCAATAGCCACAGAAAAAGTACACTTTAAAGGACATGTTCATTTATTTTCATTGATTGACTGAGTGGTTACCTGATTGCTTCATTTACTGGTTAAGTAGATATGCACTGAGTATCTTATATATTCTGGACACAGAGATGAATCAGAAAGACTGTGATTTAAAGGGAAGAAAATTACTATGATGAAAAGTAAAAGTCATAGCATCTATATGGAAAAAGCACAATGATGGTTTCAGAGACAGAAAGATAGCAACTAGGAAGCTTCACAGAGGAAGAAGCCTTGAATGTGTCCTTGAAGGACAGGTTGTATAAGGTGATTGGGAGCTGAGAGGTGACAAGTGGTGGCTGAATGGCATAGAGTGTACACTCTAAATCAAGGCACATGCAAGAACACACCCCTGGGGTTAGAGAGAGCAAGGACCCACAGCGAACAGCAAGGGAACATCAATTATGTGGGGGCACTGAAAAGCTCTTTTCAAAATTCACTTGACCCCCTGGGACTTTCCTTTAATTAACACAACTGTGACCTTGGAGACTTCAGTAAATGCCTTTGCTTTCCAGCTGTTTTATTGATTTTTGGTTGCAGGACTTCGATTTTCATGGGTCCTCCCTGGATTCATTGTTCAAAAGTTACATCATGCCGCTATCCTGCCCGACTACCTGTTTCTTTGAGAAGTAACTTCCCTCTCTTGGAGAGGTGCCTGTTGACACAATTATGGAATGCTATATGGGACCTCAGAGGGCTTTGTGCTCATAGTGAACAGTAAAATTTATACCAGAGGCTGAGGTGGACCAGCCAAACTACTGTTTTTCACTAGGCAAGGTTCTACAAATGATACCCGAAATTAGTAATTACAACATTGATAATAATCACAGCTCAGTCGAGATCTGTCCCAGATCCCAGAATCCACAAGTAGGGCATCTGAAGGGGAATCTAGAAGTTCCTGAAGATGTTCTATTAAACATCTCAGCATGGATAATATTGAGATTGGTCTGTAATTTTTGGATAGCAGAGAGGATATACTCACTTTCCATGCAAGGGTGGTTTCTATTCTCCCACGTAAACTCTAAAACATTGACCGTGGTATTGCCTAATCAACAAAGTCAATGCCCTTAAGACCCCTAGGTGGATAAAGTCATCAGGATCTTCTTGTGAGTTCTTTAAGTTCTGTGGACATGCTCACTTGCTTTCATGATAATGATAATGGTGAACTTAAGTACAGAGATTAAGTATTAAGAAACTTTGAAAATCTGGGCCAGGGTCTGTGATTTGGCTTATTTTTATTTATTTATTTATTTTTAAAGATTTTATTTATTTATTTGACAGAGAGAGACACAGGGAGAGAGGGAACAGAAGCAGGGGGAGTGGGAGAGGGAGAAGCAGGTTCCCGTGGAGCAGGGAGTCCGATGCAGGGCTTGATCCCAGGACCCTGGGCTTGTGACCTGAGCCGAAGGCAGACGCTTAATGACAGAGCCACCCAGGCGCCCCTGTGATATGGTTAAGATCAAGTAAGGTTATTTTCCTCTTCCCATCCACTGAATAGACTTTTTGAGCAGCAACCTTCCTGTCTAACCCTGAAGGCAAAGCCGCCTATAAAGGGCTTCCAATAATACCTTCTTATGAGCTTGGGACATCAGTTCTCATCCATGGTATGATTAATTACCCACAGACATGTCATCATTGGTGGCAAGATGTATTACTAAAATGTTAGTAATATTCTCAAAATTACTAACTATACTCAAAAAACTGAAATTTGGTATTGATTTTTAATAACTTAGTACGAATCAAGGTTGCGAAAATAACTTCATTTTTACAATATCTTGTATTCCGGATTGCTTGCTTGATTAGGAATGCAGAGTGATGTTACCATGAGAGCATAGGGAGGCCAACAGAACTCGCACCCCATCTCACTTAGGCCACAGCCCAGGGGGCATCCCATGACCATCCACCATGTGAGTTGCAGGGAAAATGTGAATGATTACCATATTTCATCAATTGTAAAAAGAAATTGTTTTTACATTTTAACATCTCTGAAAAAGGGATGCATCTTACAGTCAATGGCAATAGTCTTAAGTAATAATAGACAGGGTTTTTTTTTAATTAATGGAATATAAAACACTGCATCTTACTTTTAGTTGCATTTTAGATTCAAGGTTAATTACTCCAGGACCCACATCCCACTCCTTACTTCAAAATTTCTCTCCAGTCAGGCTTATTGGTTCCTATAATATTGCCTTCAAAGTTAGTCTTCCTCTCTCCTTAGTCCTTTCATATTAATAACTCATTTTAAAATATATTGAGTGTCTATTTTATGCCAGATCTCATATTCTTGTAAAGTGTTTCCATTTATAAAATAGATATTACACCTAAGTCCAGAGCATTCAGAACAGAAGGTAAGCCAATGCTTGCCAAGTGTTTGAGCAAGAGCCTCTGAAAATGATCTTGATGGATTCTTAACTGTAGGTAAGTTATTCAGGAATGAGAGGTCATTTCTAAATGAATGGGAGCATGCCTCATACCAGCTTATCTAAAATCACAATACTATTACAAGGCCAGAAGCATATATATAACTAGGCATTGGCTACCAGGTCTTCTAGGATAGGTGCAGAGTTGGGAAAATCAGAGTGGGGTTGATGGCGGTGGGCAGTTTCCTGCCCTACTACCCTAGCCCCTGGACCTAGAGAGTGCTGGTGTCTAATATTTGTTCAATATGTGCCTGTTGCATGAATGACCACATCCAGCCAGGTAAAGTCAGATGAACACAATCTGAATGAGTGGTGCTACAGGGAAATCACAAAGGTCAGCTGCCCCTGAGGAGTGTATAAGGGAGATAGAAGGCTAAGGTTGCTGATCTTGCACTGGTCATGAGGTTGGATGGGAGTCACTACCTATCAATAACTAGAATTTCTTATCCTCAAGGTACTATTCTAAGAGATTTACAAATATTTTTTCATTTCATCTTCATAATAATCTTATAAAATAGCAACTATTACTATCTCTATTTTACTATGAGGAGACTGATGGGCCAGAGGTTAAGTACCTTGCCCAAGGTCTCACAGCTGAAAAAGGACAAATTTAGGAGGGGAACATAGGGAGTCTGGCTCCTGAATCTGTGCTTGGACATTCCACTACAATGCCTCTTTATTGACCCAGCAGGTGCTTTCTAAATATTTTAGCCACTATAATCACAGCTCCTTTGAGGTTAGATGTCTACAGTCTGCCCCATCCTTGAGGAAAGACAAAGTCAGCTCTCAGGCTGTAAGAAGTTAGGCTAGTAAGCCTGCCCTCTAGGTGTTGGCAGATAGGAAGGCACACATCCTGGATTTTACTTGGACATGATCCAGGTTTCTGGAAAAACCACTGAAAAGTTTACCCCAAACTGCCTGTTCCATTATCGTATTAAAATGAACATCTCGGGCGCCTGGGTGGCTCAGTTGGTTAAGCGACTGCCTTCGGCTCAGGTCATGATCCTGGAGTCCCGGGATCGAGTCCCGCATCGGGCTCCCCGCTTGGCAGGGAGTCTGCTTTTCCCTCTGACCCTCCCCTCTCTCATGCTTTCTCTCTCTCATATAAATAAATAAATAAATAAATCTTTAAAAAAAAATGAACATCTCTTCCCCTCCACACCCCACCGTCTAAGCCAGAAAGAACTGATGTTGGGAAAATGTGTTGACTTTCTTTGTTTTTGTTTTGTTTCGTTTGGTCCACGGTGTTGCAAAAAATGTAGCCTAAAGAAAGGTCTAGGGAAATTTTCACAGTTATATGTTAATTTAACTCTTATCAGAGTCTTTAAAACAATTCTTTAAACAGTCTCCAATTTCTCTTAAATTTTGGGATCGAAAATTAACATCTTAATAGGACACAGAATCAACAGCAAATATTTTTTTCTAAAATTACTGTTAGAGGTTAAATTACTTGCAACACTTAGAGGTAGCAGACTTGTTTTGTAAATTCTCCTGATCTCTTAGTTTCTGTCTTGAAAAGGAGATTAACATTCTTATTTTCATTAAAAATTGTTTTTGAGATTTACCTTTTTAAATTCCATACCCATGCTACATTATAGATCAAAATGTTGGCCCCTACATTGTTATTTTATATCCAGATAAGAAAAAGTCTTTTAATTTGGGCTTGGCTTGGAACAGAAATCACAAAAGTATCCATGTGTGCATGGTCGACTCCAGCTAGATTCTGGTAACTGCCGCTAACAACACTCCTTCAGTTCTAGCAGGGACGTTAGAAGAAGTTTCCCAAAGCCAGATTTAGCATCCAGTGCATAGTCAGAAGCCTCAGACAAACATGCAGATCAAAGAGACCTTGCTTTTTCAGCCTTTGAGAGTGGGGTGTCTTTGTTCCTAGTGCCTAGCAAAGGGCCAGAACCAACAAGGCACAATAAATGGTTGGTTTGTTTGTTGTTTGTTTGTTTTTGCTTTTTCCAGCTGGATAGAGACAGGAAAGTATTGCTTGATTCTCCCATGGAAAGCAAAGGCAACAGACTTATGATTGAAATACACACAATGGAGTGATAGGGTATGTTTGCCTGGGCTGCAGATGTGGATAATACATGAAAAGCAGGCCCATGTGGAATCTTGTGGGCACTTGGCAGCATATAATGTCCACTTTCCATCCTTGACATTGTGCTTTCCTCTGTATCTTGGATAATGGCAAATGCTATTATCGTATTTTCTTTTTATAAACAATATGGATCTTAGGATTAATCTCAGGGGATTTTACTGAATGCTTTTTGTAATATAATGAATTATGAGGTAATCTTATTTGTGTCTGGTACTCCTTTTTGTTCAATGGCAATGCTGGATTGTGTTCTTTCTTCTTATCAGTTTGAAAAATGAGGAAAAATGGGACTGTGCCTGTCTTTAATTCTGTTATCAACAATTGAGGGGAAACATATGTGCCATGTATTTTGCCAAGGCTATATTTTGTAAATAAACTGCCATTGTTAATTTTGGGGAGTGTTTCTGATTCATTACTAGCAATGATTCTGCATATTGTTATTTTTTAGAATCATACTTTCTTACACATATTTCCTTTTGATTCTTTCATCATCTTTTATGATTTCTCAACATTCTTCTCTATTAATGGTAAATACCATTATAATTCAACATGCCATAAATAATTTTATTGAATATCTACTTTGTGCCTAACACTGCTCTCATTACTGAAGACAAACTAATAAAGAAAGCAGTCCAGCTTCTTGCTTTTATGGGGCTTATTTTCAGATGGGAGAAGACCATAAACAAATAAACAAATAAGATAATTACACGTATTGATGAATGCTATGGAGAAATTAAAAAGGGTTATCGTTTTAGTATGAAAAGGTAGCACGTTAGGATGGCCAAGAACAGGGACAGTGGAGTCAGACCAGAACTTGAATCACAGTTCTAACACGACCCTGCTGTGGGATCTTGACAAGTCATTTTAGCCTTTCTGTGCCTTAGTTTCTTCATCTGTAAAATGGGAACAGTCATAGTCCCTGTCTCAGAGTCTTGCTTTAAGGATTATATGATTATATTTGGGAAGCACCTAGAACAGTGTCTGACATATACTGGGCACTTTGCAACATTAGCTTTCATTGTTTTAGTAGTTAACATTTATTGAGCACTTTTTATGAGCCAGGAATTATGATTATGACATATTTGTCAAAATTACCGTATAAAGAAGTCATTATCAACTCCTTTTCACAGATGAGGAATCTGCAGGTCAGAGAGACTAAACAACTTTCATGCAGTCATGCAGCTAGAAAGTACCAGAAGCACTCTATGACTTCTGCTCTGCCCTCAAACATCTACCTGTCTCTCTTCATAAGAATTAAGTTTTATTTTTTCCAAATATTTACTTTCCAGTGGCTTGGTAACTAAGTCCATTATATGTGTAATCTCATGTTTTTGGCTAGAAAGATAATATATATTTACTGAAAATAAAATTCATCCTTCTCAGGTTTCTTCTTTTCTGATTCTGATTTTTTTTCTGTTTTGCTGCAGCCTAAAATTCAGCTGTTCATTATGTTAACAACATATTTTATACACACCTAATATTATTTTATTCAAATAGAATTCATTAGTTATTAACCAACTATGTTGCCCTTTAGAGGTTACCTACAGTTTCCTATGGCATTTGTACTTTTTACATTAAATGCTTTAGTGTAGAGAGCTTTAGAAAGTATTTCCATTTGTGATGTCCCAAATTTTATCCACTTAGTTGAAATTCAAAATTGTTACTATTTTTTGTAATGACCTTTTTAGATGTCTTTCTCCTCTTCCTAATCACAGTTCCATTTAAACCAAATGACATGCAGAAATCCTCACTTCAGTGGTAATCTGCTTTCTTTTTATATCCAGTTTTAAACCATAATCACTACTCTCTTCCTTCAACTGCTCCGAAACATGGTGTATTTTATTAAGCAACCATCTTGCTAGATTTAAGAAAAGTGCTCTCTTTGAGCAAAGGGGAGTTCTAAAGCCCCAGGGCTTAGTACAGTGTAGCTCCACAGATTCTAAGACTAAGCATATAACATATTTAATGAGGCTTTGAAGAGAAAGTGCTATCAAATCCGTGAACTTGGCTTATACCATGGACTTTTTCTCCCTTCTAAAGAAGTGGGGAATCAGTGATAACACAGAGGGCAGTAATTGAGATCAGACTGTTGGTTCTTCTCCAAGACGGGGTTGCAAATAAGCACCTGAGTCAGGGAGACCACTGCTGGAATTTGCCTCTACCACTTCATTATGTAACTTGACTGAGATTTATTTCCTCATATGCAAAATGGGGATAATAATATTACAATGTTTGTGAGGATTAAACAGCATATATAAATATCTAGACATGCTAGGCATAATAATAATAATAATTACTATTTATTAGTTGTTACCTACTCTCTCCATGTTCACTTATGATTTTTTGAATTCTTTAAATTACTTCATTCCTTGGGGCACCTGGATGGCTCAGTGGGTTAAGCGTCTGCCTTCAGCTCAGGTCATGATCTCCTGGAGTCTGCTTCTTCCTCTCCCTCTGTCCCTAACCCCGCACCTGCTATCTCTTGGTCTCAAATGAATAAATAAAACCTTAAAAAAATTAGTTCATTCCTTAACTTTGTGGACATTTCAGGGTGGTATAAAGCAAGAAATCTCTTTTGCCTCCATCTAACTGTTTATCAGCATTTTTATTATCATCTTTAGAACTAGTGTCAGCTTCTCCACATGTTCCAACACATTTTCAAGATTCTTACTAAGCACCCAAATCTTCACTGACTGAGTCATTCATCAAACATTTATTGACTGCCTACTATGCTCACTCCCTTTCCTCATGAAATACTCTGTGGAGACACCAGATGTTTGTATACTTGCATTACAAGACTGAGGGGAAAATGCAACAATACCAAATACTAAGGTAGCATGAAGTAAGCAGTGGTACTCTACTGGGGATGGAGTGGTAAAGGCAGGAAGGCTTCCTGGAGGAGATGATCTCTAGCTTGTTCTTTGAGAGAAAAGATTTGTCTAGTGGACAAGGGAAGAAGGGAATTCTGGGCAGACAGAGTAATAGTCACTAAGTCACAGAGGATGAAACATCAAGACCTGGTAGGTGAAAGATAAGCAAATTTGGTGTCAGTAGGATATAAAGTACAAGGAGAGGTGCAGCTGGGGATGTGAAAGGAGACATATATTTAGATGCATTTATTTAGAGTATCTAAGAAAACTGGGCCTGGCATATAATACTCGGTAAGCACGCTTAAATTTTATTTGAAAGACCAACTCCCGTTTTTTAAATAAAGTACATTATAGGGGCAGCTGGGTAACTCAGTCAGTAAAGCGTCCGTCTTTGGCTCAGGTCCTGATCTCAGGGTGTTGGGAGTGAGCCCCGCATCAGGTTCCCTGCTCAGTGGGGAGCTTGATTCTCCCTCTCCCTCTGCCCCTGCTTGTGTTCTCTCTCTTGCTCACTCTTTCTCAAATAAATAAATAAAATCTTAAAAAAATAAAGTACATTATATTTTACCCAGATATTTTATTTGTATCTTATTTATATCTTGTTCTAGAGTCTCAGGCTCTCTTTAAATTTTTATTTTTTTGCTTTATAATTAGGAAAGACAAAGATATAGAATTGCAATGAGAAAACACAAATTGTGAGAGGAATTTCATAGCTCAGAGGAAAGAACTATAATAATGTATACCTAACGTATCAATATCATCCACAATCACAAAATAAATAAAAGATCGACAAGAAAATCTACTTTCTTTGCTTCCAATAAGATTAAGTATTCCTTTATCAGAAGACAATTGGAAATGTTTTCTCCTGAATCTAGGAGGAGGGAAGATTGTGTTCGTAACTGTAAAGACAACTCTGCTGGTTGAAGATCCTTCGTTTTCTTCAGCAGTTTTCTCCACACGTCCTCCCTGCCAGGACCTCCCCGACCCACACCCCTCCAAGAAGCTTCACATCTTCATCTCTTTGGACTGTATTCCCTGTATTTTGATGATGATTGTGTAGACATTCTACTTTTATTCTTTCTCACTAATAGTTACCCAAAGCAACTATTTCTCTGCAATTTTATAGAAAATTGTGTTTCTTTTAAAATACCTTTGTGTTTCTGCTGCTCATTGCTAAGTCATAACAGCTGGGGACTGTTACTAAAACTCTAACATTCCTCCTTTTGCTTCCCAGAAACACCCACAATAAATGGTATCTATTTTTAAGAAATTCAAATATTTGAAAGAAAACAAAAATATTTAAAATTTAGATAAAGTAGGGTGTGATTATTTACATTATTAAGAAATCAATCATAAAAAAATCTTCTGAGTGACCTTAAACAAAGAGGAATTTATGTATTTGCTATTACATAATCCAAAAAGATTACAAATATCTTTATATGAAGATACCTATTATATGCAACTAGATAATTCTTGCGCATATTTCCAAGGGAATAGGGTGGCTTTAAACCTTGATTTTAGATCCCTTTAGACTCCAGTGACCTCTTTAAAGGATATTGAGTGCTCCAAATTTTTCTAGAAGGAAAACATACCAGTTAATGAAGAACAACTGCATGAAGGTTTCTTTTGGAACCTGTGATCTCTTGGCAATCTACATAACACATTGGGTATTATGATAGTCACACTGAAAGAAAAGCTAGTATTTATAAAATTATTTCTGAATTGGGAAAATATCTTGCAGCATGAGGAATAGGCGCCCCTGGCTGGCTCAGTCAGTAGAACATGAGACTCTTGATCTCAGGGTTGTGAGTTCAAGCCCTGCACAGAGCTATTTTTTTAAAAATAATTAATTAATTAAGACATTGGGGGTGGTATGTGCTATGGTGAGCGCTGTGAATTGTGTAAGACTATTGAATCACAGACCTGTACCTCTGAAACAAATAATACATTATATGTTAAAAAAAAAAAGAAGAAGAAGAAGATAGCAGGAAGGGAAAAATGAAAGGTGAGGGGAAATGGGAGGAGGAGATGAACCATGAGAGACTATGGACTCTGAGAAACAAACTGAAGGTTCTAGAGGGGAGGGGGATGGGGGGATGGGTTAGCCTAGTGATGGGTATTAAAGAGGGCACGTTATGCATGGAGCACTGGGTTTTTTATGCAAACAATGAATCATGGAACACTACATCAAAAACTAATGATGTAAGGTATGGTGATTAACATCACATAATAAAAAAATAAATATGATATAATTCTCTTAATAGACTTCAGTGCAATGGGTGTTCTCCTAAGGTCTAAGATTCAATAGTTTTTCTCTGAGGTGCTCTTAGTTTCATGGCAAAACTATAGGGATCAATAAACTCAAAACTCAAGAAACCTAAAAAAAAAAAAGATATGAGGAGCAGATATAAACGCTACCCAAGTAAAAAAGAACAATTTTTTATTACTTAACTCTCCAGGCTATTAATCATCCTCTTATTAGGTATTTTTTTCTCCTTTAAAACCTGCAAATAAGATTTATCTATATTCCTTTATGGTCTCAGCTTCAGTTTTTATTTAAATAAGTTATTCATTAATTACATGGCTGCCTATTATAGCAAGAGGAAATGAGGATGATGTAGACGAAGTGGAAGAGAGACTTCTCAGTGTATACCTTTTAATACTATTTGATTTTTGAATCCATGTAATTATATTACTATTAAAAAATAAAGTTAGGGGGCGCCTCAGTGGCTCAGTCGGTTAAGTATCAGACTCTTGGTTTCAGCTCAGGTCATGATCTCAAGTCCCGAAATTGCCCCCGCCCCGTATGTCACCCTCAGCACTAAACCTGGAGGTTGCTTGTTCCTCTTCCTCTGTTCCTCTTCCCCTTGTCCACCCCCCTATAAATAAAATCTTTAAAAAATAAAGTTAAAATGATATACCATCAAACATTCATCCATCACACAAACATGAATATGTTTTCTCAAAATGTGTTTATTTAGCAAACTTATGGAAAGCCTGATAATTCTAGATTGATTCAAGTATCTTTATTTGGATAAAAGAATTATAAAACAGCATGATGCTAAAGAACATCTGAAGAACAGTATGAAGCATGAGAAATAGAATCAGAGAATCTGGGTACAATTTTAGCTCACAGCACTTATGAGTAGCATGACCTTGGCAAGTTACTTAAATCCGCCAAGCTTCACTTCTGTTACCTATGAGGAATGAGAATGATAATAATACTACCAGTCTATTCAACTCTCATAGTTGTGTAGACCCCATGAGAAACATATGTGAAAGCCCTTTGTGAATGGAGAAGTCCTAAACTTGTGCTAATTAATATCTTATATATCTATTTTCAAAGATTTTATTTATTTGACAGAGAAAAAGAGAGCTCAAGGATGGGGAGGGGCAGAGGGAGAGGGAGAAGCAGGGGCTCCATCCCAGGATCCTGGGATCAGGATCTAAGCCTAAGGCAGACATTTAACTGACTGAGCCACCTAGCTGCCCCAATATTTTATATTTTATTTAATGTTTCTAAGACTTACAAAAATGCACAAAGCCACTATGAGATCCATTGGGAAAAAGTCTATTTGTTTGCTTAATTTTTTGCTTTCACGTATCAAACAACTGAAGTAAAAGTGTTTTTGTCTTTGGCAGCCAGGTCAGCAGCAATGCCAAAATCAATGTTGGGACCACATAATCTACTCTCCTAGATCGATTACTTTTTCAGCATGGAAAATCAATGTTTGGGAGCTCTAGTTAATTAACATGATTCCCAGTAGGCATTTCAGGGGGAGTAAATTTGGTCTGCTACTAAAGTTTAAGAGAAATTGCAAGGCATGAATATTTGTTTAGCTCATTCATTCGTTCGTTCACAAATATTTGCTGAATGCCTACTCTGTGCCAGGCACTGTTCTAGGCCTTGGGGACAAAACAGTAAGCAAAACAGGCAAAATCTGATGCTTCCATGGAGTCTACATTCTAGTAGAAAATTAATTGAGCTTATAGCTTTTTTGGATCTTAACCACACACACACACACACACACACACAGACACACAAACACACACACACCTTATTTCTAACAGCTTTTCTTGCCTTCTGCTGAAAAAGCTTAAGACTGTTTTTTGGTGACAGAATTCTTCATTTATCCAAGACCAAACATGAAACACAAATAAAGCCTGTTCGGGTTGGAGGGGGACTGAACCCAGGGTCCAGGCTATTTCCTCTGGTACCCCACCCCCCAACACTTCCTGCTCTCGCCATTTTTTCACTGGGCCCAGGACTCTGCCGAGGACAGTTTATTTGACACTCCCACACAGGGAATTATTTCCACATCGATTTTGTTACCTAAAGAAATTCCTCAAAATCTTGTACCCACAGACTCCCAAGGGCTTTTTAAACTTTCTTTCCTGCTCTGGGTCTACTTCTCCCTCTTTCTTTCCACACAATATCCACATTACAGACTTTCTGGACTTTCTGATAATTTCCATAATAAGGACAGGTACCACTTATTGAAGATGTGCTATTTGTCAGAGTCTATGCTTGGCATTTTACATGCACTGACTTAGTTAACCCTCAAAATAGTCCTGAGAGATAGGCGTGAGTCTTTATTTTACAAATAAAGAATGATATTCCAAGAGGTGAAGTAATTTGTTTAAGGTTACACAGCTGTAGTAAGCCATATCTATCTGATTTCACAGTTGGAACTCTTAACCACTTGCTTCCCAGATTCTGTAAAGCTCTTTGATCCTGTCTGTATTTAGATAGTTTTAAGGATAATGCAAAGATCTGATGAGAGTCGGGGTGGAGGGTAAAGTTGGGGAGAAGGGGGTTGGGCGCAATGTTTGCTCAACAAGCTTGCCGTTGAGGGTTGTGATACTAGCTGTCATTTGAGGATGGCCTTATATATTCTAGACATTCTACATCTATTTTCTCCAATTTTCCCAGAAACTCTGGAAGGTAAATATGATTATCCCTATGATACAGGTGAAAGATTTCAGGCTCAGAGAGTTTATCACTCACTCAAGGCCTCAAAGGTAGTAAGTGGTGAGCCTTCTGCCTGCCTTTATACAAGTTTGGGGTTGCACTTATTCTCAGAATTGAACTGCAGGCCTCAAGCTCCCATATCTTGAAAAGAACAACAGAAACAACCACCACAAATTAAAAAGGAAGAGAATTCATCCACCTCTCCTGGAGCTGCCCAGGGCCTACAGCAAGCCAGCAGTAGCCTGTCTCCATTCTCAATCACATCTGATTATTAGACTCTCTGATCTGCCCTGCCTGTTGGCCCTGCCTAGCCCGAATACTCTTATTTCTGTTTCCCCAGCTGACTCATTTTCGTCCTTTCTGTACCTCTGTCCTCTCTCTCTCTGGGTACATGGCATTTTTCCTTCATTAGATTCTCCACATCCCTTCCATCGCTTCCCTCTCTTCTCTCTAATTCTTTTATCACCATGTGAATCTGCTTCCTTTTCCTTCCTTCTTTGAGGAGTGATCTAGTGCAATCGCTGTTCTGGAGTCTTTCTGCCTGAGAAAGACTCCTGGTTGTACTCTCCTGGTTAGTTGTCTGACCTTGGGAAAACCACTTATGCTTTCTGAGTCTCCATATCCTCATCTGTCAATGAACAAATGAGCAATGCAATCAAACCTCTACCATAAGTTTTTGAGATGTCTAAATGAGTAAACATATGCAGAGATTTTAGAATGTCATCAGACATATGGTGAGTGCTCCATACTAGTTTTAATTATTCTCTCTCTTGCTACCAACTCCCTTTCTCTTTCCCTCTTCCTCTCCTTTACATCTATATTTTGTTCTGCCTTAGCTAAAATAAAAAAAGTGAAGAGAGAGTTCCTACAGAATAGATACATTTATTCATTGGCATCATTCATTTATTTTTTCATTTGGTCTACATTTATTGAGTGCCTACTGTGAACGAGGTTCTGAACTGGGGACTAGGGTATAAAGATGAATAAAACATGCTTTTCCCTGAGGGGTTTATTTGTCTTGTAACAGTCAATCATGCTGTCCCATATTTTAACAAAATGAATGAATTCATGTATTTTAATAAGCCAACATGTAAGTCTACTGACTCTATTACCAACTTTCCCCCCCAAATCGGTCTACTCCTCCACCTCTACTCCTCTCCACCTCTTCTGCCACTACTCTAAGCCTACCACCACCATTCCACCTGGGTGAGCACCTTTTAACTGGATCTTTCCCAGCCTCTTTGGCACGACTGGCCTATTCTCTATTCAGCAGCCAGGGCTATTATTAGAAGAACAACTCTGATCCTGCCACCCTCAGGCTTAAAGTTGCTTTCAGGAGAAAAACCCAAATACCTGTCCTCCATAATCTGCCCGTGCCTCCCTCTTTCACTTCCTTTCACACAGTGTTTCTCCCACTTTCTCATATACATTTCCCTCCATTTCCTCACAACTGCTTCCTCTGCTCTGCTTTGACAAATTAATGCATACTCACTCTTCAGATTCAAGAAAATATTATTTTCTTGGGATGCCTTCTTGACCCTCTATCTAGGTCAGAGTTTTTTGTTTTGGTTTGGTCTGGTCTGGGTATATGCTAAGAATATACTTGATTATGTAGACTCTGAGAGTCTAGATTTAAGTTCTTGTCTTTTTCTAGAGCACTCACCTGAGCTTGTCTGATTCACTGGTGTGGTTTTACTTTGCTAACTGTAGGTATATCAGGAAAAGGTTCGTGTCCATTTTGCTCATCATTCTATCTCCAATGTCCAGGGCAGTGTGTCACTCATTGGAAGCATTTAATAAATATTAGCTGAATGAAGACTGAATGAATTTTTGTTCTGCCGTTGCTTAATTTCCCCAATGTGTCAGCACTCTTACTAAGGAAGCCAATCACCCTTAGCAGTGGGAATGTGAATATGAGAAAACTGAGTGAATAAGAGAAGATTATCTTGAATTGAAGTATAATTTGGATACTTTTGTCTTTTATACACTTAGTCAATGAGTCTACCAGGAATCCTATTTGGATTAAGAATCTATAAAGCACATTAAAGATGTATACTTTATATTTCCTGGACTTGGCTTTTCCATTCTAAAGTTGCTACTACTTGTGATTCTGAGACTCAAAGACATCACCATTATTTCAGCTTTCTGAATCTTTTAGTTATTGAAATTGATTTTTTTTTCCATAGTATTCCTTTTCACCCCTAATAAATCTATTTCCAAGCTTGGTAGTTATAATTTAGTTTAATTTAATTTATGAAACTGGTAAGATTTAGGCTACAAGGGGTCTATAAATGTACAATACATTGTTAATCTTGAAAGCCCCAACAAGCAGTGTTTCTACTTGAATTAAACTTGAAACCATTATTGGAGTGTTCAAATTCTCTTAAACCCAGAGAGAGCAATTTCCACAGATATAGATCTTTCCCCTTCCCACCAACTGGGTGAAAGCAGAATTTCCAGATATTCAAAATGTGAGGAATGAAATGAGAACATTCAGAAATTATCTGCTTGCAATAATTGTTCCTTGATGACACGTTCTAATTAGAAGTCACAGTAACTAAATTTCATAGAATGTCAGCTGGAAAGAGCCTTAAAAATAATCTCTCTAACCACCTTAATTAACAAACAAGGGCATCACTGTTGAGAAATGTGATGTGGCTCAGGCATGGCCAAAAAAGCATCAGCTGCAGAGTCAGGGAAAGGAGAAGAAAAGTGCCTCACTACTCATTATTGAATTTGATGGTTGGCTTAAATACTGGGATTTTCAAACAAATGTGGAGGTGAACTACACTAGGCTCTGAGAATATGGAGTAAATTTAGTAGGTATTTTCGATCTGTTTTAGCTTATATTCCCCCTCTGCTTGTCTCTGTGGACCATTCTTTAACAGCTGTCTATAATGTCCTGAAATTCCTTATCAGTGGAGGATCTGGGTTCATTTGGTAATACTTATATAGTCAAGAATATGATTAGGACCCTTTATTTCCATGTACTTGATCTGGGCATGGCTAATGCAAGGGATGGATCTAAGAGATCTTTTCGGTTGTCAAAATGTCTCTAGCTTAAAGATTTATTTAGCCTTCTTTCAGTATTAGCTAGTGAGTGCTTTATGTCACTGGATGCCAAGGGTCCTTCAAAATATTATAAAATCACAAGATGAGACACCCAAAGATCAATATATTTCATTATGGAATGAAAGGTGTTATGAGGCTGGGCAGAGATGGAATAACAGGAAGGGAAAGGACAGCTTTGTAAATATTTTCAGCCCCTCTGTTAAGAGTTTGAGATAATGTATTCCCAGGATAGATAATTAGGTCAAGAGAATTTTTTGAGTCAGGAAGTGATATTCCACTTTGTCCGCATTACGTTACTCAAGATCCAAACTGGGGTATAAGCATGGAGAAAAAAAAAGCAGCATCATTCATCACTGAAGTGTCTGGAGAGAATGTCCCATGAATCTGCAGACTCGGTTTGCAGGAATCATCTTTTCTGTCCTATGCTGTGGTGGAGGTTGGGGAGTTAAAAAAGCAAGTGGGAGAAGGCTAGGAACAAGACAAATTAAGTGATGGGACATCCTGGGAGATTTCTAGCTGCAAGAGGAGACAGTACCTGTTGGTGGAGCCTATATGCATATGAGAGAGATTTGAGGAGAAAGATATGGCTAAGCGATAAAAATTCTAGAGTCAGATAAAGTTTTATGTAAGTTTCCTTCCTAATAGTTTGGTAAAAATTAGAATATGCCAATCAAGTTAGTTAAACCAGATCTAATGCAACATATTTGGAGAAATCTGATATGTGGCAATACAGAATATCACTAAGGATGAACTGATGATGGATGGATGGATGGACAGATGGATGAAGGATGCCACATGAAGTTAGGATAGGGAAGAGGAAAAGCATTAGATATCTGAACTCTTTCTTGAACTACCAGTATTTCCAGACTGGTGGTTACTTTTTTTAATTAATAGTAATTGCTTATACTTTTAAAGCTCTCTTATATATATCATTCAACTGTGATACAGGAATAAAAGCAATTAACAAGAGAAATAAGCTAGAATGAAAGTGAAAATCTGTGCATGAGAAAGCCCTGAGGCTCCATAAGAATTTTTCAACCCCCTTTTGATCAAAATAATCTAATTGGATTAGATTCCTTGGGCTATTTAAGCCATCAGCCAACATAAGCTACTACAGTAAATTCAAAGAATTAAGGAGTTTACTAGCTGTTCAGCTTGCCTTCGCTTTAGTAGCTATGACAAATGTTAAGATACTGAACTGCTTTCCTATGTGGATGTTGATTGAGCTTCAGTTCCCCCATCTGTGAAGCTGGATAAGGTGATCTTTAAGGATTCTTCCAACTCTAAATTTTCATTTCTCAATGATTCTAGTTAAACCATACAGAATACACCAAGTTAACCAGATTGTGCATTCATTTCTTCTTAAAGAATGCAAAAAACGCAAAGCACAAAGATGCAATATTAGTGACAAAATCTTCAAATAATGGAATTTATACTTCTATATTACTTGAGGGGTTATTTCTTTAAAAAAAAAAAGATTTTATTTATCTGTCAGAGAGAGCGCACACACAAGCAGGGTGAGCGGTAGGCAGAGGAGGCAAGGGAGAAAGAGGCTGAGCAAGGAGCCCGATGCGGAACTCGATCCCAGGACCCTGGGATCATGACCCAAGGTGAAGGCATATGCTCAACCAGCTGACCACCGAGGCATCCTGAGGATTTATGTCTTTTATCAAGAAGTCAGTAACTGGAGAGTTCTTTTGAAAATATTTTCTCATCCTAACTTTTTCTAAGTGAGAAAATGAAAACTCATAAAGATGAATAACTAGCATGAGGTCACAGAGCTAGAATTAGAGTTGGCATTAGAATACTGGTCTTCTCTTCCTAGTCCAGAGTCTTGCACAGTATTTTCCATTCCAAAACTCATCCTGAATGTTCCCTGATGATGCTGATGCAATTTCTGACCAAGACCTACAGCTGGACTTTATGAGTATTTCCTGGGCATTTAAGATGCAGTTATTTGCATTGAGAAACTATCTCAACATGCCACAGCTGCTCATTCATATGCATAAACTTATGTAGACATTGATTTAAAGAAAGAAATATAGGTTGCATTGTAAGTAAGCTTCTTGAATGTTGTATACACTCTCATTTCTGGGAACCTTTAGGTATAGAAGCTGTCTATATTTTTCCGATGGTAAATTACATATTCATTTTAAGTTTCCATCTCATCTTTGACCTTATAGAGAAATAGACCATGGTGTCCAACTCTGGTTTAAGCTTGTGACTTAATTAAGACTAGTAACTCTGGAAAAGAATTTCACTTCATTCTGAAAAGAATGAGTACTTTTTTTTCTTTTAATTTAATTTCTTAAATTAGTTTCACAATTTAAAAGGAGTAAAAAAGATTACTGAAATGAACTTCTGCTTTAAAATATAGTAAGTTACTTAAAAAATTTTAAAGTGATGCCTTAATGACTTTTTTCTTTTGGTCTGTAAAGTCATCTGTCAGGATGAAGTTCAATCTTACCTCATCCTCACTCAACTGCTTCTCTACGCATTTGCAGGAGAGGCCATAATGAAAGGGAATGAAGCCTGAGTAGGTTCACTGTTTCACTGGATGAGGAGTTCTAGCAAGATTTGTGAATTTGCTTGATAATCTGTATTTAGAGGGGAGGTATAGTCTAGGTAGAGGTGAGTGGCACATGAACTTCTTAGATCCCCTGCAGCCTGACCTGTCCCTAGTAAAACCACTGAGGCATGACCAATCATTGAGTTACACATGCCAGAAATCAAACCTAGTAATGCCGCTTTATGTGAATCGTCCTGGACTCCAGGTAGAGGGAATGACAAACCACAATTTCTGCAGGGTCCTCAAGTATTCTAGTGCAGTGCTTCTCAAACTAATGTACATATAAATAACCTATGGATCTTGATAAAATCTGGATTCTGAATCGAGTAGGCCAGAGTTGGGGCTTGAGATTGTGCATTTCTACTGGCTCTCAATTAATATCTATGCTCCTGGTTCATAGACCACACTTGGTAGACCAGGACTCTAGAATAATTCCTTTTTTCCCCCAGCTTTCTGCATGGCTTACTCCCTGATTTCTTTGAGATCTCTGCTGAAATATGAACTTATTAGCTAGGCCTTCTAGACCCACGATATATTTCCCTGTTACTATTACTTTTACCTTTCTTCCTGTTTATTTATGCTACTGATCATCATCTAACAAATTTAATATTTATTTGAGAGGCCTTTTGGCTCACTTTTTTATCATTTCCTAAGAACATTGAGTGGGGCATAATAAGTGTTCAGTAAAAATATCCATTAACCGAATACACGTATAAACGAACCACATGGTCACTCTGCCACAGTTCCATAAACCAGACCACATTTATAAGTCTCCAGGCAACAATTAACTCTGTCCTTGGGGCTTTTCTTTCAGGAACTCAAGTAGTCTGTTAAAAAATAAAAGGTGGATCACTGGGAGTTGTATGGAAGTATTGAATCACTATAATGTACACCAGAAACTAATAATACAGTGTATGTAAACTAACTGGAATTTGAATAAAAGCTTAAAAAAAAAAAGGTGGACAAAATCAGACCCCTCCATGGTCTACTCAAGTCCCTGCTTGTTGATGGGGACCCCCATTGACCTCTTCCCTGCTTGCAGGCCCTTCTGAAGGCTTTGCGGGATCCAAAACAATGCCCCGAGCAGTCAGATT
The DNA here is from genome assembly GCF_003265705.2 of Callorhinus ursinus. Lineage (NCBI taxonomy): Eukaryota > Metazoa > Chordata > Mammalia > Carnivora > Otariidae > Callorhinus > Callorhinus ursinus. The sequence goes on from NW_027397097.1 coordinate 13,043,040, forward strand.
AAAGCCAAAAGGATATTGATGGTTGCCATAGGGATATCTTGGCAATTAATTGTCTCTGTTTTGTACTTTATCCAACAATTTATATTGTTCACTTCATTCTCATAGTGAATAGCTGGTGCTTTTTTACTTCAACCCCAGTCAGTGATCTCATAGTAAGTAGAGGTATTATTACATAGTGAGAAGGCAGCAAATGCTGTAAAGGTTTGCCCCAGTCTGATTCAGAGAAATGCTGTGTTAGACCCTTTTTGATAAATGTATAATTTGGTTACAATCAATGACTTTTTAAGAAAAAAAAAAAGATTTATTTATTTATTTGAGAGAGAGAGTGAGAGAGAAAGAATGTGTGAGAGGGGCAGAGGGAGAGAGAATCTCCAGCAGATTCCATGCTGAGCATGGAGCCCAGCGCAGGGCTCAATCACATGACCCTGAGATCATGACTTGAGCCGAAACCAAGAGTGGGATGCTCAAGAGACTGAGCCACCTGGGAGCCCCAGTAACTTTTTAAAATTCACCAGTGGTGTTAAAGTTGAGTTTTGGAACTTTAAAAAATGTTAGAGCTTTAATCATCTTTTCTTTGTGTTATATTACAGAACAATAGCTGTAGATTTCCCTCAATGCAGGAGAAAGAATGTTTATCCACTAGGGTCACATCTTTGTAAGGCACCACCTAAAAACTGCATCAACACCAAATGCCCAATCTGAGGACTCATTTACCATTTTCCGCATCTAATATCAGAACCCCAGGCAATTTATTCAATATTCATTCAGCAAATATTTCTTAAACACTTCCTATTAATTATTTGCCAGCACACTGAAGATATTATATTGCATTTCTAAAACAAATGGAGACCCATTCAATAACTCTTTAATAAAGCATAGTGAAATTCATGTTGTGCAAATTCTCTCAGGACATAAAATGAGTGATAAATGGGTTCTTGCCCTCTAGAAGCTTACTTGAATGGGGAATTGTGCAAATCATGTTAAGGGACATACAAACTCTCTGAATGTAGGTCTAGAGAGCTCAGAGAAAGAATCAATTAACACCGACTTAGCAGATAAAAGATGATTGCATAATGGAACTGACATCTGCAGGCCCTCAAAATGAGTAGAGATAGAAAGGGAGAAAGGAAGAAAAGGGAATTCCAGGGAGAGGAACCCACATGAGCAAAGGCCCAGAAACAGGACTTCTCAGGACCAAGTGTTGAAATGTAGAAAGCAGTCCTGTGTAGCATGGGAGGGTACAAAAGGATGATGCTGGTGGGTGATGATGGTGTAGAGTGAAGAGGGAGCATGGAGGTTGGCTGGGACCATATTGTGAAGGGCACGGAGTTTGTGCACAGGTACCTTGGGATTGTATCCTAGAGAACCATAATTCCGAAAGCACTGGGGAAGATGGCTGGAAAGGGATAGGAAAGGGGTGTAGATGTATATGCATGTGTGGGGGGAGGGCAGGCATTATGGTTCCTTTTTTGAAGTAGTGTTGGAGTAACTTCACTAACTAAATAAAGGTAATTGGAGTTTTTTACAAGAATTAACTTCCCATATTTCTTAAGTAGAATTATTCCTTAATTATCAGATACATGGTCCTCTTAAAAAAAGAAATAGAGAAAATAACTTCATTATTTTCTTCCTAATATCAATATAATACATATTAGTTTCCAAGTAAGCATGTGATAGAAAGATTAAAAAAAAAAAGGTAGTATAAATGAATCACAATCACGCCACCAGAAAAAAACATTGTTTACATTTGACGCTTCAAATGTGGCTTTAATTCTACTACCTAGAACTAGACATTGAATAAGTTTTAATGATGGATAGAGTAACTTAAACAACTGGGGGCAAGCTCATTTTAAGCAGAAGTAAGTACAACAACTTTGGTCTTACTTTGCACAGTAAAACTTGCCAAGGAAGACATTTATTGTTACATTATGATAATTATAAATTGTTTATAATTATTCCAAAAATGTGCTAAGTCTTATGAAAAACACAGTTGGAAATTGTTTTATATTTTGCAATAAACACTTGTTTAGCACTTATTTTCTGCTTTGAAGCAAAAATGAAAAAATGCAAGTAGTAAAACCGAGTCATCCCTCCAATCTTCAATTATTTTCAAGTGGAAACTCAAGTGCTAAAGAATGGTAAATGTTATTCACTAGTTCAGCAACTCTTTAACAATTACCAATAATATGTATAACACTAAAAACTGATTTATCAGTGAACAAAATATAGGTTTTGTGCCTGCACACATGGAGTTCAAAATCTTATTTAGCTTAGCAAGATATTTTTTTTCCCTCTGCCTTTCCGAACAGAAATCCCACCCATTTTAAAAATCTGGCTCCATTTCCCCATTTCCGTGAAGTACTCTTGTACTGTTTTGACTCCTGCAGCTTTATTCCTTCTCTGACATTCCATAATTCTCAGATATGGTGTCATTTTTATATAATTTTGGTCCTACGTCATCAGAAAATGATCTCTGTTAAATGTATCTAAGTCCCTTCTCCTCAGTAAGATTATAAAAACATTCCTTAAAGACAAAGACTTGGGATGGGTGTAAGGGCCAAATTTTCTGAATATCTAGTAATACTGAGGAAGGAATCTAGTATATTCCTGATAAAAGCATTTGAATGTAACTGAAAAACTTATTTACTGGAAGCCTGGTTCCTGACCATACCAAAAGAGAAGTCAATAAAATTTGTCTTAGCATGGACACCTCACAATACTGGTGCAAATGAAGGGGATCTGGTAAGAATTTCCTAATGGACTCTCATGGCATACTCTTCTTTTCACTTGTTATCTTAAAGGTAAATTGTTCATTATTTCCTAAAATTGTCATATAATTTAAATGTCCCTAAATGATCTAAACAACAATCCAATCAGTTTTCCATTTCAAACAATAGTTAAATTAAGTCACAGTTACACATTAAATTTACAAAGGAGGAAAGAGGATTGCTTGACGTTACATTACCACATTTCCAACTGATTTAAAGCTGTGATGAATTAGAATACAGATAGACTATTAAAATAGGAAGTTCTGTGAATCCTATCTGTACTTTGGCATTTTGAAATAAGCTTATTGTTTTTATTTACAAATTTCTTCAGAAGCACTTTGAAAATCTATTACATGATTTATAAGACATGTTTTGAACAGGCATCTTCACAAAGTACGGCACAGTATCCAAATTAAGTATATCGCTTAAAGGAAACAAAAGCTGTAAGGAAGCTTAAGATGAAGATTTATGTTGATAGAACTATGACATGCTTGTCCTTTATTGTAACGTTTAAAGTTTAAAATCACTGTGTTCAAGGACATTTGAATGGCTACCTTCACTATCAAGGACTTCTAATTGGTGTAATTGGTGTTGGAGATGAACTTTTTCAGAAATGGGAAAACAGCTTGGGATATTTATGCCATGTGACAGGTTATGGTGAAGGGCATACAGTTTGAGACTGAACGAAAACAGCTATAAAGAAAATGGAAAAATTCCACGGGAAAGTTCTTATTCCATATGAAGTAGAATTTGCTCCTCAAATTATGCTCACCCAAATGTTTTTTATTCTCTATTTTACAATGGATCCTTCTGGAGCCAATTTACTCCTATTAGAAGACATGTCTACTAATTTTTAAGAAGTAGAAAGACTTTCAAAACTGGGAAGAACATTTTCTCCTGGTGCTGTCATCATCCATCTTTGACAATTACAAATCCCCTCTTCCCCAGCTCTCTGGCCATATCTAGGTAAGGCCAATAGGAGAAAGCATTTAATACATTTTTTTTATACCTAAATTGCAAATTCTAATTCTAAAGTCAGGCAAAATAAATGTAACATTCCAAAAGACAATGGCAGAATGTTTTCTTTATTTTCACGGGAAATATGTGGTTGGCCACCATTATGGTAAAATCTAAGATGTCACAGGCAAGACACAAACCAGTCTTCCAAAGAACAACAGACCAACTGACATTAAGAAAGAATCACTTTAAAAGGTCAAAGAAGCTCTTTATACCCCCACACAAAAAGGCTCTCCCTTAATGTCATCTTGTACTTTCATGTTTACCTGTTTAATAGTCCTGTCTGCTAGCCATGTGGACCAAGGGTAATTAACTACATTTCTTAAAGACAGAAACCACACCCCTTTGCTTTTTTGTAAAAAGTCTTAGCCCACTGTGGGTGCTTAACTATATTTCATTAACAAAAGGAGTAATCTACATACAAATTTGCTGAAAAATCAACCACACAGTAGGTAACATCCCTGTTGTCTCACTGAGCCTCATTCTGATCACAGAAACAGATGTTCAAACAAACCAAAGAGAAGAGTATGGCTAATGCAATTTAGGATAGCTCATCAAGTCTCAGTTGGCTAATCTGATTTATGACATCTCACCAAGTTTCAGGGTTTATAGTAGTGTGTTACAAATAAGCGATACTATAGCAGAAAAAGCAAAACAAACAAGCCTCAAGGACAACAAAAAAACCGTGTTAGTGTTAGTAAGAGTTAATGCCACAAAGAGAGAATATGGTCCACTGATCATGGTCTGTTTCTCTCTCTCCTTGCTTCTAAAGGGATTCAGGAACAACCATCTTCCCCCACTGAATGTGCCACTTAGGCATGTGGATTTTGACCTAAAGACAGTGGAGACCCTCCAGGCTCAAGAGAAACTTTTGCCCCTCCCATAAACACATAGAAGAATCTCAGTTGGGGGTCTTTCCCAGAACAAGGGCTATTAGCAGAAGTAAGTTTTATCTGAGTGACCCATCTGTATGGCAAGGCAAATATCTAATTACCAAACATCTGTTCTTCTTATGGCCCTGTGAAGTGGACTCCTTTCCTCTGAAGTCCCAGACCCCTACCCACTTCTTAGCTCAGGATGACATATATACCTTATTTTGCGTGTCTATGTGGATTCCCTATACATATGCTAGTAAATTTGATTTTCTCCTGTTACTCTGTCTCGTGTCAATTTGATTCTTAGTCCACCTTAATTCTTTTTATAATCCATTGCTGACCAAAGTGTGTACCAGATAAGAACATAAATAATAAAGCTGATGCCAGGTTTTTTATTTTTTAATTCATATTTCAAACAGGATTTTCTAACTGATGTTTTCCTTGGAAGATTAAGAGTAACAAAGCCTCATGTTCTTTGGACATGGAGCACCCATTTTTCAGGACAGGTAAGTTTTTAAAAAAGCCTTGTTGGTGGAGACTGGTTAATACAGGTGATCAGAAATGTGGGTACATATTCACAAAGAAACAAATTGGAACATTGTAAGTGTGCATTCTCACTGACCTTCAGGTTGGTATTGTGCTATAATTGTCACCGTCTGTCCAGCCCCCTTCAGTGCAGCGGCAGCCTGTTCATGAGATGCTCCACGGAGGTCAATGCCATTCACCTGGAAGAGGAAGCCAGAGAATTTTGGCATTTCATAAGGCAGATTATTCTGATAGAAGAAAAATGTTTCTCCAAACTGAGAAGCTAAGATTATGTCCCCTGCTTCAAAACCCCTCCCATCCTAACCAAGGCATGTGAGTGTTACTTAGCAAGTCTCAGGCTCATGACAACTTTTAGTTAGCAAAGACATGGAATTTCATCTCGTGGCGTTTATAGTATGTCTGACTGGGTTGAAACTTCGTCTAAGCATGTCTACCAGAATTTTAGTGTGCGCATTTAATGTGCCTCTGTGAGTTTCCTAGATTTCTGGGGGTGGTCATGAGCCTTCAAAATTAGAGGAAAAACGGGATAGTGAGGACAGACACATGTAACGTACACAGACGAGTGTGTGCTGACAGATTAATGTATTCAGACGAGGTTTCGGGGCAGACTATGAAATGCAGCTGGCTACCTGCCAAATCCCTCCTTTTGGTCGTATGCCTGGTCCTGTCATCCCGAGCTTGGTTGGACAGCCCTGAGCCTTGTTCCAAAATAAACTTGACTGCCCCATTTCTCATGTACAATTCCAGAATGAATTCTGACAAAATGAAACAAAGAATGCCTGGAGTTTATGTTGCTGTTGCTAACTCCCATTTTGGGGCCGATGCCAAAAGAGAAACAGAACATCTAAAAAACAAGCACAAAACTCTGCCGAAAGGGAAAAATCATTCTGACGTCAAATTTAATGAGAAGTAAAAGCTAAAATCTTTCTCAAATCAATTCAGTCTTAGTCAACATAATATAATTACTGAGTGCTTTCCAACGTCAGGGCTCTGTTTCTGCCTCAGGAGAGGGACCAGGGGCGGAGAACAAAGGTGAACAAGGCAGGCCCCTAAGCAGCTTTTCTGCTTCGACTGAACACACAGTAAATCCAGTTTTCCAACCTACAAAGAGCTAGTTTTTTGCAGCTGATGCCACAATTTGGCTTCCTTTTATTTACAGAGAAGCTGGCTATCGTCCATGAAAAGTAATAATAAAAAAACCCTGACCAGTTGCATGTAAAATATAAAATCTTATTTTGCCTCTCATCTTTTTGACAACGATACTGGGTGGTGGATGGTGAGTTGCCTCTGTTTCCCTGTCGGGGCTGAAATATCTGTGTTCTTTAATTCTACACCCTAGTCCTCTCATAATAGCTTCGTGAGAGTCTCCTTATCCACTTTTATAATTGTCCATGCCTCTTCCCTGCTTTCTATTTTGGTGAGCTCCTTACTGAGAGCATGGATGACATGGTAACATGGAGAAGTCCAGGCAGCTGGGTGTGGCCTGACCGTGCCACTCACCAGCTGAGCCACTACCCTTTCACCTCCCAAGACTCAATACTCTTCTGCCTCGGAGGGAAGGGATTGTAAGACTCCTTGAGTCTAAAGCCCCTTTGAACTATAGAATTCTGGATTTACCTGTTAGGAGACGACAGTCATTTCAGACTGTCTAGTTACAGATGAGTCAGAATAGGACTCAGACAGCCGAAGAGACAGGAAAAGTAAGAAGATATAGGCTCTTGCCTATAGGAAACTGAATGAAGAAACTTCGTGAGCCAAATAATCTCTTGTCAAACAATTAGGGTTAACTTCTTATTAAAAAATAATATATGATTGTGGTAAATGAATTCTAATGTTTCAGAAAGGTATCTGAGGAAAGTAAAAAAAATCCCCTCAACCATCTTCCCTCCCAGAGGTAACCAATGTTAGCAGTTTTTTGTGTATACTTTTTAGAAATCTACTATATGCGTATGCATGCACCCAACTTTATCTCTATTTCTGTTTCTTTCTTTACATATTTTAGTATATCATCATACTTTTAGTTAAGTGAATAGGATCATATCATATATATAATTTTATAACCTGCTTCTGTTTTGCTTTTCATTTAACAATATATGTTGGACAACTTCCGTATCAGCTCATACCATTTTACCTTCTTAACAAAAGCCCAGTAATCCACAGTATGGATGGACCAGCATTTTTTTCAAAAGGATTCCCACCATTGTAAGTTGTAAGGTTGTATCCAGATTTTTGCTACTATGAACACTTATGAAGGTGTTTCTGAAGGGTAAATTCCCCGGAAAGATACTTTCTAAGTCAAAGGGTACAGGCATTATTTGTTTCTCTTAATTTTTTCTTGCATGTTTTTAACATGATTATGTATTCACTTAGCAAACAGAAACCAATAAAGGAAAAAGCAAAAAAAAAAAAAAAGGCCAGAATCTCCTAGTCCAAATAATGTGTTGATATAAAAAAATAAAACTAATATATGTACATAATGCACATACATAGAATTAAAGCAATACAAAAGGCATAAAAATAAAATGGTCCCCCTAACTCTATTATTCTAAGCGTAACCATTTTGATAGCTTTTTGTATATACTACCAATTATTTTTGTTATGAATATAAGGAGGTTTATCAAGTTATAATTTTAAAATTTTATACAAGTGAGATATTTTACATGTAGTTTTATACCTTTATTTTTCCCACTTACTAATATATCTTAAAAGAACTTTCTTCATTCACATATTCCTATACATTGTCCTGTTCCTTTTGATAGCTGTGAAGTGTTTTATTATTTATTATTTATTTATTTTACCAGTGCAGGGTTGATGGACCCTTAGGTTGTTTCAGTATTTTGCTATTATAAACAATGCTACAGTAAATACCACGTAACAACAACTTGTCGAATAAAGGGTGTGAGTGTTAAATTTTGATGCTATTGTCAAGCTGTCTCCAAAAATTTATACTCTCACACACAAACTATGACGGACTTTCCTCACAGTCTTGTAGAAATTGCATATACTCCAACATTTAACCTTTGCCGTTCTGATATGTAGACAATTTTATTTTCAAATTTTGCCTTCCTACAATTATGAAGTTAAACATCTTTTTATGTTTGCTGGTTATTCATGTTTCTTTTTGCATAAAATGGCAGTTTGCTTATTTCACCTATTTTCTACTTATATAGTTTTTTTTTTTTAAAGATTTACTTATTTATGAGAGAGAGAGAAAGAGAGACAGAGTGTGTGAGGAAGAGGGGTAGAGGGACAGAGAGACAGAGTCCCAAACTGACTCCTTGCTGAGCGCGAAGCCCAATGCGGGGCTCGATCCCACGACTGTGAGCTCATGATCTGAGGAGACTGCTATGAAGTACTAAATGCCTTAAAAACTTGTTCTTCCAACACTTAAACATTAGAACATAGGAGAAGGGACCTGCCCAGAGTCATACCAGAGTTAGCATAGCCCCGGGTTTCTCTTGTCCAGCCTAGGCTTCTTCCCTCTGTAGCAGATATATCCCACTATGGGTGAGTGTTCATTTTCCACTGGGCCAGTAATAACCAAATCTGGCTGTTATCCTGAACCATACCACACTGCCCAGGTACCTGTTGATTTTCCTCCAGGTTTTGGCAAACATGCTCTCCTCCAGTCAAATTTTTCAAGGTCACTTTGACTCTTATTTCCCTCTCTGAGGTTTTGAGATTTTATCAGTAATCTTTGCTCAAATAACATTTTTAGGTGTATTTAAAAACAGTTTACATCATTGATATGACATTGTATTTTATTTTTTTTTAAACAACTTTTTTAAAGATGTATTTATTTATTTGAGAGAGCACATGAGTGGAGGGAGGGGCAGAGGGAGAGGGAGAAAGAGACTCTCAAGCAGAGTCCCTGGTGAGCACAGAGCCTGATGGGGCTCCCATAACTCTGAGATCATGACCTGAGCAGAAATCAAGAGTCGAATGCTTAACTGACTGAGGCACCCAGACACCCCAGAGAAGGAGAGAGAGTCTTAAGCAGACTCCATGCTGACCATGGAGCCTGATGTGGGGCTCGGTCCCATGACCCTGAGATCACGACCTGAGCCAAAACCAAGAGTTGGACACTTACCTGACTGTGGCACCCAGGTGCCCCTGATGACATTTTAAAATACCAAGTGTGACAGAGCCTCATATATTTATTATTTCTATTTTTCTACTTCAGCTTGCATTTTCTCTTCTTTAAGCATAAACTGGGAAATTGGAGGTCACTATTCTTTTTTTTCTTTAAATTTTTTAATTGTTATGTTAATCACCATGCATTACATCATTAGTTTTTGATGTAGTGTTCCATGATTCATTGTTTGTGTATAACACCCAGTGCTCCACGCAGAATGGAGGTCACTATTCTTGAGTTTGATAATTATAACCAGTTAACATTCATTGAGCCTCAAGCATGTTCATATGCTTATTATACATATTATATATTAGAGAATTATTATACTTATAATATATACTTATTATATTATTATACTTAGATATTTACACATTATCTTGTAATTCTTAGGAGGCTAGGATTATTTTTCTGGTTTTATGAATAAGAAAATTGAGCTCAGAAAAGAATCACTGACCTGCTCAAAGTTAAACAGTTGGAAGAGGTTCAGGATTTAAACAGTCGAATTAAAACTCCTGAGCTCTTAATTCCAATTCCTACTGCTTTTCCTTTAATATGTTATTCAATTCTGAGTCTATGCTTCTAAGATTCCAGTTCTGAAGCTTGCCTCTCAAGCTCCCTGAAACTGACAGAACACAGTTGGGTGTGGCACCCTGGTCAGCTCTACCATGGCCCCAAGCAACCTGGTTTAAACATCATGACCCAGTTTATAATGATTTGATCACACCAGGCTGAAGCAAAAGGCTTTGGGCAGGCTAGAAAAATTCCATCTAGTGCTGTTTATGTATACAACTGTCACTGGATCATAGAAAAAAACTAAATTCTACTTGTTATGACATCCTTTTCACAACCATGTTGGTAATCAATAGAAATTTTAGCACTTCTAGTTGATTCAAGTAGTTGTAGGTTTTATTCAGATGCTAATGTGAAGGTGAACCGTGCGCCATGTCCAGAGTCAACACTTTAACTATTTTTTTTTAAAGATTTTATTTATTTGACAGAGAGAGACACAGTGAGAGAAGGAACACAAGCAGGGGGAGTGGGAGAGGGAGAAGCAGGCTTCCCGCCGAGAAGGGAGCCCAATGCGGGGCTCCATCCCAGGACCCTGGGATCATGACCTGAGCCAAAGGCAGGAGCTTAACAACTGAGCCACTCAGGCGTCCCTATCTGTTTGTTTTTAAAAGATGAATATTATGTTGGCTACTTCAACCACAAGGGCCCCTGGTTTGGGGCTCCAGGGGTTACCTGAGTAAATAACTCTGTTTTCCAGAAATAATTATCTATTTCTTAGTATTATAGAAAGGATGATATCAAGGGCCTCCTGAGTGGCTCAATCAGTTAAGCATCTGCCTTCAGCTCAGGTCATGATCCCAGGGTCCTAGGATGGAGCCAGCACTGGGCTCCCTGCTCAGCAGGGAGCCTGCTTCTCCCTCTGCCCATCCCTTTACCCCTCCCTTTGCCCCTCCCCCTGCTCGTACTTTCTCTCTCTCTCTCTCTCTCTCTCTCAAATAAATAAATAAAATCTTTAAAAAAAAGGATATCAAAATCAGAGAATTTCAGAAATGGGGAGAGCCCATTTGTATGTATGTATGCATGCCTTTAAGCTGATTCAGCCACATTACATATTCTTATATCCTTGTCTCCCATCATGCTGACCTTTTTATTTCTCTAATTTAGGCATTTCTGCACTTTGCACATGCTATTTTCCCTATCTAGAACGTAATTTTTCATCCCTTCTTCACCTGGAAAACTTCTCCTAATCAAAGACTCAGTCTGAATGGACTATGGAACATGCTTACTTGTGAACTCCTGAAGGCAGGAACTCATCTTATTGGAACTTGTGTCCCTAGCACAGCACCTGGCAAATAGTAGGTACATGATAACTAAAGAGGCGAGTGAATGAATAAGCAAGTGAATGGGTGGAAAATATATTCACATTACGTTATTCCAGGCAAATGGTCATCTAACCTTGATGTGACACCGGCTTTACTCTGATGAACTCACTGTCTTTCAGAGAAATCCATTCCACTTGGGGTCAGCTCTCATGATAAAAAAAAAAGTTCTTTGTGTTGAATCTAAATCATCTTCCTGGTACTTTCTACCTCTTGGTTCTACCTCCTTCTTCCGAGGGCTCACGGAACATTTCTTCTTTTAGATGATGCTCTAACATTTGAAGACAGTTTTCTCATTTCTATGACCTCACTCTCTTCCTCATCTCTCCATATCATTCTTACCAAATGACCACTTGCCTCTGCTTACATACCTCTAGTGACAGAGAACTCCTTCTTTCCTTAATCTATTCATTCCATTTTGGGATGGCTCTCATGAGTGTTATTTCTAGAATCTTGATATTATTTAATACCTGATCAGAGACTCAGTTGAATGCATGTGAGGTGAAGTATGGCAACAGGGATGCTTACTTATGGCTATTATCCTTGAATGTGTACCCATTTAGAGCTAAACACAGAGCTGACATAAATTTGGTTTTTAAAAACTATCCATTTTAGTTATTTCTTCTTCCAGTTTAAGAGAGGAAGTGAACTTGAGTGACATATAGCTATTATCCAGCAATTCACCATTCAATAGAGGACACTGACAGATAAACACACATTTAAGCAGCAGGTGGTAAGCGCAAAGACAGGAAAAGGTCAGAAACTTCTGGGACAGGAAGGAGGGGCCCCTACTGAAGGTATGAGGAGGTCTGAGAAGGTTTTCTGGAGGAAGTGAGATCAGAAACAAGATATGAATGAGTTATCCGGGTAAGGATGGGTGGGAATGCCTGTGGAGTGTGGTGGTAGATGAGTAGCAAGAGTATTCCAAGCAGAGAGGGGAGGGACATGTGAAGGTCTGGAGGTAGGACAGGGCTTGATCATCTGAAGAAAAGAAAAGAGTTGTTGGCAAATGGCAGGGAGGGGAGAAAGGAGAGTGGGAAGGAGGTGAGAGATGACAAGGGAGAAATGGAGGTGACGATGATGATGACGGTAGTGGTGGTGGTGATAGCTGACATTCACATAGCACTTACTCTGTGGCAGGCCATGTTCTGAGCATTGCCTATTATCAATTCCCTTAACCCTCATAATAGTTCTATGAAGAACGCATAATACTGTCCATTTTACAGAGGAGGAGATTGAGGCACCGTCATTAAATAGATTGCCCAAGGGTCCACTGTAATAAATGGCAAAACCAGGACTTAAACTCAGGCAATCTGAGTCTCTCTTTGCTTCGCTTGTGCCTCATGATTGTTCTTATCCTTGAAATTGTTAATAAAGCTTGATACTGAGTCAAATTCCTTATCATTCCTAACTATGACATATCAATGCTTTTCAAAGATCTGGCAGTGCAGGGAATGACAAGCCATATTAGCGAATTTGGAGTTTCTTTTGATGCAATGGGGAACCATTTCGCAGCTGAGAATTGAAAATATCATGTTACCATCACTCCTATACCCTAGGAGTGCTTATAGCTAGAGAAAATGCAGGAGGCAGGTGCCGTTGCCAGCCCTGTTAAGAGCCTCTGGTGATGAATGTATCCCTTTGGAAATACTTTTCAGAGCACAGTACCACTCCTTGTGGCTGTTTTGGTTTTCAATCCCAGCTCAGGTCATTTGCCTGCTATGAAAACTGTCAAGGGAAGAACACTGGTTTAGAGTTGGAGCAACAGGATTCAAATCTTGGACCTGCCATTTCTTAACTCCAGGACCTTGGGTAAGTTACCTAACCCCCTTGAGCTTCAGTTTCTCCATATTCAACAAAGATATTAATGCTTATTTTGCCAGCTTGTTGTCAGGATGATTAGAGATAACACAAATAAAGTACTTAACATAACACTTCACATACTGAGTAGGTCATAAGTGGTTGCTATTCCTATTAGAACGTACCTATTATATATGAACCAGGATTTTAAAATGGCTTTTGTTGGCAATAATAAAATCAAAGAATAGATTTAGTGTAAGATTGTCTTGGAATAAGAGTAGTTAAAAACTACAAATTTAACTGAATAATCATGAAAAAATGCAAAGGGGTGAACCAGTGGGAAAGGGAGAGATAATTGGCACTAGATTTCAATTAAAACTAGTCTGTACAGAACACAGGGGACTGTTTCAAGCAAATTATTTCATAGTTGGGGGTCTAGTTGGTATATGGCAGGGGGCAGCAGGGAAGAAACTGGGGCAGAATCCAAACTATTTCTACTTTATTCAGAGAGACTAGGGATAATGAGATGAGCAGATATATTACCAGTGAATTAAATGAATGTAGAAGGCTCCAACTTTTCTCAAGAGGGAAGAAATCTATTTTCATTTTCCTAAAGCGATGTGATGTAGTGAGGTGGAAATTTGCATTCTGTTGCTAAATTTGCCACTAACTTACTCAGGCCAGCCACTGAGCTACTGTGGGAAGTGGAATGTTCTAGGCCCCACTGTCTCGAGGGTCCCCTGTAATTCAAAATTTGATGATTTCCACGGCTTAAAAATAACATCTCAAAAGCATTTTACAGTCAGTAGTAAATTGTTTTCCCACCTCATATTTCTTACCAAATAAGGTGGGACATAAACAAACAAATATAATAAAAGCTTCCCATGTATTAACTGATCCTTATCACATACTTACGAGGGAATCAAGGAAACTATAAATAACCCATTTAATCTTGAATTGTGAGCAGGTTGGAATGGCTCACATAGAGCATGGAGAGAAAGAAAAAACATCATGCCAACAGAAGTGGACCTTGAATGCTGAAGGTTAAAAAGTTTTGTCAGTAAGTGGTAGTGGTGGGGGGTGGTTACAGAGGCATTTAACACAGTTTGACTCGTGTTTGGGCTAGGATGACTATGGCAAGAGTGAAAAGTTGGGGTTGAAGAACTAAGCAATGAAAAATAGGATAACCAGATGGGAGACTGTTGTAATATTACAAGTAGTTGATGATGAAAGCCTGAATTGGAAAACTGAGAATTAAACTGTGGGAAATGGGACATAGACTTGAGAGAGGACACAGAGAGAGGTTCTAGATAGCTATTCTCAAATACTTCTGGGTACTAAAGAGAGTTTAAATAATATTTATAATAATGTTGAGTATTTGGAAATGGGAGCTGAGAAAGGTAATCAGGGAAGTATTGGTACCATTAGAATGGCAACACAGAGTAGAAAGTGGGTTTAGACAAGAGGATAATGCATTTTGTTTTGGACATGTTGAGTTTGTTGTGTCTCTTGGAGCTTAGGGAAAGCTTAGAGAAAGCTTAGAGAAAGAGTTAATGTTAATAATCAATTTAGTCTTGGGATTCCTAAGGTCGGTACCCTGATCTTACTAGCCCCAGACGTAGAAGAGGCTTGCTGTACAAAGCTTAGATTAGTTCACAACACTGCCTGTTACATAACAAGGACATGTAATTATTAGCTGTTATTGACCCCTACCCTGACATATACAAAGAGGATGACCTGGGCTAGTATAAAATTATCTCAATAAAGACTCAGCAGGGCAAGAAGTACCAGGGTTAAAGTTACTGAAAGAGAGCATGGCACTCTGGAAAGCATGGTCCTAGGAGTGAGGAGTCCCGAGTTTCAGTCCCATTCTGCTGTTAGCTCATTTCACTTTGGGAAGTTTGTTTCCCTCTCTGGGGCTCAGTTTCTTCATCTAGAAAGAAAGCGTTATATTAAATCACTGAGGCCCCCCTCCAGTACTTCATAAACAAATATATTCCATGTCTAATATGTTTTTTGTTGACAATGTGAGAAAAACAAACAGTTCATTTAGTGATAACTTTCCAAACACCTTCCAGCATGTCTCAGAATGAATGAAATATAAATTGTGTTTGAAGTGGAAATTTCTAATTAGGTTCCTTTCTCCTCCTGGAGGCTGTTGTCCTTGGTGCAGAGTGATAACATTTCTGACAGTAGCTGTGTGAGAGCTCAAGACCAGAATCTCCACCTAGAGTGGAGGCAAAATGAAAAACTGATATTGGATATTTACATGGCTTGGCAGTTAAAATAACATCCCTTTTAAATTTGGCTTGCTGATGCAAAAATAAACACATATTTAAAAAAAAATGGAAAACATTTTGGATTACCAGGGCATTTATAGAGGGCTGATCATTTTGAAGTCTTTAACTGAAGATAATCCAAATATTTATATATATATATATGTAATTTTATTATATATTTATATGTTTATATATAATTTTATTATATATTTATATACAGAATTTATATAATATTTATATATTTATATTATATATAATCATATATAGTATATAATTTTCCAAACCCAATTTAGTATAGGCTAAGACACAGTAAATAACTTAGGATTCATGTGTTTTGAGTAACAAGAATATATTGCAAGAATATGTACGCAAAAACAGTTGAAGCCTTATAACATATTATACAAATACAAGATGATACTAGTATCTGTAGCTCTGATTCTTCTCTTAACTCTAGACTTACAAATCTATGTGCTTACTCGACATCTCCAGCTAGATGTCTAAGATTTTTCAAACTTATCATGCTTAAAACCAAACTCTCAATTTTCTCCTGAACTCATGTCTGGGCAATTTTGCCACTTTCAGCAAGTGAGTAATACGACCATCCACCACTCAAACCACTCAACGAAGAACCAACCTGCCAAGCTTAATTCTCATTCTTTCTCACTTCCCCATGCAATCCGTCAGCATGTCTGTTTACTCTAGCTCCAAGCCATATTGCAAGTCTACTTTTTTCCAACTTCCCCCATCGCCCTTGGCAAAGCCACTGCTTCTCCCAGGGATAAGTGCACTAGCGCCCCGACTGGGCTCCCTGCTTTCACGCTGGCCCCCCACACCCTCTTATCCTTTTTGACCCAACAGCCATTGGGATCTTTTCAAAATGTATATATTTCAGGCCATACCTCCTTCCTGCTAATTTTTTTTTTACATTGACTTCTTGTTGTACCTTGCCTTGACCTTGACCCAACCTTCTGATGCCATCTCGTTCTACTCTCTGCCTCCCTCACTATTTCCCAGGCACAAGGGCCTTAGATGTGCTTCACCTAAATGCAATTTCCTTCCAGCCTTGGGTCCTTGTACCAGCTGTCTTTCTGATAGGAGTGCTCTTCCTTAGCAATTCTCACATTTGATCCCTTATTTTTAAAAGTCTCAGCTTTTAAGCTAATTCCTCAGAAAGCTCTCTGCTGACAATCCTTTTTAAAGTAGTCTGGTAGCCTATCGTTAACATCCTTTTTCAATTTCTTCTGGAATTTAGGTCTACCTGATATTGCATTATTATCTCACCCACCCCAAGAAAAGCTTCCTGTGAATAGGACTTTGTCTCTTTTGCCTCCATACTTCTAAGGCCTGCAACACTACGTAGATAATTTATAATGCTCCTTGAATTAATAAATGATTATAACTATTAGATCATATCATTTTATTTAAATCATTAAAATCTGACTACCATTTATTGCATACTTATTATGAGCCAGGTACTGATCAGAGTCCTTTTCAGAAGGAATTTGTCCTCTAGGGGGAGAATGGTTAATTAAACTGGACTCACTGGATCAGAATCTTTGAGGGTCAGACCCAAGAATCTTTATTTTTGAAAAGCTCTCTAATGACAGATGCTCAGTCAGATGTGGGCCCCTCTTGTGGAGATGTAGCTCTTTGTCCTCCTATGCACTCTTGCTGGTCCTTCATTCATACACTTGATTGTAATCTCAAGTTGTACTTTGACTTTGATGCTCTACAAACCCTCTGGCCCTTTGGGACTCTATCACCAATGAGGACTTAGGTGATAGCAGAATGGCTCTGGAACCTCCTTTAAGATATACTTTGGGAGGGAACACATGAACAGGAAAACAGTGACCCATACAAGCCACGTCAGACCCATTCTCTTCATTCCAGGCTTTTGTCTACCATACTGCCCTTTGTTGATGTGAGTGTTTCTCAAAGCCACACAAAGCTGTAGGGTATCATGGCAGAAGTATCCTTGAAGCTCCCATCCCATGTCTCAATGACATGAAAACATGGAATCACTTACTTGCATATCATCCAAGCCTCAAAACTGCTCAGGCAAAAGGTAAAACTCTGGGGTGTGAGGCTAAACTCCTGCCCTCTGAGATCTGCTTTGCATCTCACCCTCTAAGCCCTCTATTTTGGGATGGGATGTGTGTGCTTCCAGGCCAATGGATTCCCTTAGGTTAGTGTCAGATTTGAAGTTGAGGCCTTTCCTTGATGGACGATGGTAATAAAAGCAACCTTCTGGGTTTGCTCAGCATGTTCTCCCCTTTGAAATCAGTGGACTGACCGCAAATGCTCATTTACTTTTTTTTAAACTTAGTTTTCTGTGGTTTCTGGATTTCTGATACTAAACTATCACTACATTTAATCTCCTGTTAAAAATACCATCAATCGGGAATTGATTAAATAAATTATTATGGAATATGATGTAGCTATTAAAAGCAATGGCATACATGCCTAATATTCTCATACCAACAAATAGCTGTGATATATTGCTAAATTAAAGAACAAGTTAAAAACTATATATATAGATAACCCTGCTTATTAAAAGAGAAAGGAAGAAAGAAGAAAGAAAGAAAGAAAGAAAGAAAGAAAGAAAGAAAGAAAGAAAGAAAGAAAGAAAGAAAGAAAGAAAGAAAGGAAGGAAGAAAGAAAGAAAGAAAGAAAGAGAAAAAAGGATATATGATCTTACAGAAAATGCCTGAAAGGCTACACAACCAAATGCTAAGAGAAGTTGCGGAGGGCTGTGGTCTTGAGGCTGTGGTAGTTAGGGTTAATGCTGAAGAGGAGAGAAGGGGTTACATTTCATTTTATACCCTTCAGTAGTACCTGAATAATTCTTAAGTGAACATGCATTGTCATATAACAATTTTAAAAGTTATATAAGAAAAGTTTTAACAATTGAATTTGAGGTTTGTGTTGACAGTAAAAAAACAAAAAGGGCTGCCAAGGCACATGAAAAACACAAGGATGTTTATAGAAAAAGTGAAAGAGTTGTAATCAAATATTCACATATTACATAAAGTCACTGAACAGACTGTTCCTCAGCGTCTTCTTTGTGGCAGTCACTATACTCATGTTGGAAATGCGCTGGTGAAGAAGGCAATGGCTCTGCCCTCGGTGGCTTAGAATCGAACAGCAGTTCTCCACTGGGTATAGAAATGTGGAGGGGGGTGTTCTTTGTTCTTAAAATGTCAGAGTCTGGGGGGAACTTTGGTATTAACTGGGCAAGGCCCTGGAATGTTAAATGTTCTGCAAAGTGTGGTATGGGCATACACGGTGAAAAATGGCCCTTCCAAAAATGCAGTAGCACTTGCAGTAAGAAATACTGGATCACATAAATATGCTCATTCCAAATGCATCTTAATGAGATTTTAGTGCAGGTGAAAGAGGTTCTTGGTTCCTTCGGTCCACTCCCACTGGCATGGATGACCTTAATCATAAGCATTAAAATCAATTTTAAAGGAAGAAAAAAAAACTGTCATGCCTGTCAAATAGCCCATTTCTAAAGCTCTTGAAAGGCTTCAGTAGGAATAAGGTGCTAATGGAATTGTCTTGGTCAAAAACCATTAATGCAAAACTCAAACTCTGGCCACTGTGTGCAGGGCCCATCTGATGTTTGTTTCACTACCGTTCCTCAGGATAATGACATTCTTTTGTGTTTGGGCTTGTGTGTATCTTGGCATCTGTTGTCCATAATTATATTGTAGCATCTCTATGACTTATTCCTTACCTAAAAATAAGGTTATCATCTCACTGCCTAAAAGCTCTCAGGAAACAGGTTTTCTGAGCTCAGGCAAACAGTGTCAAGGACTCCTGAATCCTCTTTCCAACTGTTTCAGTATCAGTTGAAGGGGAGGAGATCTGAACAGACATGAATCCTGAAAATCGAATTGTACTTACCACTATTGCTGAGAAATGATATTTATTCATCTACTGTCCCTTCAAAATATCTTTTACTTTTCTTTTTTTTTCTAATATACTACCCTAGCCCTAAGTCTCGATCTAGACTGTTGCAATAGGCCCCCTCCCTACTATTTATTTTGAAAAATTTCAAACTACAGAAAAAAATTGAAGAACTGTACATAAAAATCCAGACATTTTCATCAAGATCCAACAGTTGTTAATATTTTGGCACATTTATTCTCTCTTCCTCTGGCTCCCTTTCTCTGCCTCTCTCTCTCTCTCTCTCTCGGAACAGACATGCACATAAACACACACACTTGTTCTTTCGGAACCCTCTGAAATATGTGACAGACATCACACCCCTTCCAAACCTAACATACCAGCAAGGCATCTCCTCAGCATAAACATATTTTCTATATACCCACAGCATCATTATTAAATCAAAGCAGGTAACAGCAATTCTATGCCATCCAACATACTATACCTATTCAAATTTTCTTAGTTGCCCTCAAAATGTCTTCTATAGATTTTTTTTTTTCTTCAATCCAGGATTAAATCAAGGTTTACTCATTGTGTTTGGTTGTTATGTCTCTAGTCACTATTAAACTTAAAAAACTACCTTCTTTTTTCTTTTATGACATTGAGTTTCTTTTTTTTCTTTCTTTCTTTCTTTCTTTCTTTCTTTCTTTCTTTCTTTCTTTCTTTCTTTCTTTCTTTCTTTCTTTCTCTCTCTCTCTCAGTTCAAGCTAAATACAGAATGCTCTACATTCTGGTTTTGTCTAATTGTTTCTCCCTTATCAGAATCAGGTCAGACATTTTTAGCAAAATATAGTGAGTAACATTGTGTACTTCTTACTGTATCACATCAGGAAGACTATAAATGTGAGGTTGTCTCACTATCGGTGATACTAAGTTTGGTCACTTGGTTAAGGACCACCAGATCTCTCCATTCTAAAGGCACCTTCAGAATGATGCCTTTGTAAATAACAGATCTGTGGGGTAATTTTTTGAGATCATGTGACTGTCCTTTTTTCCAATAAAATTTCATCTCAATATTTTTTAGTATCTCTTGACTATGCTTGCCTAAAATAATTATTTTACTTAGGGCTGGAAACTGGTGATTTTCTACTTCTCTATTTTTTTTAAATTTTATTTATTTATTATTTGAGGGGAGAGAGAGAGAGAGAGAGAGAGTGAGCATGAGCAAGAGGAAGCAGAGGGAGAAGCAGACTCCCTGCTGGGCAGGGAGCCCGATGGGGGCTTGATCCCAGGACCCTGAGATCATGACCTGAGCTGAAGGCAGATGCTCAACCGACTGAGCCACTCAGGTGCCCCTACTTCTCTATTTCTGCTAGAATCATTAGCTTGTATTCTTCTGTGCAAAAGAACTTTCCTTTTATTCTCTCTCTCTCAGTATCATATGGACTCATGTTTTTGTTTTTATTTATCAAGATACAATCCATCACTGTGCAGTAGACTTTTTATTTTTTTTTTAAGATTTATTCACCTTATTTTAGAGAGTGGGGTGGGGCAGAAGGAGAAGGAGAGAGAGTCCCAAGCAGACTCCAGGCTGAGCACGGAGCCCAACGTGGGGCTTGATCTCATGATCCCACCACGACCTGAGCCTAACAAGAGTCAGACGCCCAACTGACTGGCCCCCCCCCAGGCGCCGCCGTGCAGTAGACCTTTAACTGACCTGCAAACCTTCCTCTAAACTCTGTCTCTCTCTCTCCCTCTCTTACTCCTTCTGTTTTCTCTACTCCTACTACTTTGACAGCCATCTTGTGTATCATGGACAGTCTATTTTTCTCTACACACTGCTTTTCACATTTTACACATGAAGCAGATGCTCATATTCTTCTACGTTCCTCAATGCTTGTAGGTTATGTGAAAATTTTGTTATCTTCCTTTTTAAGGCCTTGCATAATCTGGCTTTTACTATACCTCTCTCTAGTCTCATAAGACCATAGACAACCTGATGAGAGTTGATCTTGTCAATCCTCCCATTTCACAGGTAAGGAGACTGAGGCCCAGGAAATGAAGTCGACTTGCAGGGCCACTCTGTAATTGTGGCAGAGGTCAGATGAGAATGTTAGTGTTTGTTCCCCTCTCCCAAGCAAACCCTCTGCTGCAACCAGAAGCTTCCTGCACATCCCTATCTCAACACCATTCCTTATGGATATTTTCCTCCCTGTCCTGCTTCCTGTTCCCTAGGATTACCTGAAGTCTGAATCTTTCTTCATGTCCACAATAAGTTCTACTTTCCCAGGCCTCCTATTAATGGTCTGTACCACTCACTTGGCCATTAGCCTCACAACCTGGTAGCATTACAAGTGCCTTAGTCCTTTATTATTTTTTAAGGTATAGAATTCAAGTTCATTTTAAATAATTAAAACAATGCAGAAGAACAGCAAGGAAATGAAATATCTTTTTTCTACTCTTTCAGGTAACCACTGATAATAAATTGAATATATAACTTCCATACATTTTTCCCCACACACATATAAATAATACCCCAGCTATAGTCCTAATGTCTCGAATAGTACCTGATACACGTCAGGGACTGAACATATATAGGTGGAAAAATACATATATTTACCTTCTTATGTAGTTACCGTTTTCAAAAATAGATCACAGAACACAGTGCTGTGTAATTTGCTTTCTTTTTCCATTTAAATTACTTTTTTTATGGATCAGTGTCAGCAACTAGACTGTAAGCCCTTTGAGGGCAGTCCCAGCCAATGTTTTACTTCTCTGGTAGTCCCAGGGTGTGGCACAGATTTCCTCCCTCATAAATTATTATTTAGGGTGATTGCAATTACATGTGCCTCCTGAATCTCTTCCTCTACTCTAAAGAGGTCTTAAGGTTCACAAAGACTCCTGTTCCTCTAAAGAAGCGTCATTAACCAGCTCACCAAGAATTTGGTAGCCAGTTCCATCGGCTAATAAGGAAAAGGAGCCACCCTAGAAAGTGAAGACAGGAGAGCTGCTGGAGGGGATATGCAGGATGATGGCAAAAAGGCAGTCACCTTTCTTTAAGGGTGGGGAGTTTTCTATGCTGGAGCTGCCATCTTGAATACGGCCTCTTCTGGGAAGTGGATCACACAACATAGAGCCTTAACTCTAAAAGTCAATGATTTTATGAAAAGTTTCTTTCTGGTCACTGGAAGAACCAGAAGCAGCAAGAGATAGAGTTCAAAACTCTTCTGAAAGGACAAACTCCATAAAATAAAAAAAGGGAGGAAGAATGGCATCCTCTAGAGCTACCTCTCTGTTATCATGTCCTTTGTTCTCTCAAGTATGTATCAGGACTTCATAAAAACAGCCAAGGCTGTGTGCAGTCTTTTACCATCAGTCCCAAGTGAATATTGTAAACATCAGAAAATTTTCCGTTTACACAGTCAGAGAGGTATTTTCAGTCATTTAAATTTTCTAATTACTAACCAATTCCCTCCTTCCAGGCCTCCCAATTTAGCGCACAGAATGTTGCTCCCCACAGAAAACAACTCCCCAGCGAAGTGAGTTTCCATGGTTAGTTGCCAGAGCTCTGGATGTGAACAAAGCCAAAAAGCCACTCTCCCTTAGGGAAAAACCATCAAGAAGTCAGGCTCCACTGCCGTGGTTCGGTCCCTAGCACAAAGTAAGTGCTCAGTAAGTAATGGGAAGGATGGAAATAAAATTGAGGAGAACAGGAAAGAAAAGAGAGAGGAACAAAGAGGGAAGAAATCCAGTGAAATTGGCTTTCTTCAAACTGCGAGCAGAAATTTAACTGCGGGAGCAAGGAGTTTACTGATAAGGATAATACTAGTCACCAGATACTGGGCAAGAGGGTACCGTACTGGGCTTGTTAATGCTAATCTTTCCAAGAACTTTTCTGAGGTCAGCTCTTAAAAGGAGGAAACCGAGGCACAGAGAGGTGAAAAGCTCCCCAACCAGCAGAAGTGGGTCAGAGCTCTGCTCGGTGCGGTACAGACGGCGTCCTTTCTCCCTGACACTTAGCTGCCCTCTTCTGTCATCCCAGCTGCCTCCAGCCTCAGTTCTGCAGGTGCCTCTCCTCTGGCAGCCACCAACGCTGGGGTGCTGCTGAATCGACCCCCCCACATCCCTTCACAAGATGTCACAAAGGATGACTTCTAACAGTAGCCTTAGCTCCCGCCAGTGCCTACCATCACTGCAGACTCCTTTGCCTTCCCATAAACAGCCCCCTCCAGGCATGTAGTCTCTCAGGGCTGCTCTCTTTAGTGCCTCCCCCCCCACCCCCTGCCACACACACCCCGTCATCGTCATCATCCTAGTGCAGGGCCAGCTCCCTTCAGCAGCTCAGACATTTTGGGCATTACGGAGTTCCACAATCCCTCAGAGCATCTGAATCACTGTCAAACCCTTTTATGTTCCTGTGGCCAAGTTCAGTGCCTCCCCACCCAGCTTACTCCTTGAACTTACTGTACTTCCCCCTACGCTGGGGCCAGCCGGGTGAAAGGCTGACTGCAGGTGCTGACCAGCCACAGGCTCGGCCACATCTTGTGAGATGGGCCAGCATTAAGTTAGTCGACCCAGAAAGAGGAGCAGCCCTGGAGGCTGCCTGAGACCAGGACCCGGAGCTCACACTCCATCCACTGCACTAACAGTTGCCAGCACCAGAATGAAATGCACACAACGCGCCCTTGCTGTTCTTGGTGCTGGGAGTTCCGCGGAACCCAGACACGTAATTGCAGAGTCTTTAAAATCCCCTTCCGTTATCTTTTCCCTTTACAATCTAGCGTCACATGCAGTTTCCTATTGTATTGTTTCCTCTTTTGCCAAACGTCTAGCCACCTGGAAAAGTTACCACACACACTGCCATGCAAGGGTAGGGTCCCTTGATTCTCAGACGCGGTTTCCCACTCTACTTCTTCTGTCTTTTCTTCCCGCCGCCCCCCTGAGAGTCTCACCTCTTTGATCCTCCCTTGATCTCTGCATCTGCATCTGTGACAACATCCCCTTAGCTTCCCCTTCCTTACCTTTCCTCCGAGGCTGTCTACTCCCTCCTCTCGCCGCTGATCTCTCTTCCTTTCTCCTACCCCCTCCGTCTGACCGATCTGCCTCTACTTTCTTGCTACATCCTCTTTTCCCTCCTCTGATTGATTTCTCCTGCTGTGTTGCGAGGACAGCCTACGACATACTGTGTTTACCACCTAAGCACAATTTTATTCTCCATTTAAGCCCAAACCGACTTTCTGTGAGAGCCCTACAATTACACTAATAGAAAATTAAAAAGTTTTCTTATTCTACCATTAATACAGCTAAAACATTGGGTTGGCTGTCAAATATAGGCAAACCAGAGGAGCTTGCTCTCCAGCTGAAATAAAATTATCTCGGCTTGCATTTTCAAGTGCTACCTCAGGCTGTCTTGTTTATATTTAATGTTCTGTGGCTCTAAGTCAAGGACAAGCCTTAAGTTAGGGTTTCTAGGGAAGCTCCCTGTGATTTATAGAGCCCTGGAGCTGCTGTAAAATATTTTTTTAAAAAAACCCACTTGTTCCTGTCTAATGTAGACAGCTGCCACAGATCAAGAAACTGATAGAATGTTTGCCCTCCTTCTTAACATTGCTATTACAAGCTGAATATTCTAGAGTCCAAGGTTGCCTCCCCATCTGCCCCTAGCTCCTTACCTAGCATCAGCCAGTTCACAGCAGCTTAATTTTGGGCTTTGGGTATGGGCACAGCTCAAGGCTTACATCCCCCTCCACGGTAACCTCCATTTCTTATTCATCCTTCACCAAAAAAATCATTCCCTCTTAAAAGCATGAAAACATCATTGTGTTGATGTCAATTTTAGTATGTACCCCAAATACAAAATATGGGGTTGAAGAAGCACTTAGGGGAAAAGTCACATTGGAAACCTGTAAACTGAGGAATTGAAAACCATGACTAGACAACAATAGGTGATTATGCATGCATACCACCCATTTACAGAGAACACATCCATTCTAAATATTACTTCTCTTCAAAGCCAGGCATCACAAGAAAGTCAGGTAAACCAGAAAAAAGGTGTGACTTTTTCAATGAATAGAAGATAAAATAAATGTGGGTAAGAATCATAAATCACTCAGAAAGGCATGTATAATTGTACATTGGGTTTTTTTAGATAACATATGTAAAAGTATCTGTTGTATCTATGAAAATTTACCTTTTTTTTTTTGTTAAAGCTGGCTTACGGGTGTCTGGACATGTAAGTTTCCTTTCTGGAGTATGAATACACCCAAGGATCAATAAATATGTGGGGTTCTCAAAGCAAAAAACTTGTACCTGACTTACAGGCATGATATTCCTGGTTAATATTGATCCTTATCAGTTACATGTATTGAATAAAAACAATTAACTTTATTATTTCCTTCTTTTAAAAAAGATTTTATTTATTTATTTATTTGAGAGAGAGAGCTCAAGCAGAAGAAGCAGCAGAGGGAGAGGGAGAAACAGACACACGCTGAGCAGGGAACCTGATGCAGGGCTTGATCCCATGACACCAGGATCATGACCTGAGCTGAAGGCAGACACTTAACCAACTGAGCCACCCAGGCACCCCAACTTTATTATTTCCTTAAAGAAAGCAAGCTGTTCTGCTCTTATTTATATATATGTGTATATGTCTTTCATATATACATTTATGTATTTATCCTATGTATCAAAATATAAATAAGTTAGGATAATTCCCTATTTTAGATTAGTGCTTTTATGTCCCAATAGGTGGCAAAATCCAGAGACCAGTATATTTTACAGAATGCTCAGTGGATAGGACTCCATCACCAATTAGCTTTGGAGCGTTGTATGTTAGTTCCTTCATTTATTAAACACACAGACATTGTGCAAAGGCGTCTGTGAGGTTCCATTCAGAGTTATGATTCTGTGATTCAATCATGTGGTTTAAAAATATGTCTATACTGTAAGGTATTTGATTCTGCAAAGAGCTATGTACCTATTCTGCCTCCCTCTATCTATAAAAGTCATTCATTTATTTACTCGTTCAAACACTCATTCTAGAAGCATTTATTTGGGACTTAGTATGGTTCAGGTCCTATGACATGTCTCACGGATGCCAACGTTATTTAGACACAACCTCTTTTCTTGAGCTCAGGCTCTAAATGAGGAACTCCTATTTTATAGGCTTTTATCTCAAAGACTGTAATTGCAGAAAGTCAAAGTTTCTATGCAAGAAACTTAAGATGTGCTGATGATAATCAGTAGTTCATTTTGGAGAACTGTTTACCTCTCTCTTTCTCTCTCTCTCTCTCTTTAAATCAGTGAGGGCAGGGGCACCTGAGTGGCTCAGTCAGTTAAGGCTTTGACTCTTGATTTTGGCTCAGGTCATGACCTCAGGGTCATGAGATCCAGCCCAGCATCTGGGCACTGCGCTCAGTGCGGAGTCTGCTTTAGATTCTCTCTCCCTCTCCCCCTTTCCCTGCTTGTGCACGCATACACTCTCTCTAAAATAAATAAATAAATCTTAAAAAACAAAATCAGTGAGGGAAGTGTGATAGAAGGGAAAGAGTGTGGGTTTTGTCCAACAGATTCAAGTTTGGAGTTTTGGCACCCATGGGTGATTCTGAACAAGTTACCTGCTCTGAGACTGTATTTTCACATCTATGAAGTGATGATAGGAATACCTACTCTCCAGAGTTGCAGAGTTACACTGGGGACTGAATAAGATAAGATGAAAACTACCTAGTGGGTGGTGGCTGTTGCTTTGAATATGGGAAGTTAGAAAACACTCCTGCTTTAATAGCCTTTTCAAGTAAGTAAACCAATACAGATGGCTTGTTTTTTGGCCTGAACCCTCTGAAGACTCTTTACATGCTACCGTCTATGGCTGTAACCTCTACCCAAAAGATGAAGGACTGAGACATCTGTGGGGGTTCCATGGGTACCAGATAGTTACAAATCCATATTAGTTTGAATATTAGTTTGAACCATACAAAACTGTCAGTATTTGACTTGACCTTCAAAAGCAACAGTTTTGCATGGTTCAACTTAATACTACTAGTGGATGATACTACTAAAAGTAAATTACAATTTTATACTTTTTAATATGAATGGCATATAAAATTTAAAAATTGCTTTGGGGGATTGTTTCCTGGTTTAAAAAGGTTTAATGGGTAAAATTTATATCATTTGCTTTTTAGATTAAGGAAGAAATGGTAAAATAAATCTGCCTGGTTCTTTTTCCAGAGGAGTCTTAGAAGGCTCAAATTTGAGTTTGATGTTGTAGAAATTTCAGCTTCAGGCAACAGGGTAAGGGACATTAAAATCCATTATTTATTGTTGGCTGTTAAGGAAAAGAGCAAATCTGACTATTTCAAGGGAACGACATAAGAATGTCAGCTAATGAGCTGAAACTTGTTTCTGACTGTGACATATTACTGAACAAAAGATTAGAGGAAATTAGTACGAGAGAGAGAGATTTCGTTTACTTTTTTTTTTTTTTTTTTGGCTACGTACGTGGGAGAGACAGAGGATTGGGAGTGCGTAGGAGAAGTGTGAGAGGATATGTGGGAGAAGAAGTGTTTAAAATGTTCAAAGGAAACTAAAATGAAGACATGAAAATGTTTGCAGGGGTATAGGTTTCCAAAACCAGTGATTCAGACAAGTACTCCCAGTGTTGCCATCAGCATCCTTTACCAGTAGCTTTTGAACTCCCATCCATGCTCTCTACTGGGCCAAGAAAGCTCTATCTTCTTTGATAGCTACTTGTTCTACTCACCCTTGCCTTGGAAAGCCCAATTCCAATCCTACTTCTGTGAAATTCCCCCTAGTAAGGAAAGGGCATTTACTTTGTCTAGCCTTAAAACTTAAGCACATAAAAATACTTCTTTTTCTTCCAACTCCCTCTTTCCAAGTGTTTTGCAAATGGCGGGTGTTGGTGTTCGGCTGTGGTGTGTGAGCTAAGAAATACATCTGTACATCTGACATGGCCTGTAGACTTTTTCTTGGTTTGCACCTTCTGTGATAATCCCTAAATTGGATTTAACCTTCATGAAAGGACTGTCACGTTTAAGATCCACTGTCTCATCTTGCAGTTTGCTTTCAACATCCACAGGGGCAAGTGCATCACTCAAGCCTTCTAACAAAATGGGGATAGTACAGGCCATACCAGCCAATCCACTTCCTATAATGGAGACCTTATCGTGATGAATTACCTCCATGGAAGTGAAATTCATTTTAAGTTTATATTTATACTTGATGTTGCTATCCTAGAGATGAGGGTGTGGGACCAGCTGAGCCCAGGCAGGAAGTCTGCCTCCCACGGGAGGCAAAGAGCCTTCTCTGGGCCAAAGAAATACCCTCCTGTGGCACCCCATCTCTGGCTGACTTGTAGGACTCCAATAGCTCTGCTCATGGCCTCCTCACTCAAGAGATGAACAAGAGATGGAGGCCCTCTCACTGAGCAAGGAGAGAGGAAGCCACTGGCTGTTTTAACTCTCTTTTGTTTGGCTAATACAGCTGTGTGAGGGCAGCCCCACCTCCTGTAGGCCTTACAGGGGCCTCCAGAAAGGACTTCTCATGTCTGCTCAGATAGAGGCAATCAAGGGCTTCTCTAGGAAGTGAATCCCGAGTTCTACCATTTTACAAATACATATTGAATTCCATGTTGGAAACACATCATG
The DNA here is from genome assembly GCF_003265705.2 of Callorhinus ursinus. Taxonomy (NCBI): domain Eukaryota; kingdom Metazoa; phylum Chordata; class Mammalia; order Carnivora; family Otariidae; genus Callorhinus; species Callorhinus ursinus. The sequence goes on from NW_027397097.1 coordinate 13,071,902, forward strand.
TGCCAACCTAGATCCCTGGATTTATTAGTTTTCTATTTTTAGTATGTAGCCAAGTTAGAACCACTATTTCTGATTCCAGAGCCAACACACTTAAGAATCCCTATATCTAACTCCATTTCCCGTGATCTCACCCTCTTCAAGGGCACCCCAATTTCCCTTTCATTTTCTAATACATTATGTACATTCATCTTGGTCTGTTGCTTCTTGATTCCTTTATCAAAATGCAGCAAATGGGGTGCCTAGGTGGCTCAGTTGCTTAAGTGTCTGCCTTTGGCCCAGGTTATGATCCTGGGGTTCCGGGATCGAGCCCCGCATCGCATCGGGCTTCCTGCTCAGTGGGGTGCCTGCTTCTCCCTCTCCCTCTGCAGCTCCCCCTGCATGTGCTCTCTCTCTCTTTCTCTTTCTCTCTCAAATAAATAAAATCTTAAAAAAAAAAATGCAGCAGCTAGAATGCAACATATGTCCCTAGGAAGGTGCTAACCAGTGTGGAGTCCAGAAGCTCCTAGGCACCAGCACTACATTGCCGTGATTGGCTTCTAGGTAGATACTGTGGCAGCAACATCAGATGGCTACCTGTGGTCACCTAAAACCAAAAGATCTTCTTCTAAGGAGCTGCTACCAGATATCTCTATTCTAAACTGGTGCAATTAATTTTGGGAACTGTGTTTTCCTAGACTGTCTGCCTGGGCAAGGAGTTTTGTATGTAAGCAGAAACAGTATTTACAGGTCTAGTGCCGGTAGTTTGCTTTCTTATGGATACTTATTTAATACCTCAGAACCTGTTTTTCCATTGGAAAATGGACAAGAATATATTCCTTGCTAGTTTTGCGGGAAGTTCAAATGCGATTATGCACCAAATGTAAGGGGATATTATTATCACAGATAAGCTAGGTTTTAATACCACACCAGAAAGGTAATTATAACTGTTAAACCTATAATCACAGAAACTACAGCCTAGAGGTCCTATAAACTACCCCAAACATAAGATCATCTATCTAGATTTTAATCAGAAAAAAAAAATTACAATTCTGTTTACCCTTTAAAAGATGTTCAACGTTTGCTTTCACTGCCCTCTAGTGGTTGTTAAATAGAAGACAGAACTACATTTTTGACATTTTTATTTTTGAGATATTAGGCACAATTTCATAAACAGTTATACTGTTATGTTACATACCTTCCCATCATTTGGTAACACGTTAAGAGTCAGCCTACAGGGTGACTAATGCACTATGTCGTGTATTAGTGGTTATGCATCATTTCATTGTCTCCACAAAAAATCCGCTGCCTTCAAGTAATAACCTAACTTTACTCACTCAGTAAATATTTAGAAGCAAAGACAGACATTTTCCCAGCTTACATTCTAGTGAGAAAAATGGAGTATTAAATACATCATTGCAAACTAGCATGGTAACCGCGATAGGGGAAGAACCGGGTATATGTGTGCATTGAGAAACTCTAACCTGGTCATGTTTCTGTGTGTTGGGGAGGCTGGGCAGGATGTGAGAGAGAAGCCATTGGAAGGTGTTCTGAGAGTGTAACAAGTAACCTGGGACATGAGGGATGAACAGAAGTTATTCAGAAGGATGTGGGGTGGGAAAGAATTCCAAGGAAGGACACGATGCTAAAGGAGGTTAGCTAATAGAGAAAGGAAGGTTTTAGAGATGAGGCCGGACAAAATTTTCTAAAAGTTATATTGAGGAGTTTAGCCTGTATTCTCACGATTAATTTATAACCAGTGGACTCTGACAAAGCATGAACTCATGTCTTCACTTATTTTTTTCAAGCTCATTATTTAAAGGGAAAATTCTAGTTATTAATTATAAAGCAATTGTTTAAGAAACTTTCAGCGTGTCCTTTTTCAAACCCAAAGTGCCCTCAAACACATACATTCCTAGAATGTTGGAGCTGGAAGGGCCTTCAGAGGTCATTAGTTTCCCTGGTTTCACTTTAGGGGGGGAGGGGAGGACGGGGAGGTCCTCAGATTGCACTGAGTGACTGTACCTGGAAACTGCTTTTCCTTGATCTCAAATTCCTCAGTCTGGGATTCAGAGGCCTGCCTAGTGTCCTCTATCTCATGTCTCATGCATTCAGAGCATTCAGAATTCCTAAGCACCTGGCTTTTCACCTCTGCACTGGACTGCATGCTCTTCCTTTGTGGTCTGATAAAAAGGTGGTTTATCTTAGACTTGCAGAAGGATCTGGGAGGGTCTTCTTATGACTAATTAGAGCGCCAATCCAGCCCAGACCACCAGTCAGGTTTTTGCCTCTGTGAAGGAACTCCCTGGCCTCTCTGTACTTTTCTTATGACACAACTCTATGTGAACTGACTCATTTCTTCTCCTAGACTACAAGCATCTTGAGGACATGACACATGGCTTAGTCATCACTACATCCTATATAACAAGGTACTGTGGCCACTGAAAGCCCCTATCAAGTTTGCTGTAGGCACAGGTGGGTGGATAAATGAACAGAGTGGGAGATCTCATTTCCTAACAGAAGGTTTAAATAGATGTTAGTAAGGGAATGAAGGATAGATTATCTTAATAGCTTGTATTAGATTTTTTCCACAGGGAAGAATCGGATTTTAGAAAATAGAATGATGAGCCATCTGAAGTGAAAGGAGAGTCTCTTACAAAAGGCAAAAATAATAATTGTACTCTTTTTTTCCATAAAGAATGACCATGACTTCGGAGGTAGTAAGAGATTAGAGAAGAGAGGTCAGGACAGACAGGGAAAAATCTGTGCAGCATGGGAAAGTGCCCGCCAGAGAAAGATATCTGATGCTTAATTAAAAATTTTTTTTTACAGGTTTGATGTAAACCACTGCCATCTTTTTGAGCCTTATATACAGCCTACTACACACAAAGGGGATGCTAATAAACACCCATTTATGTTAGATTGAGGAGTGTGCTTTTCTGTGATGTTCGCAATTCCAGAGACAACTAACTCATGCATGGGTACGCTGAATATAAAGGCAGATCAAAAATTGAAAGAAAAATGTAATTTATACCTTCCTTAATTCTACCATAAATGTGTCAGTAGAATAAAAATATATGAAAAAAAAACCAGCCATAATTTAGTGATTATGTTGCACACAAAATATGAGAGATATAGGCAAGAAATGTTTTTGTAGTTTGGATCACAGGATCATTTCCAGCATGGTCCATCAGGAAAGTTTTCCCCCAGGTAGATTTGAACATAGAGAAATAACAAACAATTAAATTATATGGAAGATTAACTACTGGCCCTTCACTGATTCCTCTCTTTCTTCAAGCAGTAGAATCACTGATCAATCCCTGTTAAGAAAGGGACAACATTTCTCATTTTGAGCTTTCTCAAGCAATTTTGTCTTCCTAGAGCTCCTGGCTGATTCTCAGTGCTTTGTTACTTATAAAAATGGGACTCCCTCAATATTAAAAAGAGCAACAAAGCCATACATTCTACCTTCAGGTTTTAATTCAATTTATATTCCTTGAATTGTATTTTAAAAATCTGGCATTATGATAACCAGTTTTAAAACTGTAATCAAATACAATCAGTACAAAATCCCAGCAAACAGGTCAGATACCACCAGTGTACACAGTTCTATGCAAAATCTTCAAAATCTTTTACTGCCATCTTGTGGATTCTCAAGAAAAAGCCTCGGGGCGCCTGGGTGGCTCAGTCGTTAGGCGTCTGCCTTCGCCTTCTGCTCAGGTCATGGTCCCGGGGTCCCAGAATCAAGTCCCGCATCAGGCTCCCTGCTCAGCAGGAAGCCTCCTTCTCCCTCTCCCACTCCCCACTGCTGGTATTCCCTCTCTTGCTGTATCTCTCTCTGTCAAATAAATAAATAAAATCTTAAAAAAAAAAAAACCCAAACAAACAAACAAACAAAAGAAATAGCTTCAGTCAAAACGTGCTATTTACTGTAGAGTACTAGGTTTGTATGCCACAGTATATGAAAATATCTGGGAAACGTATAAAAAAAAAAGAGCAACTAAGTTTTCAGGTTCCCATTTAATTTAACCACTTTGGATGCACTATTTAACTTCTACATGGCTTAAATTCTTCATGAAAAGTAGGAATTATAATAATGGTGCATCCCCTGCCTGTTGCAAGTTTGCTTTGAAAATTAAAACATAAAATTGCTCTGTAAACCAGAAAGTATTCAGAAACAATCAATTATTATCCTTGTTATGCAGCACCGCTAGATTGATGATACCTAAGCAAATGCATTTTACGTAAGCAACAAGATAAATACGGTTCTGATGGAAGAGACCAGACCTTAGTGCCTGTCTTCAGAGTGATTTATCTTGTCTTGAGGGCTTTGGGGACAAGACAGAAGATGTTTCCAGTGAAAAGAAACCCTGGAGATCATCTCTCCTGGAGCAGATAATAACAGGGGCCTGGGGACTGAGGAAGGGGTATTTTCTTTCTTACTGGTTTACTGATGTGCAAGTGGGTCCTGGCATTCCAAAAACACAATAAATATGCAGTCCAGAGAGAGCTGCTTCTGCTACCCTTGGGAGACCATCCACTGACCCATACTTCAGTCATTTTCTTGTAACCTTTTCAGCTTTATTTTCTCTCCCAAACACTTAAAATGGAAAACAGAGGCAATGTGCTGGATCATAGATGACACTGACAACTTAAAAAAAAAAAAAAGTCATCTGTGCATTTCAGGGAACAATTTGGAACAAAACCTTCAAAGGGTTTTTCTTTCCCTAGGGAAGGTTTCTTCAAGTTCTTTTCATTCACTAACTTACTCACCACTCACTAACACCTCCGTGTGCACTGGGTTAGGCCCTGGGACGCAGTTATGGTCAAGACACATCTCTATCCTCAAGGAACTCTGTTGAGGAAATATTTATGAAAACAAACCAAGACCAAGAGGAAAACATGGGACATTACTGAACTCTGAGGACGCAAGGATGGGGAGAAGGGGAGAGGCCATCTCCCTGTGTTCCTGAGCCCCACTTAAGGCTTGGGGGTCTTTTGTATGTCCTTTAATTTGGCCTCCTAGCCCTGTTCAATAAATTTCTCCCTCCTCTGAACTCTTGAAGCTCTTGACTATAATAACTAGTTCACCTGGCAATTACCTCAGGTGCTTCGTCTGGTTAGTTTTCACCAAACCAGTCTCTATCATACGTCTCCGTCTGCAGTTCATCTTAATAATTAAAAGCATTATGGGCGCCTGGGTGGCTCAGTTGGTTAAGCATCTGCCTTCGGCTCAGGTCATGATCCCAGGGTCCTGGGATGGAGCCCCCCATCGGGCTTCCTGCTCAGCGGGGAGTCTGCTTCTCCCTCAGCCCTTCACCCTGCTCATGTTCTCTCTTTTGCTGTCTCTCTCAAATAAATACAATCTTTAAAAAAAATAACAATAAAATCATTTATAACAGTCTATGGCTTCAAATATAATCCTTATTCCTTTTTTCCTCATATGTTTTTATAATTTAATTTAAAAAATGTACTAACCATCTACTATATGTTAGGAATTTTGCTTTTAGCAGTTCTCAGCATTCAGTTTTGAAACATTGTAATTTCAGAGCATGAACACCCCACACCCCACAGCCATGGGAATTTCCATGAGATGATATAAGGTAGGATTTTCTGCAGGGGAACAATTTGTAGCATCTAGAGCTATTGTGGCATCTGTCTGTTCTTATTCCTTTCTCTTTCCCAAGATTGTCTTTGTTACCCCTGTATACTCTCCTAGTTCCTTATGCCCCTTAATATGGTCTTATTTAAGGATTTGTCTTCCTTATCCCTGCTCTGATCTGCCACTAGTCTGGAGGGCAAAGATCCTACTATTTGACTTTGTTCTTAAAGCTTGCCATGTCATCATGATCTTCATGTGGGTCTCAGAAGGAAACTATTCCCATTCTGCGTGTGTCTCTCTTCTCATTTGCTTGTGTGAGTTAGGTGGGTCCCCCAACCTACATACTAGTTGGAAGTTCATACCTCATGACTCATGACTGCTGTGGCTTTAAGTCCTGCAGTTGCTTAGAACCGGGGCAGAAGTTAGGAAGCAGAGCAAAGGCCAAAGCCTCCCTTGGGAATCTGGGTTAGTAGAAAGGGAAATAGCTTATACAAGGCCAGAGCGCTGCTGATGGGTGCTCGCTGACTCTCCTTTCATGTGTCAGTTATTGAGAATGGTCGCTCTATGCGGGGAAATGAGTGCTGGTGGTGGTGATGAGGAGGAGGATGATGATGAAGGTGATACTTGGTATCAAGGAATTTATTATTTATTTTAAACAACAAAATAGTAGGATGAGAATGCTAAAACAATGTGGTTGTTCCTTTCTATCACATCTGCACTGTAACCATGCTCATGTTCTACGTCTCTACTAGGTTAGCACCCCATGAAGGTGGGATCAATGTCTGGTTCACCTCCCTCTTCCTTACAGCACCTGGCATAATACTTGAATTATGCTTTCACATTCAGCACCTAGGAAGTGCCAGGACCTGTTTAGGAGCTAGGAATACAGCAATAAACACAATGGGTCAATAGGAGGTATTTAATAAATCAAAGAATTAAATAAGAATTGCTGTCATGTATATAATGTGTTTTCCATTTCTTCCACTCAATATACATATATTTAGGTGAACTGATAAATAAACCACTAATTTCCCCCTCTCTACATCAACACCCAAACACTATTTCCATCCACGTAAAAAGTTATAAAAACCAAACAAACTCTACCCCCTAGTGGCCATCCCATTCCATTCCCCTTCTCAGCAAAACTCAGAGGAGATACCTGCAATCATGGCCATTAACTCCTCTCCTCCCATTCCCTCAGAAATCTGCTCCGTATGGCTTCTCACCCAATTATACTACACACACTGCTTTGTTATTTGAATCAGTAAGTTCCATGTTGTTAAATTCAGCAGGTAATTTTCAGTTTCCATCTTATGTGCCTGACCAAACAGCATTTAAATAGTTGGTCCCAGTCCCTGGAAAAACTTTCTCTTCTTAGCTCCCGGGTCCTACCTGACTCCTCTCACTTTGCTGGTCCCTCCTCTTCTCCGACAGGCTCCGTTTGTTCCCTGCTCCACCAAGAGGAGTGTCTCCATCTCAACCCGTAGCCTCTCTGCTTCGCTCATGTTCAGGCAGAAAACCTTGCAGCCATCCTCTAGGGCTTCCTTTTTCCCCACATCCAATCTCTCAGGAGATGTTAACTCGCCCTTCTTTTTTTTTTTTTTAATTTTTTATTGTTATGTTAATCACCATACACTACATCATTAGTTCTTGATGTAATGTTCCATGATTCATTGTTTGTGCATAACACCCAGTGCTCCATGCAGAATGTGCCCTCTTTAATACCCATCACCAGGCTTACCCATCCCTCCACCCCCCTCCCCTCTAGAACCCTGTTTGTTTTTCAGAGTCCATCGTCTCTCATGGTTCGTCTCCCCCTCTGACTTACTCCCCTTCATTCTTCCCCTCCTGCTATCTTCTTTTTTTTTTCTTTTTTCTTAACATATGTTGCATTATTTGTTTCAGAAGTACAGATCTGTGATTCAACAGTCTTACACAATTCACAGCGCTCACCATAGCACATACCCTCCCCAATGTCTATCACCCAGCCACCCCATCCCTCCCACCCCCCACCACTCCAGCAACCCTCAGTGTGTTTCCTGTTAACTCTCCCTTCTAAACAAACCCAGCATCGCTCCTCACTTCCTCCACTAATACCACAGTTGTCCATTCCTCCACTGTCTCTCATGCTGATTATTCATGTAGACTCCACAAGCTTGCCTCCTGCTTCCATCCTTGTCCCTTGGCCCACTGTCAACATAGCAGCCAGAGAGATCCTCTTAAAAGGTAAGTGAATTCATATCATGTCACTTTCCTGCTTATAATCCTCCATGGCTCTTCATTTTCTCAGAGTGAATGTGAAGCCGTTACAGAGGCCTGCGAGGCTGTGCTCTCTGTGACCTGCCCTCTACTCCTCGTTCTCACCTCCTACTCCTCTCCTCACACCACCCCAGAGTGGCTTCCTCAATACACTGGGCATGCACTTTACCCAGACTTGATGCTGCCTGTTCCCACTCTGGAACTACCCCCAGATACCTGCATGGCCCACTTTCCCTTCCTTCAAGTCTCTGCTAACATGTCACCTTCTCAATGAGGCCCACCCTGACGTGACCTTATTTAAACTTCAGCTCCTCTCTCTGCACTCCAAATTCGCCTTACACTGCTCCACTGGTTTTCCATACCTTCTAATAGATTCTATAATTTACTTATCCATCACTTAAAAAATATATATTGTTTGCTTTTCCCACTAGAATGCAAGCACCATGAGGCAGCAATTTGTCTGTTTCCTTTTTTTTTTTAACTCTTATATTCTTAATAATGCCTGGCACATAATGACTCCTGAATAAACTGTTGCATAAATGAATGAATGCATGAATGAATAATTAGTTCTCATTAGGCACTGTGCTAATGGCTTAAATACATTATTTTATTCAATGCCCTCATCACTTAGGAAATTCCAAGGGTTTTAGGAGCTCTGTGCCACAAATGGGGATGAATACTAAATACAGCACCTCCAGCAGTGTGGCCTGGTGATAGTTGGCCAGTGGTGATGGCCTCAAGGATAGCATCTTAAAAAAAAAAAGATTTTATTATTTGAGAGAGAGACAGAGAGTGCACAGGAGAGAGGTGAAGGGCAGAGGGAGAAGCAGACTCCCTGCTCAGAGGGGAGCCCGATGTGGGGTTTGATCCCAGGACTCCTGGATCATGACCTGAGCCAAAGGCAAGACGCTTAACCGACGGAGCCACCCAGGTGCCCCAAGGATAGCATCTCTAACAGACTGTCCTTCTACAGGATTTCCTCCCTGGCCTCTGACCCTGGTTCCCCAGCCTGGCTGAAGATCCAAGGAGCTGTTTGTTATTTCTCTAACAAATTCTTTTTTCATTTAAGCACCCAGAAGTCTGTTGTCTGGAGTCCAGAACTCCAGCACATAAATTCACCAACCACGCTCCCATCAGGCACATTCCTAAAGTAGTTAGCATTACAGGTGAGGAAGCTGGTTGTGATGGAAGGAGGCCTACCCCTGGTGTCCCGTTGGCTTTGGGTTAGAAAATCACTAAACTCTTCAGTCTCTCTCTGTATAAAATGGCAAATGATCCCTTTCTAACCTATCCTGGAGGAATGTTACGCGGATCAAATGACATAATGTTCACAGCAAGGGGCTTGGTACATAGAAATGGTGAGGCAATTGGAAGGGATTAGAGATTAAATTAGTCAGAGGCAAAAGCAAATGGGAGCTAAAAATCAGCCCACTTTCAGTTGAGGATCACTCCTCTTTACAACCTGAAATCTGTGCCAGGTTTTCCCTTTATCAGGGGTCAGCTTATGTGGAGAAGGCTTAGGATCAAATGTTTACCCCTTGAGGCTTATATAGGAACTCTTAATCATCTAAACATCTTTTTGGAAGAAGAGTATATATTATAAACACATTTTAAAATTAAACGTCAGTTAAGCATGTGCCTTTGGCTCAGGTCATGATCATGGGGTCCACTCAGTGGGGAGTCTGCTTGTCCCTCTTCCTCTGATGCTCCCCCTGCTTGTGCTTTCTTTTTTCCTCTCTCTCTGGCTCACTCTCTGAAATAAATAAAATCTTAAAAAAACATAAAATTAAACATCACATTTAGCATGTAAAAGAATATTTATTTAATATTTTCTGATCTGTTGGAATTCCTATTTGTCTATTAGGAAAGGATCTGTCTGATTTGGAAAATACATTCCACTGGCCAGAAAGCTAAATGTTTTAAGATATTCTGAATCTTCAGGACAGAAGGGGCCCTATATGGGCCATGAGTCGGGATAAATACAACTGAGAGGAGCCCTGGGGTTCCCAGCTGCCTTCCGAGAAGTGGGCAAGGATGAGTCTCTCATTCATTCATTCATTAAACATTTGCCCAGTAGCTGGGTTTCTGTTAAGCAATGGGACGCAGAGATGAATCAGACATAGTTAGTCCTTGCCCTCAAGGGAAGCTTCAGAGAATTTAGATGTTGCTTTAAATCACCTCAATTTTAGAATCTATATGTAAAATGACTTCTGTGGTGGCTCATATATCTCCTTGTAAATGCTCTACTATTTCAGGCATTTATGCTTTTCTCACTAAATGGACTTAAAGTATGGACAGCCTCAGACATAAGCAAATCGACAAATTCAATTTGCTTTCTGAAGTCTGCCATTACAGAAAAAGCGTAACTTTGAAATCAGAAACAACAGAGGTTCAAATACCCCTGTCATTGCTGATTAGCTGTGTGATCTTGGGCAAATCATTTCATGTCTCTGAGCCTTCAACCCAACAAGGCTGTTGCTAGAATTTGGTCAAATCACAGTACGTTACGTTACTTGGTACTAAGCAGTTACTCAATAAATATTAGGCATTTTATCCCTAATTCTCCACTGTTCTTGCTTTTTCTTTGTTGGGAAGCATCTCCTATGGAAAGCCTTCTCACATTCCCAGGGCTGGCTAATGATGGCCTCTTTGTGCTCATGTGCTTCCCCAGAACTTACCATCAGTACTTCCTGTGTTATATTGGAAATAATCTATTTATGTGTGTGTCTCCCCACATGAGCCTGAATGTTCACTAAGGACATAGCTGTATTTTTCATGTTGGATTTTTAAAGCCTTGTAGTTTCTGGCACTTAGTAGATGCTTAGTAAATGTCTGTGAATAGGTTAATAAGTTCTATGTAAAGAATATCCTTTATCTAATGCTCCACAAACCCCTTCCTCATTTATATTTCTGTCTGATGAGGATCTTTCCAGATTTCCTCTTTAGTCTTAGTCTTAGGTATTTGGGTTACAGTCTCCCTACTGCACCTCTGAACTCTGCAAATAATGTTTCACTGTGGAAATGTTACTTCTCCCAAATAAAACACTTGCATGAGTTCTACCAGAGATTAGTTTAAGGCAGAATTTCTAAAAGTATATTCCATTGGATAGTAATTCATATTCCAGGGGAAAAAAGATTCTTTAGTCAAATGAAGTTAGAAAAAAATGCTTTAATAGCACTTCTTTATTTGCTATAGGACTTCTCAGATCCTTCATTTGATCATGAGCCTTTTTTCATGGAGCATTTCACAGATCTAGTATAATATAGAATGCATTGTAGAACTATTTCTTGGAGAAAAATTGGAACTGGTATCACTGAAGTTCAGACTTTTGAAGGCTGCATAAAGCTGAGTCATGAAATAGTTGTTCTGTGGGTTATCTATTAGAAATCTGACTTTAAGTGCATGTTTCCCGATACTATTCTTGCTGCATCTCTACAAGTTGTGATATAGAGATTGTTAATAACCGTAAGCAGTACTTAAGAAATGTATCAGAAAATAGCAATGTTAATTTCATCTTGCTACCATGCCCATAAATTTTATTGGGTTTATTCATTTGATGGGTAGCATTCACTAGACAGATTCTATGTCAGACAATGGAGATGCTTCCTAAGTGGAGTCTGGGGCAATGCGTGAATTGTCTGGAGCCCTTTAGATCATAGAAGGCCCTTGCTCACTCTGAATTCCTTTGCAGAGGAAATTTAGTACATGCACAGGTGCCTGGTGGGAGTTTGCACCCATCAATGTGGCTATTCCTTTCGTTAGAGCAGTGAAACTCTTCCATGTGGATCGCCAATAAGTAATTCCTGCCCTGAGTCCTCTCAAGTGACCCACAACCCTGGCTGCCCAGGGACTCCACTTCTATCCAATCCTGTAGCTGGGGCCCTATGGCCATGCACTGTATGGGCTGGTGCTAAATCGTATGTGCTAAGTTGCTAAATATTTTGAGTAGTACCCCCGATTGGAGGAGAAAAAAAAGCCAGGGTGGCTGAGACATATATGAGAGTAGGGGAAGTGGTGTATATGCAGCCAGGGAGGCAGGCAGGAGCCAGGTCCTACAAAACCTTGTGGGCTATGTTAAGAATTTTGGACTTTATCTTAAGACAGAAGGTCACCAAAAAATTTTAAGAAAAGGGGAGAAATGACATGGTCAGATAGGCTTTTAAAAGGCTCGCTCTTCCCAAAGGTTGAAAGTTGATATGGGATGGGGGATGTCTGTGCATCCCGGGATATCTATAGGAATAAAGGATTTGGGAGACATAGCTATGCCCTGCTAATCCTTACCCTTTGGCAGATGGGTCAGGGGTCAGCCTGGATGGTGGGGCTCTGAAGCCAAGCCTGAGGAAAAGTCTCTCCCCTAGAGCCTTTTCAATGGCCACACTGTTTTTACTTGAGGTGGCCCCTGAGCAGGGGAGCTGTGGGGCCCGGAGGTGGGCATGAAGACAAGTCCAGTAAGGTGGAGAGAAGTCTGAGTGAGTTCCACAACGGAGAGACAAAAGCCAGAGACCAAAGAGCCAGTGAGTGTAGAGAATGTGGGATTCAGCAGATGCCTGGAACAGGCACACGAATTCTGGGGCAGGCTTTGAATGCTCTCTGGGCCAGAAATCTGAATTTAACTGGTCAGGGTTGGGGCAAGAAGTCTTCATCTTTTCAAAAATATCATCAATTCTGCTTGGTTAGATTTTACTTTGAAGGTGTTTAATAGGGTGCCCTGGCTGAGAGAGGACCCCAAAGTTCCTGATACCTTAATGAGAGAGAGCAGGAGGGTAGGGTAGGGATGCACAAAAAATGCATTGTTGTTTAATGTACCAAAAATGTTCATAATTCCCATCAGCAAATGCTGTTTTCCTTGAGCAAAATTATAAGATGGACCATTGGTTACAAAGCTGCATACAGAGGACAGATATCTACCCATCTTCTTAGGGGAAGCTGTGAAATCCCCCTTAACCCAAAAGCAGATGTTGAGTTGTTCCTGTTTGGAAATACATACTGCTGTGTTTAAGCTCATTTTTGTCTCTGACTCTTGTTGTCTGTCTCTTGGTGGGGGAAGGTGGGAGTGGGTAGAGGTCAGCCAAGGAAATGCTAGGGGAGGGGGAAGGTTTTGCTGGAATTTGGGTGACTCCAAGTGTTGAAGAGGAGAGGAGAGAAGCTAAAGGCTCTGCTTAGGTGAGAGGCTTTGTGAGACTTCTAGTCTAAGCTGTTGTGCTTTTGAGATAAAGGGACAACAGCACAGAGCTGGGGAGATTGCTCCTGTCCCCACAGGCACGCAGACCTCAGAGCCTCTCTGGTATGTTGGGGAGTGCTGGTTTTAGGAATATTGAGAAATAGTCCCTTAAGCAGAAGCCCTCAAGCACTGAAAACTATGAAAGCAAGGCTCCTCCATGGGGCTGGGGGTCAGAGCCAGAGAGGAAGGACATGGCTCATGCTGCATGGTCACTGAAAGGGATGGGTTTTGTAAGCTCTTAAGAGGAACACCTCAGGGAATCAAAGAGATAATTTGGGACTTTTGGGGGAGGGCAGGAGGAGGGCTGGATTTCAGGCATAACGTCAGAAGTGATGATGCAGAGTTGTCATTTGAGGTAACAAGAGAAGGGTGACTTTATCAATACCCCAGGATGACGAATAGTGTATACAGTGCTCACATTCTATTGGAACAACATAACAATAAGGATCTGGCAAATAGGCTCTGAACATGAAGATAGCAAGGTAATCTGAGAATTAATGAAACATCCAGGTGATCTGTGACTCATTTTTACTCTTTCTAAATCCACAATACAATTTCAATTTCACTGTAAAAATGCACAATTATCTATTGTACCTTCACCTCAATGACTGCAGCCTTTCACTATTCCCAGCCATGCATCTTGGAACACAGTTTAATACTTAAAGTCCATCAGGGGTGAGCTGTGGAGTTAGCAAGGTCAGCTGGGGTGCTCTTTCTGAGGTTCCTAAGGAATGAAAAACTACAATTGCTTGGTGACACAGAAAAGAATCTCTTCGCAGGGCTATCGCCTCTACACGCTCCGCTCCACATTTTTCATAACAAAGCACTGAAACAAACAATAACAGGAGAATTTTTATCTTTTCCTCTGCAGGAAGAATGCCCGAGGAGGCTATTGCACTAGTTAATGTGATTGCACGCTGAATGTCCTAAATTATCCTCCAATACCTCAAGAATATGGTTCAATTATTGGATAAGACTTCTACAACAAATGCCCGAGAAACAGAATACATAAAGGAGAAGTTAGAGAGAAAATATCACTCACAGTACGTGTATATAATGTAGCTTATGGTGATGATTTCTTTATCTTTCAGCTTCCTAGCTACTTTAGTTCTTTAGTTCTGGCGGGGAGGGGTCAGGGGAGGCTAATAAAGCCCTACAACGGAGCTTCGCGACCCTCCATCCTCAGGTTGCCATGTTTAGACAATGCATGAACACTAGATGGCGCCCATAATCTTAAATATAGCAAAAGGCTGGTTGTTTTTCTTTATAGAGAAGTATGGCGACCTCGTTAGGAAAAGAGTCAAGTGTGGGACTCAAGCATTTCCTACTAGTGTTGTCCTGTGAAGTGCTTCTCATGTGAGGGTTTGGTGGTCAAATAAGTTTGGGAAAACACTACCTATGAAGAGACTCCCAATACACACTGGTAAACCAGATGTTTTTCACATATAATAGATATATTGATATATTTGCCTTTAGGTTGTGAATATTTTAAGTACAGGATATTTATCTTATTCTTTGAGATCTCAAGTCCTAGTACAAAATCTGTGACATAGTAAGTCATTAATAAAATAAATTATCTCTAAAGTTTGTATAGTCTGTGTAGAAGAATCATTCTGGAATGCAGGCATGGGCATTCTGCCCCTGATTAGAGGGTTAATTATCTCTTATTCAAGTCTCTTAAGACCAATTGAGGACAGGGACCTACGCCCAGCTCCTCTCTCTGGGGATTCTAGTTCTCTTTTCTGAACTTACTATATTACTGTTAGCATAAGTTATTTACAAAATAATCTTACACGATCTAGTAATAGAATTTGCATTTAAGTCTTGATTGCTATTTAGAGTTTTTGTTCTTGTGTTTTCCAGGAAGGTATAGCTTGTCCTTATATATCTAGTGTAAGCTGTAGATGCAAAATATCATATCCTCTATATTCCATTGTTAATAATTCTGTTCTTCTGCTGTCCTTCCATATTGTAATGTTTGAGTGTTTCGAGCCTGTTTATTCTTTTCTTTCAGTATTAACCATGAAATTCCAATACTGATCCTTGAAACTAGCCAATTTCTAGCTACAGTTTAAATAACTTCTTGCAAACTAAAAAAGAGAAACGTTCCCTCTTCCTCGTCAATTGCAAAAAGCAGATAATATTTTTATCATTGAACTGTCTTTGCAAATGTTATACATAAGAAAGGATAGGGTTTCTGAACATCAGAGACTATTATAATATTCTGTGGATTCTATGTTGTACACACTCTTGTGATACTGGGCAGTGAGTGTCAATTCCCACTCAGCTACGCCATCACCAAGGTAAACAACTGATACACTTATAACCACTCTGCACCCATATATAATCATTATTTTCATTTTCAGTACAGTATTCAATAAATCATATGAGATAGGCAACCCTTATAAAATATATTTTTTTAAGATTTTATTTATTTATTTGACAGAGAGACACAGCGAGAGCAGGAACACAAGCAGGGGGAGTGGGAGAGGAAGAAGCAGGCTTCCCGCTGAGCAGGGAGCCCGATGTGGGACTCGATCCCAGGACCCTGAGATCATGACCTGAGCCGAAGGCAGACGCTTAATGACTGAGCCACCCAGGTGCCCAACCCTTATAAAATATTATAAAGTAGGCTTTGTTTTAGGTGATTTTGCCCAAAAGTAGGCTAATTTAAGTGTTCTGAGCATGTTTACTAAATGCATTTTTGACTACAATATTTTCAGCTTACATGGGGCTTATCAGGATATAACCCCATTGTAAGTCCAGGAAGATATGTATCATTTAAGTGTAGACAAGTAGGCAGAGGGGAGTAGTCAAAGGGGTGACATTTAGCTCTTGGATGACAAAACAAGGTCCTACCATGGGACCTGACCCTATTTCTCCCATACTCAATCCATCCAGACATCTGCTAGCTAAGGAATAAGCAGAGGACTATTAAGTACTCTTAATAGCAGAGAACTACCGGAATGAATAAGGCAAGGCTGTCCATTCAGACCACTGGACACTTTGCTCAGGTCAATTGACTATATTACCCAGGTATCGTGTGTGTGAGGGAAAGGTGGGGATGGCATGATAGCTAACAAAGATAAGGTCACTTCAAAAATTCTAGTTATAAATCACAACTATAAAACAAAGACAAGTTTTTCTAAGTACACAATGAAAACCACAAAGTAAGTGCTTCATTGAGTTATGAGACATAAACTCAGCCATAAGAACTAGGCTCCTTAGATTATTTCCCATTATTTGCATGATTACCAAAATTTCAGTATGGTCATGAACACTCACAATGTTTTTAACTACCTGTCACAGAGTTTATACCAGAAAGAAAGCTTGACCTATTGGAAAGAAGCAGGCAATAAATATTTCAATAAAAGAAAGGAGACGAAAGGAGGGAAGACAGATGGAAGGGAGGACGGGGGAAGGGAAGGAAGGAGAGAAGAGAGAGGGCAGGTATGATGGGCATTAAAATTGAACATTTAGGGGGGCCTGGCTAGCTCAGTCAGTAGAGCATGTGGCTCTTGATCTCCGGGTTGTAAGTTTGAGCCCCATGCTGGATGTAGAGATTACTTAAACATAAAATCTTAAAAAAAAAAAAAAGCCCTGAATATTTAAATCCCAGCTCTTATTCTCTCTAGTTAGGTAAACACTGACTTAACCTCTCTGAACCATATTTTTTTCCTCTCAACATGGGGCATTAGCTTTCATGGTGATTGTGAGAATCAAAAATTACTTCTATAAAATGCTTGAATAGTAAGTGCTTAATAACTTGTTGCTGGTAATTCTTGCATTTAGGTAAATGGTGCTGCTGCTACCACTTATCAGTGGCATCCGACTGCGTATTTCATGTATTTTCTTATATAGTTATATGCAACAAACTATACGCTTATAAAGGTGCTGTTTTTAGAGTATAGTCACGGATTTGGAAAAAAAATCTGCATTAAAAATAAATAATACCTTAAAAAGCATGATTCTCAATGCTCTATTGGATGCATTATACATGTCGTAACGTCTACATGAAAACACTAGCACTTTTACCTGTATCTGAGGGAACTGAGTTACAAGCACCAAGCACTTCAACACCATTTAAACCACAACATGTACTGGAAGCCATAATGCTCTCCTCCATTTTTCCTTTTTAATTAAGGTGCTTCTGGAGTCAAAATTGAAAGTGACTTTTTCTCAAATGGTGTCAGATATGGAGGAATAAAGATTAAGAAGAAATACTCACGGAGAGGATCTGGTCTCCTCTCTGGAGCTCCCCACTCAGGTCTGCCGGTCCACCAGCCAGAATGAAGGATACAAAAATACCTTCTCCATCTTCCCCGCCTACGATGTTGAAGCCCAGGCCAGTGGAGCCTTTGTGCAGGACCACCTTGCGCGGCTCCCTGAAGAAACAAGTAGAAAACAGAGCTCACAGGGTGACCCATTCAAGATTTAGATCGCTTTTACTTTCATTGAGATATATGAAACCAGCAATTCACTACTGATAAAATGGCTTCCCAAAATATGACACAGTAGCACTCCAAGAAAAATGCTAATATTGGGGCAGTTATATAGTGCATTTCTCACTATAACAAATGCTAAAGTACCATGCAAAGTCATTCCTTAATTCCAAAATATTTTCTTAAACTGGCCTCACTTCCACTTTTCCTTTATTTAAAATATCTGTTCTTGTATTTTTTTAAATTGAGACATAATTGACATAGAACATTATTTAGCTTCAGGTGTACAATGTAAGGATTCAATAGGTGTATACATTGTGAAATGATCATCAGAATGAGTGTAGTTAACATCCTCCACCACACATAGTTACAATTTTTTTCTTGTGATGAGAACTTTTAAGATCGACTCTCAGCAACATTCAAATATACAATGCATTATTATGCACCATGTTGAATACCATGTCCCAAGGACTTACTTATTTTAAAACTAGAAGGTTGTATCTTTCAACCACCTTCACCCACTTCACTCTCCCCACTCGCTTGCTCTTCTACTGAGCACTGCAGTGGTGCTCAGTAGGATGGATGTGTCCAAAAAAAGGAAGAGAATTTGGGGGACAAGAGACGAGACTGAATAGGCCAGATAATGAAATATCTTACATGTTTGACTGTTAATTAAAATTTACTCCATAATAGTGAGACCCATTGGAAGATTTTGAGGCATTGAGAATATTTAAATCCATTTCAGGAGCATTAACAAATGGTCGTATGTAGGATTGCTGGAGAGGAGAGTGAAGATACGATGCGAGGTAGGAAGATCGGTTAGGATGTTGACTAAAATAATACAGATTTGAGGAAGTGAGAGTATGAACAAGGGTTGCAGCAGTGATAATGAAAACAAAGGGTGACATGAGAGAGGAAATCTGAAAGGAGAAACAGTGGGTCCAGAGACTGACTCAGGTAGTAGAGGAGCGAGGGATAAATATCTAAGTAACTGGCAAAAGGAAGGGGAGCTAGGATCCAGGACCACAAGGATGAGTATGATTTTGACATGCTCCATTCCGGATAATGGTGCATGATCCACATGGCATTCGGAAGCTGTTGGAGACAAAAGGTTAGGAATATGGATCCACAAGGAGGACTGCAAATGCAGATTTCAGGGTCATCAATAAAAAGATCAGAGATAAAATCTTGAGCCATTAGTTAATTGAGTTTGTGTAGAGGCTAGATAACTATAGAATATAGAATTTTAAGGTATCTTAGAAGTCATCTAGTTCTATTTTTCTTATAAGTAGTTTTAAAAAATGTATTCTGTAAGCCTTGGGTTTGACTAAGGCACCTTTCGTATCACCCACCCTCCTCTCAGAAGTATCCCAGTTTCAGTCATTAAAGTTTCTCTCATATTTTCTTGCACTTAATGATGTAAGAATGGCAAAGAGTGATCCAATATATTTTTATACTAATGACTGCACAGAGTCTATTATTCATTATCACATTCCCATGTACAAAGCTATGTGTTATATATCTATGTTTAGCCTAGTTTTGAGGAAGGCTGTAAAATGCACATATAGCTTGGACTAAAAATACTACAATGCAATGCATTAAGTCAGAGGCAACTTGACATAGAGTTCCTTTATTTTATTCTACAAATACTTCATAAGCACTACCATACCAGGAATTGTTCCAAGTACTTAGAAAGTTTATACACAAAACAAACATCCTTGCCCCATTTAACTAAATACCTGGATGCCCTGTGACCCAGTCAAGATGACATAATATAATTAACTATCACAAAGACTGAGCACCCTGTTTCCTTGCTGGCTGCCAGTTGGGGGCCTCTCTCAGGTTCTAGAGGCTATTCACATTCCTTGTTATGTGGCTACCTCTATGTTCAAGCTGGCAATGACACACTGAATTGGACTTTTCTCATTTGGAATTTCTGTGGCTTGCTCTTCCACAACTAGATAGATCTAACTTTTTGCTTTTCAGTGGTTTCTGTGATTAGGTTAGGCCTACCCAGATAATCTCCCTACCTTAAGATCAAGTGATTAGTAACCTTAAGTACATTTGCAAATTCTTTTTTCCATGTAAGGTAATTTAACTGTGGGAGTAACATCATGGGGTAGAAATCATGAGGCCATCTTAGAATTTTGCCTACCACAGGCAAAGAGACAACAGGGGACAAATCCTGAAGGGCCTTGTGTAAAAACACTGATTTTTACTCTGACAAAATGGGGAACCACTGAGAAGAAGATTATTTGATCTAATTTATGTTTTTAAACGGTTCCTTTGGTATAAAAAAGATCCAAGGGGCCAAGTTCGAAAAAGTGATATGAGTTATGCGTCTAGTTGCTATATGCAGGCAAAATAGTGGCTTGGCTGAGGATGGTATTAAAGGAAGTGGTAGGCAGTGGGTACATTTCCAGTAAGTCCTCTCTCTGTCCAGACTGAGTAATTTGTTTTTCTATCTGCACATTCAGTGATTCTTCCTTCTGTCTTATTTATTCTGTTCTTGAACCCACTCAATGAGTTTTTTACTTTGGTTTTTGTATTTTTCAGTTTTAACATTCCATTTGGTTCTTCTTTATATCCCTTTTTCCTTTGCTGACACTTTCATTTCTTTTCCCATTTATTTAAGTGTATGTGTAATCACTGAAGCATGATGAGTACTTTAAAATTCTTGTCAAATAATTCTAACACCTGTGTTATCTCAGTGTTGTTATCTGTTGGTTATCTTTTCTCATTCAAGTTGAGATCTTCCTGGTTCTTGGTATGAGAAGTGATTTTATTATATACTGGACATTTGGGTATTACAGTGTAAAATGCTATATCCTACTTAATTGTAGTTTTTTGTAGGTTGTAGATCAGTTTAGGTATAGCCTGCAGATCCAAATGAGGTGGATATTCAGCTCCCCACTTATCCCTGGTGACACCAGGGAGGAAAGTGGGGTACTAACTAGTATTCTACTCACTCTACCTCATTGCCACTTAGTACGGGTAGAAGCTTAGCTCCCTATAGGTCCACTGACACCAACGAGGGAGTGAAAATGGGGTGCTGACTAGCACTGCCTTGAACCATTTTGTTCTGACTCCTTGCCTCTAGGTAGGGCTAGAAGTTCAGCTGCCCCCTCCGCCCTGCTGACTACCCTAGGGGGAAAGTGGTCTGTCAACTAGCACTGCTTCCCTCTTCCTCCTTCTACCTCATTGCCACCGGCCAGCAGTAGCAGTTCAGCTCCTGGCTGGTCTCCACCAGTACCAGGAGTAGGGAAATGGAAAGCTAACTAGCATCACCTTATTCCAGCTTGTTGCTGCTCGGTGAAGGTGCAAGTTCAGCTCCCCACTGGAGAGCGGAGTGTCAGCTAGCATCATCTCATGCCACCTTGTTCTACCTCTTTACTGCTGGATAGGGGTGAAAGTTCAGCTCTTATTTGGCCCACTGACACCAGCCCAGTGGAGGAAGTCTAGGGCCATCTTAGAATTGCTCTCCAGGTTTCCTTTGGTGGGACCGGAAGTCTAGCTATCTGCCCAGTCCACTGGCACTGCAGTGAGGGGATAGTTTTTCCTTTGGTGTTTGGCTAGAGTTGGAACAGTATTATCAAAAGGTTGGGGAAATCAGAGGGGGGAGACGAACCACGAGAGACGACGGATTCTGAAAAACAAACTGAGGGTTCTAGAGGGGAGGGGGGTGGGAGGATGGGTTAGCCTGGTGATGGGTATTAAAGAGGGCATGTCCTGCATGGAGCACTGGGTGTTATGCCCAAACAATGAATCACGGAACACTACATCAAAAACTAATGATGTAATGTATGGTGATTAACATAACAATAAAAAATTAAAAAAAAAGTTTCCCCATTCTATTAGTCTGCCCTTTTGCCAATTCTTGGGTTACAGGTTGCAGGCTTTTCTTGAGGCTTTTTTAGTCTGTTCCTGTTGACAGAGATGCCAGGGTGTAGGTGTCTCCAGGGTTCCATCCAGGATACACAGGAAGTAGAAAGAAAATTCAGGGAACTCACCACAGTGTCATTCCTCTCTGAGCCAGTCTTATTTCCAGTTTGTATAGTCTTCCCATGATTATCATGTGTAAAGTTCTGTGTGTGTGTGTGTGTGTGTGTGTGTGTGTGTGTGTGTATTAATAAGAGGGAGGATTAGAGAGAAATGGGGATACTCTATTTTTGGCTGCAACCAGAAGTCCAGGTTCTGGATACATTTTGAAGGTAAGGGCCAACAGGATTTTGATGAAAAAGTTATTGTAGAAATACCCCTCTTCCTTCAGTCTAAAACACATACTCTTAGTAGGTCCAGTGACTTTCAAACTATACATAGTAAACACAGATGGAGGGAAGGGGCTATTACAATTCTAATGCTTATCTATGTGCTAGATGTGCTTGAAATTTTTTGATGCTTTCCATTTATTCCTCAAGACAATCCAATGATGGATTCACAGAGATGTCTGCAACTCTTTTGAAACTAAGCCAAAAAGGAAGACAGATTGATGACTGGATAGATGGATAGGAGTTTTATAGAGCATGCGTAGTAATACATTAAAAGTGCAATCTAGATGGCAAGCACATACATTTTCATTTTAAAAATCTTTAAATTTTTTATGTTTGGAAAATTTTTATAACAATATCCTGAGAAAAATAACCTAATGAACAAATTGTTATGAAAACTTTTTTGATTAGTGAAATGAGATTGCTTACCCAAGTTTTTACTGAGTTTAATAAGTAGCGAAGGCAGGATTAAGACACAGATTTTCTGACTCAAAATCCCAGAGTCTAGACTATGATATATTCCAGAGACTGCAAATCAGAAAGCTAAAGGCTTCATTTGATCTAGTGTTTACAATTTTTTGAATTTGTCCATGTTTAAAATTGGGAAAATTTGCATAAAATACAGATTTATGACTTTATATGAAAAATCAGACATTCTATGAACACTGGCTCTTAACCTTGTCTTATAGCGACAGTTGGCTTACTAGATGTGGCCCTCTCTAGATGGGGCATTCATTCTCCAGTTTGCCAGTCTCTCACCTCTCTCTCTCGAGGTTCTCGGACAAAAAATCTGTCCATTGCATCACATTTACACTTCTTGCAAAGCTAAGAGGAAAGTAAAATATTTTTTGTACTCATGGTTTTATCAAAAATGAAAAAAATGAAAGATCCATGGAGAGAACCTGGTATTTTAATAGTAAAATGGGAGAGAACATGATTCCTTGACAGTAAGGATTACTCTTACATGTTTAATATGCAAAGGGACTCTCTGCAGAAAAAAAATCAAGCTTTAAAAGATCATTATGAAACATCTCTACCCATTACCATCTGGGGGAATTTTGTTAGTGACCCCTGAACATAATACACGTAATTCTTGAGTGACAGTAGATTTTATTTATTTTACCTGGACAAGTCTTTTAAATAAAACTATTTGGCATTTTGTCAACTTATAAGTTTAAAATATCTTTTTTAAAATAGAATTTTTTATATCACAGTGAGTTAGGATGCTTATTTTTTGATGCTTATTTTAATAATGGGGAAAAATGACCCTAAGCACACTTTAAAGATTTTACTTATTTATTTGAGAGAGAGAGAGATAGTGAAAGAGTGCATGAGCAGGGAGGAGAAGAAGAAGCTTGTTCCCTGCGAGCAGGGAGCCTGATGTGGGGCTCAATCTCAGGACCCCGAGATCAAGACCTGAGCCAAAGGCAGATGCCCAACCAACTGAGCTACCAAGGCACCCCTCCCTAAGCACACTTTAATGATGTACTTTTTCTAATTTAAACTTTTTTCTTTTTAAAGTTTTATTTATTTATTTTAGTAATCTCTATATCCAATGTGAGGCTCAAACTCATGATCCTGAGATCAAGAGTCTTATGCTCTTCTGACTGAGCAAGCCAGTCACCCCTAATTTAAACTTCTTATACTAATAACCCAATACATTCAACTATAGATTTTAAAGTGTTTTCATGTCCTTTTTTTTCTGTTAGGGGATCAAAACCTTGTGAAGAATTACAAGTTGGAAGTTCTATTACACTGATGCTTACATAAGTCAACTTGTCTAAAGCTAGCTGAGATTTAGAGAGACAGGTTATGTTCACAAAGGTAGTAAACACCAGAACCAGTCTCTCTTTCTCTTTTTTATTAACTAGGCTCCACACCAGCATGGAGCCCAAAACAGGGCTTGAACTCACAACCCTGAGATCAAGCCCTGAGCTGAGATCAAGAGTCAGACACTCAACTGACTCTGCCACCCAGATGCCCCTCTCTCTTCTAAGATACTTTTTTAAGAGCAGTTTTACATTCACAGCAAAATGAGAAGGTACAGAAATTTTTCA
Source organism: Callorhinus ursinus (assembly GCF_003265705.2). Lineage (NCBI taxonomy): Eukaryota > Metazoa > Chordata > Mammalia > Carnivora > Otariidae > Callorhinus > Callorhinus ursinus. The sequence goes on from NW_027397097.1 coordinate 13,095,728, forward strand.
TATACCTCCTGCCCCCACACATGAATTGACTCCCTCACTATCAAAATCCCCTACCAGAGTAGTACATTTGTTACAATTGATAACCTACATGGACACATCATGCCCTTCAGTAGGTGAATAGATACTGTAGTACATGGGATTTTATTCAACACTGAAAATAAATAAGGTATCAAGCCATGAAAAGACATGGAGGAATCTTAAATGCCTATTACTAATGAAAGAAGGCAGTCTGGAAAGCCAGTCCCTCCTATGTAACATTCTGGAAAAGGGGTAACTATGGAGATGGTACAAAGATCAGTGTTGCCAGGGGTTGTGTGGAGAAGGGCATAAAAATGGGGAATACAGGGTATTTTAGGGTAGTGAAACTACTCCGTAGAATACTGTAAGGATGGATAGATGTCATTATACATCTGTCCAAACTCACAGAATGGGCAACATCAAGAGTGAACCCTAATGTAAACTACGGACACATAACTCTACCATGGCATTTATCACACTATATAGTGATTGCTCAATAGAATATGAGCTACAGGAACTTAAGCACCAGCACTACCTTAGCAGTAGCAAGATGCCTGATAAGTAGCAGGAACTCGGGAAATAGTTACTGGATGGATGAACGAATGAATAAATGAATGAACAAACTCCCACAGGGCTTTAGATCTCCCTTTACCCTCTATTTCATATTATAGTTATTTATGTAAATGTCTTTTTTTTTTTTTTTTTGCTAGATTTTAACCAGAGATGGCAAAATCTAAAGTCCACAGGGTTAGGAGAGGAAACACAAAAGAATGCAGCAGGCCGAGTAGAGACTGTAACAAATTGGGGAATACATTCCATCTAAAGGGCTATTTCTGTTTAACTCTGGACAATTGCTCCAAGCAGAAACACTGACTAGTATTGCCAGATTCTCTAATTTATAAACATAAGTGAAGAATCTAGATTTTGATGCAAATTTCTAGAATTTTGTGTTGATAATGATAAAAAAAATAGAAGTACGGTGCCGGTTAAATCAAACATGTTTCTGTTGTAGCTCCAGCTATGGGCTACCAATGGCATTTCGCACCATTCATAGTTTGATGGCACATTCAATGTCTGCTTCATGTTTTCTCCTCTATGATGCTCCGTATGGTACTTGGCTCATGGTAATTCTCTGTAACTTTAAGTTGATTTATATTCCATATTAAACTCCACCTCTGTCCTTCTCTTTTCAAGTTCTCTCATTCTGGGATATCTTTTTCTTTTATCTTGTTTCCGTTTTGTCTTATTTTTTTCCCTTTTATATTAGATGTGTTCAAAGATCACCTTCTTCATTTTGAGCCTCGGCTCTCATTTCTGCATGTTTACTGCCTGTGCCAGTGACTCTGGGTCTGTGAATATAATGCCCTACATTTCCATGAACTGTTTCATGTGTGAGGACATTGTGGCTTCCAGAGAGATTGTAATCTCTTGAAGATATGGTATCATGGTTTACATTTCTAGGCATCCCTAATACACCTAGACAAGTGCTCAATAAGTACCTGATGAATGAATAAATGAGAGCACACTAACAATATATAAGGAACTGCAATACTTTTCACACTGAAGTGATTTGGACTCTAATTTACTATGTCATTCACCATCCAGAACTCAGATGCCCTAGGCACCCATTAATAGTCATTATTATCCATCATTATAGATGGTCAGTGGAACAAAATCCTAACACTGATTCCTTATTCAGGATTGAGCTTGGGGATCATGATCTTCTGGAAGCTATCCCTGATGCTCTCTCGGCCTCCCCTAGCATTCTCTCCATGTATCTATCATAAACACTTCTTACACTGGGTTGGTTTGCTTGTCTACCTCTCCAGCTAGAGTTGGTCAATTTGAGAGCAGGGATCATGCCATTTGCTTTTTGTACCTAAACTATGCTACAGAGTAGGTGCTATCTACTAATTTCAGTTTTCATTTTAGATTTTAGGTGTGGAGTCTACAGAAGAGAAAATCTGCTGACTCATAGTATCAGTTGTTTTTTTTTTTTTTAACTGATATATCCACTTAAAAATATGTACTTAATTATCCATCCAACCTTTCAACAAACAAACATCTACAGAGTACCTACTTTGTGTCAGGCACTGTGAATACAAAGCTTAAGGAGCCTGGGGTGGGAGGAGCCACATGTTAACACACAGTTATAAAAGACCAGGAAGGGACAGGTACTAGGCCAGAAACATGTGCAGTAAGCTAAAGCATCCAAGAGAAAGAGCAACTGATCTTCTAAAAAGATTTTGGGGGCGCCTGAGTGGCTCAGTCATTAAGCGTCTGCTTTCGGCTCAGGTCGTGATCCCAGGGTCCTGGGATCGAGCCCTGCATTGGGCTCCCTGCTCAGCCGGGAGTCTGCTTCTCCCTCTCTCACTCCCCCTGCTTGTGTTCCCTCTCTTGCTCTCTCTCTCTCTGTCAAATAAATAAATAAAATCTTAAAAAAAAAATAAAAAGGTTTTGTCCTTTTATCAATACCTGGATCAAATATGCTACATTAATTTATGCAACTTTATTTTTCTTTTAATGTTATGTAAAAAGCCTTTATTATTATAAAACCTCTGAATGCTGAACAATTGGAAAGATTCCAGCCTGACTTTCTTCCAGCTGTGGCAGATCATCCGCAGCGTAATATTGTTCAGGTCCGTCTCAGAGGATGCTTGAAACCAGCTAGGATGTTTTCAGGAGAGGGGAGCAGGGTGCTATGGGCTATTTTTTTTCCTCCTTAAACCAGACAGTTTAAGGGGGTTTAGGATTCAAAAAAGGAAGTGACTACTTAAACCTGAAGGCTTTCTTGTGGCCATTAGTGGGATGTACCTTGAGCCCTGAACCTCTGATGTCTGTGAATCACCTTGGTTAACTCCCAAACATCTATGTTGAGAGGCTGGATGGTGTAGTGGGAAGTAAGCTATGAAAATGTTTCCAGTCATCCTTGGAAATTACAAATCTGACCATGCTACCTTCTTGCTCAAAAACCTTCCAGGGATCTATATGCCCTCAGGATAAAGTCTAAACTTCTAAACATGGCATTCCAAACCCTCCATCATTTGACCATCTATTTCTCCGATCCCTAACTTCAGTGTTAGTGAATGTTCCAGTCGTATACATTCCAGCCATACAAAGTTGCCAACCACAGCTCACCATACCAGATTGTTCCCTGTCTCATCATCTTTGTCTAAGCTGTTCTTTTGGCTAGAAAAATGTCTTCTTTTTGCTATCCTCAGCTAATAAACTTCTACTTGGCCTTCAGAACGGAAGCCACATGCTATCTCTTTCTCTCTGCTACCCTATCCACCCTCTCCTCTAGATACACTGACCACTTCTCATTTTTTTGGAACCACATTGTCCTTTCATTGACCATCCTACTGCTGTTACCCTTACTGTTCTAAAATTACCTTGTTTATCTGTCTATACTGTGCATCTGTATGGTTCTGAAGGATAAAGATATGGTTTACTAATTTTTGTGATTTGGGGAAATAGTAGAGGTGGAGCCTGTAAGAGACACACACACACAAAATATATTCCATGAATAAAGAAAGAATGAGCAAGACACTGGGAGAAATGATATTGAATTTTAGTACCACCTATCTAGGGATTTGTGGGAACCTAGACATACCCTCTGTGGAGCAGGTTCCTTACTAGGGTCATAACTTGGCAGAAAACAATGCTTGTCCTATGGAGAAGTGGTAAAATTCAGATAGGATAATGAGCTAAAAGCACTTAGGAGGCAGAAAAGTATTAGAGAAAAGTGCACATTGAGATTCTATTTCCAGCCATCTGTCAGATTAAAAGTCCTGAAAACCCCCTTCATTATAAAGAAGCTAAAAATTCTGAATAGAATACTTATAAAATACCTTTAAATGACTGGCTAAGCTGGCAAGTAGATAAGAGAAATCCTCAGAGGCCAAAATGGAGTGGGAATACAAGAGAAGGAAGCAAATACAAAGACCAGCAGCAGACTGAAGAGCTTGGACAGGTTTCCAAAGAGCTAGTGTTCCAGTGCTCAAAGTTGATGGTAGCATAGAGAATAGGACTGTGTGAACACCCAGAGGCGGGGGTTAGATCAGAGACCCCAGAACAAAATCAGGACCCTGGAAGGCTACATCCTAAACAAAAGGATAAAGCACAAAAGCATATCACCTCAAGGATGTCAAGGACACATAGCTGACCTGACCTTGGATCAAAGCAAGAAGAAAGGAACTAATCAAGGCATGTCTGAATGTGGAAGAAGTTATATTATAGCAACAGAATTCACTAAACCGATCTAACCTTAGCTCAAAGCAAGAAGAAAGAACCCAGAGAACTAATCAAAGCATGTCTGAATGTGGAAAAAGTCATATATGAATAGAATTCTTGAAACTGAATAAATTAGGAGGAGAAGAGAGAAAAAAAATCTTCCTGGGTGCTAGGGGAAAAGACTCGGCAATTTATCTCCAGCATTGTGCATTAGAGGCATTCTTCAGCTCCAGCTCCAGCTCCAGCTCACTGATATATATGAATATGCTGATTGGTTGGGGTAACCCACAAAATGGGTTCACGTGGCCATCCTAGCTCAATGACACTAATCATCAAGGTCATCTGGCTGGCTGATTTCCCTCTCTCAGAGTCCAGGCTCACCAAACCACATGCTCATTAAAATATGGTTTTCTATAGTGCTTTTCCTAAGGGGAGTAAATGGGCTAATTAGCACATTCTAGTATCTTGAGCAGATGTATTTCCTATTGTACATTAGTAACTTGAAATAACACCGTATAAGCTTGATCACCTCTGAATACAATGACAAAAACAGGTTCAGAGCCCATACAGACTGAAGGCCCAGATCCAGTAGCGTGATAATCCAATAAGGGACTGTTATTCTCTGAGATCATGCATAAAGAGATAGCTAGGATCCCTGTGGCCCTCTCTTCTTTATTTCTCTATAAATGTAACTATATTCATATAAGCAATATTAAGAAAAAGGAGAGTGACAGGAGATCAAAGAGACTTTTCAGCAGGATGGGAAGACGTGTATTAGTATATGCATGAAGAGGGGGCATAGCAAAGTGTGGCAGGGAGGTCAACCACAGAAGACTTTAAAGCTGCTGGTTGATTATGACTGATGTCTTCTATCTAAATGATCTAGCTTTTTAGACTAACACAATGTAGGCTTTACCTTCAAATAATTAACTTGGTCAATTATCAGTCAAGCAGATTATTGGACATCATATAGATACACAAAGATAAAGGGGTTTTGTTGAACTGCTACGGTGAGGACATGATGTGAAGATAATACACAAGAAATCTCACATTATAGGGGAGGCTCTATGCTTTAAACTTTATGGTATTAGACCGTAGCCTGACTTCAGCAAAATGGCCACCACAAAGATATTGAAAGTATATTAAATATACCATAGTTCATAGTTGGTGAGATAGAAGAACTCTATTAGATGGGGATAGTATGGCATTCTGTGATACTGGGAAAGACTATGGGCATTGGGCCTAGATAGATCTAGGTTTGAACAATAGTCCTATCAGTTAATAGTTACATAAACTTTTTGGAATTTTTTGATATCTTATTTTTTTTAGCTGTGAATTGTGAGTAATATCTACTTTATGGCATAGTGAGGATAAATTGACATAAGATATAAAGTACTAGGATCACATAGCAAATGCTCACTAAATGCTAACTCACTTCCTTTTCCTCTACCAGTTATGACCTTTGGAAAACAAATAGTCACACATAAAAATAATAAATCAACAAATGCAAGGCTACATATGTTAAGTACCAAATGAGTGCTATGGATAATGAGAAATCTCTGCATTAAAGAAAAAAGATGAAGTCATGGAGAAGATAGAATCTGAGCTAGACCTTGATGGATGGGTAGAAATTAGTGAGGTGGAAAGGAAAGCAGATGGCATTTCAGTAGATGGCATGAGCCCAGGGCCAGAGGGGAAAAAATGAAAGATGTGTTTGGAGAACAGGGAGTATCACAGCTTGCATGGAGAGCAGAGTCTGTGTCAAAGAAAATGAGAAGACTGGAGCAGGTTGGAAAGGAACATGAATGCCACGCTAAGGAATTCAGACTTTGCACTTGGATAATGTGAAAATATTGAATGTTTCTGCACTGAGGGGAGACTCCATAAATATAGTAACTAAAAGTGTTCATGTCATGTGGTGCTATCTCTACAACCTCCCAGGTTTGCCTGTAAGGGACTTAATTAAACATTCTAACGGTCTCTAAAGACATCCCTGCTACAAAGGGAGGGGCTTTAGTTGAGGCTGTGACCATGGCCTTGGGTTGAACTGCCTACCTCTAGTCTGTAGCCTTTGCAAAGCTCTCTGTAAGTGCTTCTCTCTGGAGAAAATCTTGTAATTAGTTACACATCTGAGATTGCATGTAACATTCTTGGTAAAAGGAATCAAACAGACAAATTAAATAATTTTCTTCTCACAAACATAAATCAACTATAGATTAGTATCAATCTAATCTTGATTAATTTGATTTTGAAATATTTGGAGTTTTTGCTTATTCATATAACACATGATAATCTAATAACCATGTTTCATTTCAATTTGCTTTTGTCTAAATTTCTCAGAAGGACAAATAAGGAAGTAATTAAATTTTGCTCTCACATATGTTCTCACTTTTTATAATCATATCTTCTAAGGATCATCTCATCTCCAAAGCAAAAGAAAACAGATTATCCCTCTTGATTTACTTCATAATATTTTGGCTGAAAACTTCCCCATTAAGTTATATATACTATCCATAATGACAGATATTTGTTTCTGCTTCCTGTTGCATTTTGAATTTTTTTTTTAAAGTAGGCTACATGCCCAGGGTGGACCCAACATAAGGCTTGAACTCATGACCCTGAAATCAAGACCTGAGCTGAGATCAAGAGTCCCATGCTTAACTGATTAAGCCACCCAGGCACCCTGCATTTTTACTTTATTTTTTTAAAAGACTTATTTATTAGAGAGAGAGAAAGAGAAAGAGAGAGAGCATGAGCAGGGGGACGGCAGAGGGAGAGAGCGAAGCAGACTCCTTGTTGACCATGGAGCCCAATGAGGGGCTCAATCCCATGACCAAGACTGTGACCCAAGCCGAAACTAAGAGTTGGGCACCCAACTAACTGAGCCATTCAGGTGCCCTCCCCTCAACATTTTGAATTTTTAAAGAGCAATTAATTATAAAAAGAATCATTTTAGCAATCTCATTAAATTAAAAAAAAACTATGACCACTGAACTGAGGTTTTTTTATAGTTACATCATTTGTCCTCAAGCTTTCATGACTGGTGGAATATTGTTTGAAAACATTATGAAATCCAGAGTATAGGCAAAACTAATTTGATAATAGGATTGGCAGGGGTGGAGGATCCTGAATATTCTTCCTAAAGGCAAAGCATATTTTATGAAAGATTTTTAAAATTATCTTTTGAGCTAGAGCTCTATGGTATTATGAAATTCCAATTAATAACTAAATGCTCAAACCCTCTTCAGTTAGTAGGATATGGGGAAAATGGTTTGGATTAATTAAAACAAAACTCTTCAAGTTTTATAGGTTTTCTCTCATTTCTAATTTGGATACATCCACATTATTGTAGCAAAGTTTTAGACTGAAACTTGTTTCCCAGTCCTGACTCCAACATTAATCCCTGGTTGTCCTTGAAAAACAGCCTTCCTGAATAACAGTTTCTTTTTCTTTTTCTTCCTTCCTTCCTTTCTTCCTTCCTTTCTTTCTTTCTTTCTTTCTTTCTTTCTTTCTTTCTTTCTTTCTTTCTTTCTTTCTTTCTTTCTTTCTTTCTTTCTTTCTTTCTTTCTTTCTTCCTTCCTTCCTTCCTTCCTTCCTTCCTTCCTTCCTTCCTTCCTTCCTTCCTTCCTTCCTTCCTTCCTTCCTTCTTCCTTCCTTCTTTCTTTCTTTCTTTTTCTTTCTTTCTTCCTTTCTTCCTTTCTTCCTTTCTTTCTTCTTTAGAGAGGGTGAGTGAGCATGTGAGTAGGGAGGGGCAGAAGGACAGGGAGAAGGAGAGAAAGAATCCCAAGCAGGCTCCACCCTCAGCTTGGAGCCCAACACGGGGCTCAATCTCATGACCCTGAGATCATGACCTCAGCTGAAATCAGGAGTAGGATGTTTAACCAATTGAGTCACCCAGGCACCCCAGAACAACAGTTCCTATATTCTATGAGCGAAGGAATGATGAAGATGGCAAATCAGAACTGCTATGATCCCTTCCAATTCTAGCGGTACATGTATTTGCTTAAAGAAAATCAGAAATGGGAGTTTCCCACTTCTAAAACCACAATTCCATTTGATTATTCAATGTATATTTAGTAGTCACCTCAAAGAGAGTAGAGAGGACAGAAACGGCTGTACTTTTAGGTCTTCTCCAACTTGACCTCTCTTCATCTTTTGACACTATAAGATTTTTACTCTAGGTCAGAACTGTCAATGGAATTCTCGATGATAAGGAAATTTCCTTGTTTGTGTTGTCCAATATTATAGCCTCTGGCCACATGTGTTTTTAGGCACTTGAAATGTGGCTGGTATGACAGAGAAACAATTTTTCACTTCATTTAATTCTAAGAAATTTATATTTAAATAGCTGCATGTGTCTAGTGGCTACTGTAGTAGACAGCACAGTTCTAGAATCTCATTTTCTAGTCAAAGATAACTAAGCTTTTTTTTTTTTTTAATCTCTTACCTCTCCATTACTCCCTAGTTTCCTTGAAGGGCTCCTCTTAACTACTTGCTGTTCAGAGATGGTATTTCCAAAAACTGTATCTTTGCCTGCCTTCTCTCACTCTTTCCCTCTAGCTCTTCCTTGCAGAGCAACTTTTCTTCCTTCAGGTCCAGTTTAAATGGTATGATCTGACCACTCCATCCACTCTTATTTTCTTTCCTAGCCTTCTGTATGTCTTCCTCATGATACTTATCATACAATGAAGTTATGTTGTTTGCTTGTTGCCTATCTCCCACTGGAATGTAATCACTACTAGAGCAACAACACCTTGTGTCTCTACCACCTAGCATTGTGCCTGGCATATATTAGAGCCTCAGTATTTGTTGAACAAATTAACAAATGGGTGGTCTTATCCTTCCCCTTCTTTATGATTAGTGAATCATTAGTGAATTCACTAATCCATATCTCCAGCCCAGACCACAGTTTCCTGTACTCCCAATTTATTTAACTAAGAATGAATTCATTATCTTCCCTAGAATTTTTCTTCTCTTTTATTCCTTATCTCAGTTAACATCGTCTGTCCCATTTTGCAATCAGAAACTTGCCTCCTTACTGCTCGTCTAGCACTTCTAGTTATCCAATAAGTGCCTCTCAAACCATCCTTGCATTGTTGCTTTGATTCAGGTCTCTGGATTCTCACACCCAGCCCAGCCAGGGATTCCCAACCAGGCTCCACCTAGTAGTTTCTTACCCATGCCCTTTCTCCTTCAGACTGTTCTCAGGGAAATTAATATATATTTATATATATTAATAATATATATAATTGTAATACACAATATATAATATAATTATAACAATATAATTATTATATATTGATATATAAAATAATACATATTAATTAATATTATATATATAATAATTTCACCCTCCTTCTTCAAAGCTCCCCTTGCTTCTCTACTACCTGAAGGATAAAATCTTCCTTAGGTTCTTTTGCATGACACGTGAGGCCTTCATGATTTGGGCTCCATGGACACTTTCAACCTCAGTTCAACATGTTCCTTATAGCCCCTGCTATCCTCTCACACAGAACTTCCTGTGTGCTTCTGATGGCTGGGACCTTTTGTGCCTTTCATGTGTTCTTCCTTTGTTTGCAATGTTCATCCCTAACTGAATGGCTTATCCTTCAACAACTCTCTCAGGCACATTTAGCCATCACTTGGGGGATGTTCCAAGAGCATTTTGTTTGGGGGGCATTATAGTATTCATAATTAAAAAGAATGTATGTCCGACTCCTTCACAAAGTGGGAATTCTTTTTTTTTTTAAAGATTTTATTTTTTATTTGACAGAGAGAGACACAGTGAGAGAGGGAACACAAGCAGGGGGAGTAGGTGAGGGAGAAGCAGGCTTCCCATGGAGCAGGGAGCCTGATACAGGGCTTGATCCCAGGACCCTGGGATCATGACCTGAGCCGAAGGCAGACGCTTAACGACTGAGCCATCCAGGCACCCTGTCAAAGTGGGAATTCTTTAAGCACAGGAAATATACTTTATTTAACCTAAAGAATGATTTATTCCTCTGGAGTGATTAAAAGCCTGTCCTTGGCTTCAGACACTCTTAATTTTTAAAAAAGATTTTATTTATTTATTTGACAGAGAGAGAGAGAAAGAGCATGCATGAGCACAAGCAGGGCGAGTGGCAGGCAGAGGGAGAGGGAGAGGGAGAAGCAGACTCCCCACTGAGCAGGAAGCCCAGTACAGGGCTCTATCCCAGGACCCTGGGATCATGACCTGAGTCGAAGGCAGACGTTTAACTGACTGAGACACTTAGGCACCCAGACACACACTTAAAATCGAAACGTGGATCTCTGTTTATTAGTTTATAAGACCTATCAATTTACTTCATCTTGGTGAGCCTTAGTTTTTGCATCCTTAACGTTAGAATATACAAAACTAAACAAAAATATACAAAACTATATAAAAATAATAATTAATAAGAGGTATATAAAAGGTCCTATGAGGGTCTGGAGATATATGGTTTCTGGATGGGATCTAGGGACTGTCTGATGAAGGAGATAACATTTAAGTTACACATGAAAATATGGCCAGAATTACATTGCTTAGCATGATAGGTGCCATGCAAGGGCAGACACAGGTTTAATGTGGTCTTAAGGCTTTACAATTTGGGGGCCCATGTTGAAAAAAAGAATGTAATATTCCATGTATAAATTATACTTCTTAAGTTTCTTAGTCACCTAAAGTGCTAGTGTCTGATATCTAAAAAGTGCTTAATAAATATGAATTCCCTTTTCCCTGGCATTTGTGTCCCCAGTACCCAGTAGAGTGGAGTGCCTGGCATGAGGTACAGGGTTTGAAGTGGCCCATGAAATTGAGGAACCCTAGAGTTTCAAGGTAAATCCATTCCTGGTGTTGTGCTTGGTGCTGGGAATATAATTATGAACACAATTCAGTTCCTGACTTCATGGAGCTCTCCTTTTAGTGGGACAGGGAAGTATATAAAAACAACTAATTATTATATCATTCATTCAACTGCAAACAACTGGGGTAAGTTTTATAACAGACAGAGAGCCCTGATTTGACATAGAGATGGGGGAGTAGGAGCCATAAGGAAAAGTATAGTTGAAGGAAGTGAGGTAATATGTAGTGTTTGGAGAAAAGCAAGTATTTTTGCTTGACTGGGACATAGGGTTCTAGCAGGGCTGAAGTGGTGGCAGAGTCCAGATCAGGAAGATGCTCTTGGATAGGGTAAACAGAGACTCAATTCTCAGTTTGTAGGAGAATAGAGTATTTGCACTTCCCTTCATTTATTTAATGAAAATATACCCAGCAGCCAGTGGGCCGGACACTAGCTGGACCTTGCATCCACAAAACTACCAAAGATACAATCTCTGTCCTTGAGAAGTTTACACTCTGTGTTATGGGTTGAATTGTGTCCCCTTCCCCCAAAAGATGTTAAAATCTTGTTAGTACCTCAGAATGTGGTATTATTTGGAAATAGAGTGGTTGCAGAGATATTAGTTAAGATGAGGTCATACTGGAGTAGGGTTGGCCATTTCCCCAGGCTGACTGGTCTTGTGGTAAAAAGAGACACACAGGGAGAATACTAGGTAAAGATGGAAACAGAGATAGGAGTTATGTGTGAGCTGTAAACCAAGGAACAGCCAACATTGCTAGCAAACCGCCAGAAGCTAGGAAAGAGGTAAGGAAGGATTCCCCTATAGGTTCTAGAGGAAGCATAGCTCTGTCAAGACTGTAATTTCAGACTTTCAGCCTCTGAAACTGAAAGACAATAAACTTCTGTTGTTTTAATCCACTCAGTTTGTCCTAATTTGTCATGACAGCTCTACGAACCTAATACACTCTGCTAGGAACTCCGTGAATCAAAACCCAGACTGATATGAGCACAACCTGTTGAGGGAGACAAGAGGATCAGTGAGGATGACCCAACCCTCACGACTGCTGTCACTTTAGAAAATGGATTTGGAGTAAAAGGCTAGTACTATTAGGAAAGAGTAGCTATCAGCAGGTGCCTGCAGTGACCTGGGTATTCAAATGACAAGGCTTCCCAAAAACCTCAACACAATTTCAAGAGTTTCCCCATACTTAAGATATCTATATAAGAATTACTATAGAAAAAACAGGCAAAACCACTAATGTGAGCATCATTAAATACTAATGAAATTCATTTTCACAAATAATATGTAAGGAAATACAAACACCTCACTAACCATTGGCTGTAGCTGGACCCTTAAAAATTCTTCTCTTGGGGCACCTGGGTGGCTCAGTTGGTTAAGCGTCTGCCTTCGGCTCAGGTCATGGTCCTAGGTCCTGGGATCCAGCCCTGCACTGGGCTCCCTGCTCAGCGGGGAGTCTGCTTCTCCCTCTCCCTCTGCTGCTCCCCCGGCTTGTGCTCTCTCTCTCAAATAAATAAAAGCTTAAAGAAAATTTCTCTTAAAAGAAACATTCAGCTGTTCTCTTCTCTGTGCCTATTGCAAATGTTGGCTTGTACAAATGTCCCTGTAGCTTTTCCCTGCTTCAAGTTCTGTTTTATGCTAATTCCAGGGAAAGTTTTATATAACAATGTGTTGAGCCCTGATGGATGTTCTGATTCTATTTATTTATTTATTTATTTATTTATTTATTTATTTATTTATCACTCTTTTTTCCTCATCAGGAAAAGAAGTGGAAGATCATTGCTTCTACATCCTGGCTTTTCAAACTGAGAAATTTCATTTCTTTTACCAACCTACTTCTTCCTAGACACCTGCACTTAGAAGTAGAGATTGGTTCAAAACCTTCTTAGTATGACATTCTTAAAGTCATTCATTAACTAGTTCCTTTAGCCATGGTGAAATCTGAAAGCCAAATGTGGACACTTACATTAACACAAACTGATTTTAAAAGAATCTTCAACATTTCCTTCCTTGAAAAACATTTGTAGCCTCACCTCTTGGCACACTCTCAAAAATACTCTAAATTTCAATCATATCATAACTCTTTGGTTTTCTTTGAATTGCTAGTTTTTACTCAAACATCTGACTCCTTCCCTCTTTTCATCTTTGTATCTACAGTTCTCTGCCCGTAGCTTTCTGGCTCCTTCCTTTTGTATGTTTAGGGAGGTCCATCTCTTTCTTCATGACTTTAAACCTCTGTTTTCCTCAGCTCTAACACTAGCTCCTATAGAATTGCACTGCACTGGACTCGTATATGGACTGTTCTAATCATCTTATTTTACAGTTATCTGTTAAGAGTCCACTATGTTTCAGGGGAGCTCTACTGGGGTTAGGATCATAACCATAAAGTGGACAGTTTCTGCCTCCCAGGAGTTTCCACTATAGTGGTAGATTAGAAGAATAAAGTGGCAATTATTAAGTCAGTAAGAAAAGTTGTAATCTTCTACAATGATAATAATTTATTGTATGCTTGCTTTTTCCACTTGGCTGAGATTCCGGAGGGTCAATATTCACTTTGTGAGTTAGTGTCTGACATCTAGAAAGTGTCTAATAAATATGAACTCCCTTTCATATGTTCTCATGTCCCCAGTACCTGGTAAAGTACCTGGCACAAAGAACTCAATAAATGAGTGTGGAATGAAAACCTAGCAGGCACCTATATTTCAGGGCAAGTAAGGTGATCTTAAGAAGCTGGTTTTGATTAAAAAAACAAACAAACAACCAAACAAACCCAAAACAAAGCTGTAACACTGGGAACTAAAAACAAAGGGAGAGTAGCAAAGGGATGGGAGAACTTGGTCTAGGAGTGGAGATGGCCACCAAAAACACGTCGTGCATCGATCTGCAGAGTGTAAGTTCTATTCTCCAAAAGGCCAGTCTGCAGCTTGGGCCATGACTGATGGTGATATGAAAGAAATTCTGTCAGACAAGAAATGGCTTCATGAGTATGTCACAGGGTCAGCACCATACAGGACAAGATGCTTCTAATATTTCATATCTCTTCCCACAATTTCTCCCAAAAATCACTTCTATCTCCCAGTAATCATTCCCTCTCCAGGCAAAAGAAGCCCTATAAAAACAAACAAAACAACAATGACAACAACAAAAAACTCTGAGTGAATCTGTCTCCTTCATCCTGGAATGTCTGCATCAACAGTAGGGTATTAGAGTTGCCTCACTCACAAGCCCTACATATGATCCACACGGTACCGCAATCACAGCTCAATTTGACCTGGGTGTCTTGGTGTTTGGTTGTGTTATGTAAGCCACAATCCTTACATCTTAGCACTAATGTCACACATTTCTAGAAAGCTTAATGTAACTTATTTAAGTCTCAGATGAAGGATAAGTACTGAGAAGGCATGAAGTGAGGAAAGAATAACCAGAGGAAGACTCTCGTTCATCCTTATTGTCCTCCGGAAAGAGAGGAACAGCCTAAATTCTTGGAAAATTTCCTGCCTCTCTTGGGATTCAGATAATTTCCCCATATGGAAATTTCCCCAAAATTTCCCCATAATTCCCCCATATGGTAATATCTTAGATAATTGGCAACTTTATTTCTCATATTAACTTTTTTCCCTCAAATTGAGGATGTACCCCAAATAAATTAAAACTTGGAGAATATTGCAAGGCCACTCTCCACAAACACAGAAGGCTCAACTTTTGACAGCCATGGTTCTTTCCTGCCAAAGGTGAGAGGTGTTGATAAACGGCTTAGTTAGTTAATTAGATAGACAGACAGACAGGTAGTGACTTGGCACTCCTATAGCTTTGTAAACATTCAACCCACTTAAATATGCCAAGAGTTACACAAAAAATTTGGTAAGAGGGAGTGAAACAACGACCATCAGCCTTGGTGTTCTTCATATCTGAACAGCACAATTTAACACAAATTTATATTTTGGTTAGTGAGATAAGCTTTAATTTTAATTATAATCACCGACATTTATTAAGAGCTAAGACTATTTAATCCTTATGGTGTCCCTGTAGGTCAAGTATTAGTTTCCTCATTTGAAGATAACAAAACTGAGGTTTGTAAAGTTAAGTTTCTTATCTAAATATCGACCAGCTAAAAGTGGTGGTGGCAGCATTCATATGTTTGATTGTCTATAAAAGCCTTCGCGGCTTCTGCTTTCATACACAACTACGTAGAGTGAAAAAGAATAATGATCAGTTGGCTTATCCCTTCTAGTAAAATAAGGATTGGAAGTGGAGAAAAATCAGTCACTCAGGGAGAGTGAATTCCCTATTCCTCAGATCACAGGAGAAGGAAATTTAACAAATCATCATTTGTTAAACATAGTCTCTGTTTGGAGACTGCTTCCTAATTATGTAATAGGATGGGACCTAGAAGCAACCTTGGGAGTTTTGAGCCTAGTAGAGGAGAGAAACTTCTACATAAAACAAGGAGAAAACTCCAAGCATTAAGTCGTCTGGCAGAGATTTGGTCTGTTACAGGGGCGATCAAGAAGGGATCCTGGGGATATGTCTTAGTTGCCTATAAACCCCCTGAATGTAATGGAAACCACTGGAGACTCAGGTGCATGGAAAGAGCAGCTGTGTGTGCAGTTATGTGAACCAATACACATGCACATCAGCTCTGGACTTAGTCTGTCATGTGCAAAATAAGGAGGTGGGATGAGGTGACATTTTACCCGAAAATATTCCTTTCTCATCTGCTAAACTTTCTGAAAGCCTGCCATTAAGAACTGCTTTTCTTTGGATCTAGAAGGGTGTTAGGACTTACGGTGTCTCTTTCTGAATAGGGCCTGCTCTCTCCTCTTCCTTTGTTTTTCTACCCTGTGCTATGCTGTCTTCCACACCGCTGACTCTATCTCCCTGAGGGCACAAGAGAGGTACACAGGAAACGTTTGTTAAAGGAACAATGAATGGAGACTCTTTCAATTGATTCCCGGTGTGAGGGAAGAGGTTCTAGCCCATCAGAAAGAAATGGGGCAGATGGGATATAGGGAGAGAGAAAAGAGAAAATTACCTCCTACTCAGTACCTAGTTCTTGATAAGAACTGTGCTAAGATGTTTACATATTTAAAAAAATAAATTCTCAAAACAATCTCATGAAGTAGTTATTGATTTTTACTTTACAAGTTAAAGAAACAGGCTCAACAAGTTCAGGAACATCTCAAGGTGATGAAACTAGTAAGAGTCAGTATTTACATAAAAGTAGAGATAAATCAAAAGGCCATGTTCTTTAAATTACACCAGGCTGCTATACCAAGGAGAGGAAATGGAGGACATGCAAGCATTTCAGGGTACAATGTTTACACATTTAAATATCATGCAACATTGATACTGAAATGCGATTTCCCATAAATATGCATAATAATGCTTGACCACAGGAGAATTCTCCATTTGCAGAATGATTAGGCTGTGAAAAGCATGGCTCCCTTCTACACTTCTGTGTAGTTTTTATAGACCTGTGCTTAAAATAAATTCCCAACTCTTGACACCAGCCCACGTGAGCATGGAACTTCCTCAATTTGAAGACAGTAACCTTTTCCCTTGGGTTTGGTAGTCCCTTGATAAAAATTACTGAAACCACATCCAAACAAGGGTTCCTCATTTCCCCAAATCAGCTGCTTGTTCTTTTGTTCTGAAACCACAAAGATACAAGCTCAGCAAATTATTCCAATTTTCAATGTTGTGTTAGCCCCACTAGACTCTGTGCTCCTCAAGAGCAGGAATTGGGCTGTTTCCTTCTTCATTATCTTAAATGCCTAACTACAGTGCCTGGTACATACTGGGCATTCAGGAAATAAAAGGTGACTCAATCAAATCAATGACTGATTGAATGAATGGATGGGTGGTGTTTGTCTCCTGCATAACTGTCCCTGAGTAGTCTGACTTTCCATGCAACCAGCAAGAGCCTTTACCAACCGTGAGCCATCAATCAATAAATGTTGCTGACCGACATCTTAAAAGCATACTTCAGGAGAGTAAACATTTACAGGACTGGAAATCAGCAGAGAGATTAAATAAAGGAGAAAGACCACTGGCTGCTTTCCTGGTAATAGAGGGGCATCTGGCCTGTGGCATAGGATATGGATGTGCTCTTTCTTTAAACTCTTTATAATTGGACAGGAAGAGGAAGTAAACAAAAATCCTAATGAAATTTGAGGGTCTCTGAGGGATTAGCAATATATGGAGAGAAAAACACCAGATTCAGTTGGACCTATAAAGATGGATGTCTCAAGATGAGTAATCTAATGAAGGCTGATAAATGATACTCAAAGCAATCTTTTTCAATCCCTGTTTTCCACAGCCCTGCCACCTCCCAGATCACAGCCAGGCAAGGTAAAAAAATATAATGAAAATCATTCTTTACAACGGGTTCAATTCAAGGTCAAATGCAATGTCCAGTAAATATTCATCGGATGAGACTGAGGCTGTTCCTACTCATGTGATGGATGAGCAAACAGAAAACCTCTCTGACCATAACTTCTGTCTAGACTCATTTTTGTGAATAATAAAGACAGGACAATGAAGGGCCTCCTCTGTCAAAAAGACTAAAAGATATGGTTGAGATGCCTTTGACATTTGTGTTGTTGAGGTAGGGTGGTCTAGTGATGACAGTGTGGGGCTGGGTAGGCATCTGGTTTGTGGTCAGAGCTCCTCTCTTTCCCAGACACACAATCTCAAGGAAGTCACCTACCTTGTGACACATCTGTAAACAGGATAAATGATTCTTATGAAATTGTTACAGGGGTCAAACAGAATAATGTCCCTGAGATTTCTTTGTAAATTATAATACACTGTATAAACATAAGCATTGTACCTTCAGGGTGAATAGCAAAAGGAGAGAGAAACAAAAAAAGAAAAAGAAATGAATGCAGAATCAAAAGAAAAGGAAGAGGAGGGGACAGTTTATGGAGAGGAGGGAAGGGAGAAGGAAAAAGAGAGTAGGAGGGGCCAAGGACAGGAGGTAGAAGAAGAGAAGCATAGGAAGCAGCGGTGGCAAGGAAGGATCTCAAAGTTTTGGCACACAGGAAGATACGCAGACAAATGCATCACACAAAAACCAGTGGAACAGCAGAATGATCAGAGATGGGATTCAGAAAACCACATCTCTGCAGATCATACGGTTCTGATAAAGCAACTGGAAGTCTCCATCAGATGGTCTCTCTGGAGGAGAAAGTCAACCATTAATCAGCCTCCTCATTATAAATTTCTAAATGGCAAGCCCTACTGATTTCACGTTGCTCTAGTCAGTGCTCAGCTCAGAAATACATCCAGACAGATTTGTCATCACTGCTTGTGCAGCCATTAATGATGGCAATTTCTCTTTGCCTACTTAAGGCCTACTCACTGTTCAGATGAGAGCCTTCTATGACCTCCCTAACCTCTCAGTCCCCTACTACAGATCCCCTATTACAGGCACTCTGGGCATCACAGGCCACTTTTTCACAGTACTTGGCATAGTCACAGAGTTACATTTGTTTGGGTGATTATTTGATTAATATCTGCTTCTCCCTGCCAGACTGGGGGCAGGGATGGTGTCTGCAAGGCTCATCATTATATTCCCAATTAATTTTATTGATTGGGCACAAACCCACGCAAGTCAGTAAGAGCAGCCTTAATACGAGAAAGATACAAGAAAAAGGGCAGTATTCAAAGAGGGATAATGGGGCAAATATAAGGTGGTGCCAGGATTACAACAAGGAGATTTGTGGCCGATAAGTCTTTCTGTCACTTTGGGCAGATAAATCCTGTCATGGTTTCCTGCATTCATTTTTACTAGCCTGACAAACCTATGACTGGGTGCTTTTTAAAAAATTCCTCCTTGGTTCATTCAGTACGTTAACTAGCTCTTCAACGCCATCTCAATCAACATCATGGGTGATCATATTATCATTAGCATTAATAATTTTTTAAAAGATTTTTTTAATTTATTTATTCATGAGAGACAGAGAGAGAGAGAGAGAGAGAAGCAGGGGGAGAAGCAGGGGAGCCCAATGCGGGACTCGATCCCAGGACCCTGGGATCATGACCTGAGCAGAAGGCAGACGCTTAACCATCTGAGCTACCCAGGCGCCCTCATTAGCATTAATAATTAAGAGTATTGATGGAGAGGGGCAATTTTCTAGTTGAACATTCTGCAGCACACTGTTTTGAGTATGTTTAATTATATAATAATAAGGAGGAAGTTTATTCACAACTTACTTCAAGCACTTTATTAAAACACTTTATTAAAAACTAAAAGGGTTTCCAAGAAAGACATGCAGGGATAAGTAATCATACTGGCATTGAACTACACACAGAAAATAAGAATTATTTATATAAAAAACCCCAACAAACTAAATTCTCCAGTAGATTCTATGGTATCCCTCTAAGACAAATTCCAGCTGCTTGGCAATGAACATCCTTCCTGTCCAAGGCCATCAAACAGAATGGCCCAGCAGCTCTTGATAACCAGACTCCTACCCTGTCCCTCCCGGCTTTCTTCCCTAGTCCTGCTGGGTAAAACAGATGCCAACAGGATGGAAATATTATTCCTCCACTTCTTCTAATTTAGCACAGTGAAATCACTGTTAGGTGCTTGTGCTATTTTTGTTAATGTTCTTATATGAAAACTGGATTTTTGACAATAACTATAATGACAAAAACCTCCAAAACCCCAGGAATCATACTGAGCTCCACACTGCATTTCAACATCTTACTTGGGCCTCCAAACTGGCCAATTTGTAATAACAAAACACATGTAATTCTGAGAGGGCAGGAAAAGGTAGTGATTTAAAAATGTGGCTTTAGTATCCCAAGTCTGCCACTTAGTATCTCTGTGACCTCGGGCAGCACCTTTAACTTCTTTAAGCCTCACTGTCCCCACCCATAAAGCGGGATAATGTGCCCATAAACAATAATAATAATTGTTGTCAGAACCAGATGAGATCCACAGAAAGCACTTATATCAGCTGCTATTAAATAGGAAATATTTAGGGGCGCCTGGGTGGCTCAGTCATTAAGCATCTGCCTTCGGCTCAGGTCATGATCCCAGGGTCCTGGGATCGAGCCCCACATTGGGCTACCTGCTCTGCAGGAAGCCTGCTTCTCCCTCTCTCCCTGCTTCTGTTCCCTCTCTCGCTGTGTCTCTCTCTGTCAAATAAATAAATAAAATCTTAAAAAAATAAGAAATATTTAATGTTATATTTCTAGCATTTGAATATAGAAAATATCCTGTTTGGAATTTGCTATCCATGTATCTAAGCCACCTGCTTTTATGATAGAGTGCTATATATTCTTTATTTTATGTCTTTCCTTTATTTACGTTAGAGAGAGAGAGAGCACGCACAAGCCTGTGCAGTGGTAGGGTGGGGGGGCAGAGGGAAAGGGAGATAGAATCCCAAGCAGACTCCATGGTGAGCGCAGAGCCTGATGCATAGTACGATCTCAGGACCCTGAGATCATGGCCTGAGCCAAAATCAAGAGTCAGGCGCTTAACTGACTGTGCCACCCAGGCGTCCCTATGTTGTGTCTTTCCCATTTCATTGTTCTAAGGAAGCCTTTCTCTGATGGAATAATAATGATAATGGTGATTAATGTTTATAAAAGTCTTTAGCTAAAAAAAATATACATCTAGATCCTCCTTGTCAACTTCCCAAATCTATGTGGATGTTTTACTTGAAATTCCAAATTTGAAAACTTCTGTCGTATACAAGAAAGTGGACATTTTTTGGTTTTGTTTCGTGCTTGTTTCTCCCACAGTTGTTCTTTCAACAGCAGAGGGCGTTGGAAACCCAGGCCCTGGGAGATAATTAGGACCCCATGAATGGCCACCCTTAACTATGCCCTGGTTCTTGGCAACCTCAGCATGTTTTCAACACTGACAAATTTTTGGCAATCCTTAAAAGTTTGCTGTGATGACACCTTTTATACTTTCAGCTCTACACATCTAAGGAAGAAAGATTACAAGGCCTAGGGAAGGATGTCTTATCGAGTAAGGAAATGGAAAAAAAGAAGCAGTAGGCCAATGGAAATGGGGCTAAGGAAAATAAGCTTGACCGCTCCACTAGGAGTACAGGTGGAAATTGCAGGGACATGAGGAGAAATGAAAAGCAAACACATGGTGTGAACTACAGGAAACATATGTTCTGGAATTATCTGCTGTTCTGATTGATTCCTAATGTGTCCTCTGAGGTTTAAGCTCTGAAGGTCCCTTTTCCCTCTGGAGATGAAAGGAGGGGTCTGTAAACTCCCTTCTTCCTTCCAAGCAGCTAGGGTCCCTCAGAAGGTGACCTAGCAACAAAAGAAAGGCTGGGACTCTCATCCAGAGCTTTCTCACCCAAGAGACGAGTTGTCTTTATTGCACTATAAATCACAAGCAAAAATATTTTTGGGAGAGACAGGAGGAAATTTGATTTTTTCCTAAGCATTTCTAAAAATCACCTAGTGGGTTGTCTTTTTAATTTTCCTGTATTCTTCCTAAATAAACTCTTTAGCTAGCAGGAGAGCAAATTAAAGAAGAGGGCCATAACTATATATATTTCTTAATACATTCTAAAGATACACAAAAATCCTCTCCACTTAACCCAAATTGGCCCCCTGTTTTGGTGAGGTCACTTACATTTCTGTGGTTAACAAAGGTTCATATTTTTGACCAGTGACTCCAGCAAGTAACAACCTGAATAAAGCTTCTCTTTCAAGTCTGAAAGTAGTTCAGCATACCAGGCCCCCCTCTGTTACTCTCAGAAATACTGCTTAGCACTGCTTTTGAGGATCAGGGTAAGGAAATGTGTTGGACAGACTTCAGGGTAAGGAAGGAAGTTGAACATTCATACTGATTATGAATCCTGAAGGGTGGCTGGGTCTGTGAGTGTGTGGGTAGAGATGACTCAAACCACTGCCCCTGAGGGCTAGCTGTCTAGAGCACAATGGTCCTTTAGGTTTCACATTTGGAAATATTCCTAGAAGTTTAGAAGCCAAACTTTTCTTCTTCAAAACTCATTAAACTATACAATGTTAGAGTTGGAGGGAATCTAAGACACCGATCATTTAACTCAACCTTATCGCTTTGTGTATGAGGTAACTGAGGTCTGCTCAAAATCACCCAGTAAGAGGTGGCAGACTTGAACCTAGAACCCAGATTTCCTGTTTCTCAGGTCAATAATGCTTCACTTTCTACAGTGACCATGTGTTTTGGAACTGAATATCTGGGCATTTAGACTAAGAAGACTATTTTAAGTCAGCATCATCCTGAAAAATCTGAAGCACATTAGCTATAAAAAAGCTTTTCCCATCAAGGCAAAAGGAGTTGGGTAAAGAACAAGAGAGCCAATGATTCCAGCCAAGGTCTGTTCCCAGAGTTCTGTTTCCTTGGACAGCACACCTGTTCAGACCCTTCATGGGAATACCAGAGGTTCCCTGGCCCCAGTGGTGCCATGGTCTCAAGAGTCCAGAGGTCTTAGGGTGTGGCGAGGGGGTCTCTGGTGTCAAACAAAGGTTCACGGCTATTGCCATCAAGACAGGCCCTGTCCCACTAAGAAAGAACGACAATGATATCAACACAGAACAGTTAGCCTGAGAGGATGGGTTTTCCCCTAGATCTATCTGTTTACAGACACAACTATCCAAGTTCTTTGGATACTCAGAGACTTCTCTATTTGGGAGAGATATTTAGTTAGGGCCAATTAGACAAACCATCCACTCTAAAGAATTCCTTCTGTAATATCACTGAAGATAGCTCTCTAGTTTCTTGTTAAGTGCTACTTGTGGAGCATGCTCAACAGTCTCCAGGGCAGCTATTTCACTGAGGTGAAAATGCCAGTTAGTAGAAATCTGCTTCCATGATGTTGCTCAAACGATCGTGTAAGGGAAGATAAAAACCAAGTGTACGCCCCCTAGTGGATGAAAGGACGCTACCTTCGCGCTGAAGAGACTTCTTCGCAGTGTTAGCCAAGTACTTTAGGTTTTGGCACATGATTTCCCTTTTTTTAACCTCTGCCTTGCTCCAAATACATTCCTCAAAGTTCAATTTGTGTCACCCTCCCCCCCCCCCGCCCCAAACACACACACACCAGAAGCCTACCTGGTTTCCCAGAGACAATTGCTTTTAACCATTTTGGTTTTAATTCTCATGGTTACCTCCATGTTGTTAAAAATATGCTTATAAGAGAGCCTTTCTTTAAATTCTGTTTTGTTCCCAGAATTACTTCTGTTTCCATGAGTATAGTTTTTCTCTGTGCATGTGTGTTTTTAAAATCTTGTTTTCATTATTTTGTGGGTTTTGTTAAACTATTTGGTAACTTGTGGCTGGCTGTGCATATTCAAGAATGAATTAGTAGAAAGGCTGCCGGGGATGCTGCAGATCAGGGCAAGGCTTTTCCACTGACAGGCTTCCGGTTAGGTAAGCAAACCTGAAAACTGTCCGTGTATCTGGCTCTGCCGTGTGGGCAACGTGCAGACTAGCTTATCTAGGTTCCTCAGAAGAAATTCTATTTCTTTAGAGAAGAGCCTTCATTTTCTGACTGGTGGTAAGTCCTTGCCTGGCAGCTGCTGTGTCAGGCGTGTGTATGCTGAGTGGGGGCATCCTCAGTCCTATTCTCAGACTCTGCGCTCAGTCCCATCTGTTGTCACTATTCTGAAGTCTCTGAATTTCCTGGGCTCTGCCAGGCAGTTCTGCTACCTCCTGAGCCCAAGGCCCCTGCCTGCAACACTGCTGCACTGTGGTGGGCCTTTTTGTGGGTGGCGTCCCTGGAACCTAGGAGACGGCATTTATGTAGAACACACCAGCCCTGCCTCTGCGGGTGATCGAAGGCTGGGGTTGCTTTGTTCTGTTTGGTCCATCTGCTTTCTGTCATCCAGAAGTGTGATGGAATCTTTTGGGTTTTGATGCCTCTCCCACTTCCTTTACCATTACGGGACTGTCCTTTTTTTATTCTTTCAATGTCCTTTTAATGGGGTCCCAGGAGGAAGAAGAGAAGAAGGGGTGGAGAGCTGTATCTGTCAACCTGAACCTGAAGCAAGGAGATCACACTGTGAATGGGGATGTTATTCTGCCTCCTTATGCCTGGCATAGTTAAAGATGACTCACATATTGATTTAAAAAACAGCAGTAACTCTAGGTGGAGGCTCAATTGGACAGTTTTGTTGTCTTCATGATCAAATTAACTGGAAATCTGAAATAGTCCCACTTATTTTATGTCAAATAAATAGCAACTTAGGTGAAAAATACATAAACATAAGGACTTTTAAACTACATTCATTTAAAAAATATCCTAAGCAGTTGCTTTTCATGAAAGCATTAGGAAGATAAGTTTTGAAACAATGAAATTTCCAATTTCAGCTTATTGCCTCCACTCAGCGGTATAACACCTTAATGGGAATCTGCTAAAGACCCATTGGCCTATGCAAAGCGAAAAATTACTTTCCCACTATATGCTCAGTGACAATGATTGTATGCCACATTATCTCTCTATTTGTGGGCCAGCTGGGCACATATAGCATGAATTTTAGTGTTCTGAACCTTACAGAGAATTACTGAGGTATCCCCTTCTAAATATTCCTGCAATGCAAAATTATTTCTACCTCCAAGATTTTATTTTATATCCAGAAATGTTTTATACACACACACACACACACACACAATAGCAAGTGTTCAATGTGGGTCTTCAAACTAATCTAGGCTATAAAAGTTTTGTTTTCTCAGGACACTTGGACTAAGTATATATTCAGCTAGTACTTATTGAGGGTCTAATATGTACCTGCTACTTCTGCAGGAAGCTAGTGAGTCCTGTGCTAGTCTTGCTCTTGGCTAAGGAGAAAATTCATGCTTAGAGAGAGGGGAGGGGTCCTATTTAAGACAGACAACAACAGATGGCAGAGAGGCCAGGATTCAAAACCAATTCTTTGATTCCAGAGTCAGTTTTCTTCCATGACTGCAAGGAACACAATATTTTTCATGGCGCATGATTCGCTTGTTAAATAGAGGCAAAATGTTTTGTATCAGTTAAAACAATGGAGCATCACTGAGAATACCATTTTTTTAAGATTTTATTTATTTATTTGAGAGAGAGAGAGAGATCATGAGAAGGGTGGAGGGGAAGAGGGAGAAGCAGATTCCCCACTGAGCAGGGAGCCCAATGCAGGACTCGATCCTAGGACCTTGGAATCATGACCTGAGCCGAAGGCAGATGCTTAACTGACTGAGCCAACCAGGTGCCCAATCATTTCTGATTTTAGAAAAGGAGTCAACTTTGTATTATAAGGTCAGGGGAAGGCCTTTGCATTTTTGGTCTCATCTCAGCAGAGAATTAGAATTAGTGATTGTGGTTATCACAGATGTCATTGCACTCAAGTGGAAAACAGTGTAAAAGGCTAAAAAAAATGTATTGGCAAACTGCTAATAAGCTTTTGTGAGTAAGAGGAAAGAAAAGATTTGGAAATAGCTTTAGAAGAAAATGCTTTTATTTAGACTAGCTGGAGGAAATCTTCTCTGTGTTAATGACCAATATGTGGACTGACAGTCATTCTGTGCTCTGCCAAGGGAAGTCTTCATAAGGAACAAGGAAGGTTAAGTAGAGACCAATGGGCAGCTCAGTCCCCATACCCTCACCTCTATCACAAATACCTCAGCTACCTAGCATGTACATGGATCTCCAGATCTACTCCAAATGGTGGGTTATTAGCTCTGTTTAATGAGTTCTAGGCTTCGAGTCAGTTCTAGTTCTTTATCATTTTGAAATGGAAGTCCCAGGAAGTTCTTCACTGTGTCTAACTTATCCTGAATGTGGTTTATGAATGGTGTGACTAGTGCTCTCCAGCTCAATAAGGCCTTTTCACGCTGCATTGTTGTACAGAAGAATTTAATTTGGTTTCAAATCAAAACTGTGCTTTCTAGGTAGGTGTCCTTGGGAAAATTACTTACCTCCTCTGAGAATCAAGATTCAGAAAAAAGGATGCCTATTTTACATGACTATTTTGAAATGAAATTATAGAAGATAGATGGATGAGGAGAGAGAGGGAATGAGAACACACCAGGTAGCTGATAAGCACTTAATAAATGTTAGTTTCTTTTCTCTTCCCTTGAAGGAATATCCATGAATTTGAACTATTTTTATTCCAACAAGTTGCACATTTTGAATGTAATCTCTTTAATGACGAGCTCCCTTCTTCAAATCATAGAATCCTAACCCTGTCAATGTTTTCTTGATAGAATGCTGTCCCAGCTCTTTGTTAACTCTGGACGTCCTTTCCTTTGCCTGTTCCACATGTCTGATATAACAGGCAGAATTTAAAACTGATCACGGTCCTTTGGAGAATGTGACCAGCAAGTTTTGTGGAATAGTTTTTCTAAACTATGGCATTTTCCAGAAAGAGGAAATCAGCAGGGGTGGCATGGAGGGTTCAATCACAAGGCCACACACACACCTGCACTGCAGGTGATGACTGATGAACATTCTTAAGTGCAACTGGAGAATGTTCACAGGCTGGGGAGACTATTTCCTCTTGTGTTTACATAGTGTCTTTGTCTTAAACTTTCTGAGAGACATATACCTATATTCTTCCCTTTGGAGCTGAGGATAAGCCGCTATGTAGAAAAGGCTTACACTATTCTTTAATGTGTTTAATGAGCATTTAAGTATAATCTTGGTAATTAGAATACATATATATATGTGTGTGTGTGTATATAGATATATATATATATAGATATATTCACTCAGCAATGAAGCAAACTCAATGATTTGAATTGCTTCCACAAATGATTATTACCTGTGTATATAGGAATATGCCTCTCCAAAGTACAGTGACGACACCGATCCCTGACTGTTTTAACGAATCCTTATTTAATATAAATGCAGAACTCTCCTGCCTGATAAATTAAGTATATGTTATGTATAAGAACAACAGCAATGAACATTATACTATACTATAGCAAACACATATAATGCCAGTACTATTATAAAAAATAATAGATATAACTTTCATTCTCAAGAAAAACTCTGTGAGGAAATACTAAGTATGTACATTTTACAGATGAGGAAATTAAGGCATATAAAACAAACATGTACGTTTGTATAAAAACATACATAATTGTATGTTTTATACAAAAAAACAAGCAACTTGCTGTCACACAGCTAGTAAGTTCCTGAGTCCAGACTTAAACTCAGGGAGTCTGGCTATGATCCAGAATCTAGACCAACTTAAATATTACTACAGAACCAAATTCTGTGACTTACCGATTGAGAACTTCTTATGCCTTTTTTGTTTTTTTATGGACTAGAACAAATGTTACAAAGAAGACACTGTCCTATTGAGAAAAAAGCTGCTTAATTCTCCAGAGTTATTTAGCTATTATTCATATTTAGCCTACCATTCCTATCTCTCTGTTTTTGTTTGTTTACTAGAGGAACCAAAGTGGTTTGATGTTCTTTACCGTCACAAACAGAAGAGGAGGGCTACCAGGGGAAGGAACTGTCCTTTCGAGGGCGGAGAGTGCAGTGCCCACGGAGAGGCCACATTCCTTTTGCTCACTTTCCTATGGGTCTGGGGACATGCAAGGGGTTTCCTTAGCTGAAGGCAAGAAAGGGCACTCCATGAAAACTATTTATAATATTTATGCTCTTCCATGAAGTAAAGACTAACATCTCTCTCCAAGGTGGATCTCCATTAAGCCATGGAGTTTGTTGCTTTGCCCTGTTGCCACCCAGGATGGAAAAGAACCATGGGGAGAGAAGACAAGAAGGTCAGCCAGGGAGAAAAGAGGTAAGGACTGTCCCTGGTAAGCTCTACCTGAGGGGGAGGAAAGATGGCTGCTGTTCGGCCTGCAAGCCTCAGGTTTGAAGCTGCTGAGGACAGATGAGAAATGGGGACTCTGGTCATGGGAGGGACTGCTATGGTTCAGGTAGTGGTGAGTATGTGGGAAGGTACAGTGTGCTATTGCTAGGTGTTCTGTTGAAGAAACAGCTGGTCTCCCAGGGTATCACTTGGCTGGAGGAGCTGTGGGAGTCTCCCAACATTGGTGCATGTTTGGTTATCCACCCATTCAGGCTACATCACCAGAGTTAACCAAGAGAAAGGGGACAGCCACAGTAGAATGGTGAGGAAGTGCCAATTCCTGTTTCCTTTTTTTTTTTTTTTTTTTTTTGCCCCAATACTACCAGAGGAGAAATCTAAGAGAAAGGACCATCTAGAGGGGTGATATCAGAGATAGAGCGGACCATACCCCTACCCCTGTCAACTCCAGAACACGCTGGTGGAACCCAAGTCCTAATTATGTTAGAAGGAGGGACAGAGGTCTGAATAAAATATAAAATTTTAAAATAGAAAGGACTAATAAATAATAAAGTTAGAGATTTAAATTGAAATGCCATTAAGGAAGCCTACGTGTCATTGAGAAATAAGGTTGAAACAAAATTGGTAACAGATATTGGAGAAGTAAAATGATTTAATTTTTATACATTAATCAATTAAATGTTCTCAATTCAACCAGCTATAATTATAAAACAAGTGGAGGGAAATATTAACCCCTACCCCCCCAACCCCTCCAGCTTTTATCTGATTGGGGAATTCAGAAATACAAAATACTAAGTCCTCTACATGTAAGCCTGCCCAGCCAATATCTCCATTCTTTTTTTTTTTTTTAAGATTTATTTATTTTAGACAGAGAGAACAAGCAAGAGAGAGTACGAGCAGGGGGAGGGGGAGAGGGAGAGGGAGAGAGAGAATCTCCAAAAGACTCCCCACTGAGTGCAGAGCCTGACACTGGGCTGGATCTCACAATCCAGAGACCATGACCTGAATCAAAATTAAGAGTTGGACGCATGACCTATTGAGCCACCCAGGCACCCCCAACATCTCCATTCTTATCTCCTGCCCCACTGCTTCACATACCCTAGGCCAATCTCTGAGTCACCTAATGGCCTTATGCCACCTCATGCTTGCTCATGTGTTCATGTTTTTGCACATGCCCTTTCTTCTGCTCAGAGTACCCTTCCTTCCAGTGTCTGCCAGGCAATTATCCATAGGTGCTTCAGTTCTCAGCTTGACAGTTATGTCTTCTCTGAAACCATCCTGACCTGCTCCCCCCTCCTTCTTTGATGCCCATTCTCAGCCAGGTGTCCTTCCAGGATCTTCCATTAATCCCTTACATGCATCTCCTTTGTGATGCTTACACCGGATGCAAATATGTGTCTGTATTTCTGCCACTCCCAATAGACAATGAGCCCTCTGAAGGTAAAGAATAGATCTCATTTGACTTGTTAAATGAAGTACCTAGCACAGTACTTGGCACATAACATAAGCTTTATAGATTATTTGTTAAGAGAAGGAAGGAAGAGAGGAAAAAAGGGAAGGAAGGAAGGAAGGAAGGAAATTTCTGCATGCCCTAGTGATGAGGCTCCAGTTTAGTGTAAGAGAAGGCTCCATATTATTCTCATCTTACCCTTCCAGGGAGATGGCCCGTTGGAGGGTCACTGAAGGCTGGCGGGTTGCGGTGCTGTGTTGAGAATGACTGCAACAAGAGAAAGAAAAAACAAACACAGGTCATTTATTTAAAATGTCTTTGCACATTGTCATCAGTCCTATTGTCAAAAAAAGAACAAATCTTGAAAGAAATCCAATGGAGCTAAAATGTTCTTTGGTGAGATGTAGAATCATCCACCAAAATCTGGTACTCTACCGGATAAGGGGGTAATATTTCCTTATAATTTGATTTCAGCATGTATTATTCAAAAGTAACCTTGAAATGACAGAAAGACATGAAAAGAAACAAAAATATTTGGAAGAGGTAATTTTCATAATTTCATTATGATGCAGTGTATTACTTTTTAAGTGAAGAACATTTTTATAACACATTTTTAAACAGTGGATTTGAAAATTGGAGAAGTATTTAATTAGTATAAGCTTTCATATTAGTTCACATTTGCAACACTCACTTGTAAAATTAATAACAATTCAGCTGTTGGATGAACACAAAAACTTGAAAAATGAGACCTCTGGTTGCATGCCAACCTTAGAATTTAATGTCAATCCATATTTTGTTTGTTGCATGGTAATAAGACTGATTTTATAGATAAGCAGTTGCAATAAAAATTATAATGTTTATCATTCATTTTGCACTCATATTGCCTGAATTCCTTTTCTACATTTATTTGTTTACTTCTCTCAATCCTATGAGGTACACCCTGTCCCATTAACAGGTGAAGGAACTAAGGTATGGAGAGGTTTAGAAACGTGTCCCAAGTCAAGTGGTAAATACTTGTGCTTGAGATAGCATCTAAACTGTCTGATTCTAGAGACATTATTCTTAACCATCATGTTACATCATCTCCCAAATGGTGACAATTTCTCAGATCTGTAAGAATGTGTTTTGCATTCTCAGAATACTCTTCAATTAGAGATAGAGGTTCCTCTGAGATATGTACAGTAATAATCCAGCAGCAAAAAGTAATGCTTTGTAGATTTCCTATGTGTTAAAATGTATGATAAAATGTGTTTCAGTGTGTAATTTTAGTTTGTTGTATTGATGTAATATCTTAATTGTAATATTAGTTATAAACACACACACACACACGTTATGAAGGTGTATATACACAAATATATGAATAAAGAGAAACCCGAGTCAGATGTTTGCAGAACATTAGACACCTTCACACAATTCCACAACTTCTCAGCACATACTTCTGAAAACACTGACATTGTCACAGAGAGCCAAGCTGTAGGCTCCAGATTTTCATCCAGAAATTCAGTCATTATGGATGATAAGTGGTATCCCTCTGTGAATAGCATTTAGTTGTGACATGGATGACATTTATCTGAGGTTGAGGGAGAATTTGGGCATTGTAGCTAAAAACTAGAGAATGTTGTTGAAATTAAGGATTGTGCCCTATGTTTCCTGGCATCCTTCATAGTGTCGAGCATGATATATGTTCCCTGAACATGTTTTGACTGACAGTTGAAAAACAGCCTAGCATTCAGGAGCTGGGCCATGTAGCCAGATGCTTGAGTTAAAATCCCAGCTCCACCAAATGGACCAATGTGACCTTGCTC
The DNA here is from genome assembly GCF_003265705.2 of Callorhinus ursinus. NCBI lineage: Eukaryota > Metazoa > Chordata > Mammalia > Carnivora > Otariidae > Callorhinus > Callorhinus ursinus. The sequence goes on from NW_027397097.1 coordinate 13,126,874, forward strand.
AAGTGAACTACATCTCTCTGTGTGTCAGTTTCTCACCTGTGAGATCAGGATAGTAATAGTACTTTCCTCCTGGGATTTTTATAAGGATTCAGTGAATACAATGTTTAAAACGGTGTCTATTACATGGTAAAAGCTACATAAGTATTTGTTAAATAAATAATATGATTTAGCAGAATGTGTATTTTAACATAGCACTAAATAAGAATAATTACTTAAATCATTTCTTTTAGTTATATAGTCAGTGCCACAAGGTGTGTATTTGGGAGTATAATATAAATTTGGTGATCAGTATCAAATTAAAATATATTTTCTATTGTAAAAACATTATAAATTAATGAAAATCAAAATAAGAGAAAGTTAAAAAAATCACATATAATTCCATTACCTTGTCTCAGATGTTACAGAATTATCTAATTTAATTATTGCAGCTGTCCTGTAGGTATATATGAGTAGCCACATTTTATATATAAAAAAACAAAGCACACAAAACTTAAACGACTTATCAGAAATCAATAGCTTGCAAATATGGAGCCAGAATTCAAACTAAAGCCTATCTTGTTGCCAAGTGTGTGTACTTCCATGCTATGTTATTGACTCTCTATATGTCCACATCTGCTTCATATAGTTTTATATATACACAGACCATATATAGCTTTATATCCTGCATTTGCTTATTATATTATAATTTAAGCATTTCTTATAGGGTCTCCATAATTATTATTTTCATGTTATATAATGTTTTTTCCTCTGAAGATATATTTATTCTTTTGTGGTTAGATATTTGGGTTATTTCTACTGTTTTAATATTATAAACAATGTTGCATGAATATATTGTTATAAATTACTTTTTCTTATTTGACAATTTCCTTTTACTATATTCCCCAAATGGAAACATTCACTAGGTTCTTGATTTATGTTATTAATTACTTTTCAAAAGCTTTGTATCATTTTATTGCCTCCAATATATTATAATATATATTCCATTAATATCTTTTTAAATAATATAAAATATATATATGCCAGTTTCACCACAATCTTATAGTCACTAACATTATAATTTAAAAAAAATTGATAATAGGTACAAAACGATACTTCAGATTTATGAGTATTTCTTCTTTTTACTAAAATGACCATTTTTTTCTATATGCTTACTTGTTAATTGTGTTTCTTTTGTTTAAACTGTTTAATCCTTTCCTTTGCCATATATATTACACTGGTTTAGAAAGTACCAACAGTCCTTTTGGGTAAAGATCAATGATGCCTGCTAACCAAGATGAATGAGTAACTGGAATTCCTGATAGCTTCCTCACCATTAGCCTAGCCCATATAATTAAAACAAAGAAAAATTCAGCAATCTCTCTTTACTTGTCACTACCTTAAACTAATTACTATTATTCTACCCTAAATTATTCCAGTAACGTCCCTCTTAAAGTTTTACTGACACTTAAATTAAATGTGGAAGATACCTTGAAGTGCTCACAGAATTTGACTCCTCATATATTACACAAGCAAAGTCAGCCAGTTTCTCCGAATGTGTAAATTTTGAACAACCAGAGCCCTTCATAACATGTAATTACCCTTTTACTTTACTAAGACAAATACAGTGAATTATTTGATAAGTCAAGACCTATAGACACAAGGGAATTTTTGTTTTTCCCTGATAGCAATGTGTAAGCAGGACTTGAATGGGGAACACTTGTAGTAGGTATTAGGAGCTACCAGATGGTGATAATAAACTGGTATTTTTTTTTAAAGATTTTTATTTATTTATTTGTCAGAGAGAGAGAGCACAAGCACGGGGAGCAGCAGAGGGAGAGGGAGAAGCAGGCTCCTCACTGAGCAAGGAGCCCGATGTGGGACTTGATCCCAGGACCCTGGGATCATGACCTGAGCCGAAGGCAGACACTTAACGACTGAGCCACCCAGGCGTCCCAATAACTGGTATTTTTTAAAAACACCTAACATCTTTCCCCCGGAACCAAGCCGGTTCTGTGCATTCTGTATTACTGACTGTGTAGACAGTGTGTTGCTAGTTCTACCGTGACTGACAAATTACAAGGAACCCGTGCCTGGCCCTTTCAGCTCCTCAGGCAGAGACAAGCCAGATGGAATTCTGAAAAAACCGCAGGAAGCAGCATGGGAGGAAGGCACAGCTAAAACTTCAAGCTTTTAATATTGGAGAGCTAAGTGCTCAGAATATCTTTGTCTTAAAAAAAACCCCCAATCTTATCAACAAATGGCCATCATTCTCCTTCTATCATTTTTCTAGACACTGTTAGAGTCTATTCTGTGAAGCAGTATATGATATGCCTCCCTCATCACCCCAGGGCAGTTGACACGCTGTTTGGTGCACCATCCCATCTTTTCCACACATCCCAAATAGCACCAGAACTGAGAATCACCACCATTTATTTACACGCCTTTTTTTCCCCCTGCTAAGTCATGCATGTTTTCAGAGCAAGGAGTGAGGCTTATCCATGTGCACATTCTCAGCTCAGCGCTGATCCACAGAATATGCTTCATAAATGCCTTTCTGAATGATGAAGACCATGGGCTGAGTTCCATCTATCTGTAAGGCTCCACGCCCTGTCTCTTTCAAACTTTGTAACAACTCTGAGAGCTAGTCATTATGCCCACTTTTGAAGGAAATTAAAGACCAAGGTCTCACAGCTAGTAGGTAGCAAGAGTAGAACCCATCTTTGCTGGCTCTAAAGTACTTGTTCCTTTGAGACAAATCATGTTGCCTTACAGAAAGGTGAAAGCAAAGCTCTGTGATTAGTTCAGAGAGAGGATCCCACACATTTTGTTAGGAAATGCTGAATTTCACTGACAGTTTTGTTTTGTTTTGCATAAAATAGCACCCATTATTTTCACCATATCTGTCCAACTTGCATGTGAGTGGCTTTTGAAGATCATTTTTTTTATGAAGATAATTTAAAAGAGGATGGGTATTAAAGAGGGCACGTTCTGCATGGAGCACTGGGTGTTATACACAAACAATGAATCATGGAACACTACATCAAAAACTAATGATGTACTGTATGGTGATTAACATAACAATAAAAAAATTAAAAAAAAGAGGGACTTCTCTGTCCTATCCACACCACCTTATTAATGAGCCCTGGATATCGATAAGCATTTGAGTGACAGTGAACGGTGGGTGAGTAGGATGAGAAGGCTCAGCAGCATGTCACAGCACTGACAATGGGGATGAAGTCCTATCATGTGGTAGAAACCTGTGGTGCCACTCTGTACGTAGGCAGCTTGGCTGAAGTGGCAAATCAGGCAACTGTGGAGATAAATCTTACCAAGACTTTTTAAGATTTAGAGAGAGGTAACAGCCTTATTGCCTTTCTAAAAATCATGCAATCATTGAATAAAACTGAGCCAGAGAACAGTAGAATCTCTTTTCCAGGAACTCTGATTTTCCAAGTAAAAGACTCTGGTTATTGCCTAAGAAAATGACATTTGAATGGTGCTGAAAGATGCAATCCCACTGCTGTGTGAAATTAAAATTTTGTTGAGCATCTGAATTGAAACTGTTTCATTACATATGCAACACAAAGGACCTAGATGGTGGTCATAAATGGCTTTTTAATTTTCTCCAACTCTAAAGCAATAAGAGACTGGGTAACTGGTCTTTCCAAAATGCTGTAGCATTAAACTTTGTCATTTTGTGGAGAACACAAAAAGGTTTTTGGGTCTTTTATTAACAAGCTGATAATAATAAACTTATTTAATGTGCCTTGTGAAGTCCCATCCAACTAAAATACCTCCTGATGTGTTTTCAATATTCTGTCTCATTCTTCACCCACATTTCTGAAGAACTTTCATCTCTCCCTGTCATTTTTAACTCTTCACTTGAATACTTGTATCTATCATTTATCTGATCTCTCTTAATATTTATTTCTTCTCTTTTTCTATTTTCCTTGTCTTCATATACATGCATTAAGTTGCCATTATTCTTAAAAAGAAGAGTGTATGTCTTCTTGGGTATCCAGCCAGTACCTCAAATGCAACATAACCAACACTATTACCTTCTCGCATGAAGCTAAATATCTCTCCTGTTGCCTCACTGATACTTAACATGAATTGTCTCATATAATTATTTATATCTTCTGGTTACATCTAACAAATGCTCATTGGGAATTTATATGTACCAAGGATCATGTTAGGTGCTTGAGATGACTCTTTGATTCCTTAATAGTGTAGTACTCAATAAATACCTGATAATAAAGCCAGTAAAATCAAATAAACCATGTGGGCTCTTTTCATATAGATAACATTTTTCAATAAATCTCTAGGTATATTTGATAGACAAACATCTAAGCTGGATCTGGAAGGGTGTATACATATTTTAAATGGTGTAGAAGGGAAAGGACTTTCTGAGAAGCTAGAAGAGTATGATCAAAATCATGGAAGGTCAAAAGTATGTGTTGTGCCCTGGAAACCTTGAGGGTTTGGCTTGGCCAGAGCAGAACAGCCAGGGATAAGGTCATAAAGCTGACTTGGGATGGGTCAAGAGGGGCAATGAATACCATGCCAAGAGGTGTGGACTTTACCTTGATGGCAGTGGTGAGCTCTCTAAAGTTGGGGATCAATATGGTGCTATTTATGATTCAGAAGGGTAAACCTAAAAATACTCTGAACAGTGGAAGGAAGAGGAGGGAATCTATAAGCAGGGAGACCAATGGGATATCATCATGAGAAAGAAAATTAATAAATGCCTAAACTTGGACAATGGCACTAGGAATGTAATTGAGTTTGATTTTGTACAAGCTTAGCTTAATGTGCCTATGACACATGTGGGGAATATGATCTACAGTGGAACAGTTATTGTTCCTATTGAAAAGTTCTTCTTTCTCTTGGTGTAACACTGATACGTCCATAATAGCCACCGAAGGACAGATATTCTTGCATCTTCTACTCTTTCTAATAAACATTCTTAACACTTCTGATTCTTTTTCAGATGGTATTAAGATTCCTAGCTATATTTCTTTCTATACTCTTACATTTTCTTTTTTCCTTTTTATTTATTATTTATTTATTTATTTAAGATTTTATTTATTTGTCAGAGAGAGAGAGAGAGAGAGACCACGAGCCAGTGGAATAACAGGCAGAGGCAGAAGAAGGTTCTTCACTGAGCAGGGAGCCCGATCTGGGACTCAATCCCAGGACCCTGGGATCATGACCTGAGCCAAAGGCAGATGCTTAACCAACTGAGCCACCCAGGTGTCCCTATTTTTACTTTTTAAAAGATTTATTTATTTATTTGAGAGAGAGAGAGAGCAAGCAGGGGGAGGGGTGAAGGGAGAGAGAGAGAGAAAAGTGGACTCCCAACTGAGGACACAGCCTGACGCAGGACTCTATCTCATGACCTTGAGATCATGACCTGAGCCGAAATCAAGAGTCAGATGCTTAACCAACTGAGCCACCCACGTGCCCCTTTTTCTTTTTTTTTAAGGATTTTATTTTTAAGTAATCTCTACACCCAATGTGGGGCTCAAACCTACAACCCCGAGATCAAGAGTCATACACTCTACAGACTGAGCCAGCCAGGCACCCCAATTTTCTTCCGACTTTTACTTAAATTGTAGAACCCAGAAATGAATTCAGAGATCCAGATATGTTTAAACTAGGCCTGAGTGCCAGGAGATGCTGACTGTCTTCCACCTGTATTCCATACTCCTTCCAGAGGAGCCCAAGATAACATGGAGTTTTAAAGTTTGCCTAATTATATTGTTAAATTTAAGGTCAAGCTAACATCTCATCTATTTTTGACATCAAATAATTTGAAATCAATTTTATCATGTACTTGTATATTGGGTTTTTGGAAACAATATAATTAAATAATATCTACCACTGTCAAATTTAATGGTATTAATTTTGATCTAGTTTTATAGGTCATCAATTCAACTCAATAAATATGTATTGAGTATCTAAGATGTGCTAACCATTACAGAACTTCACTTTTTCATGTAGTTTTGTATCATCTTCAAATATGATAAAATGCCTTTTACATTTTCATGCAAATTATTAATTACAATAAGAGACAAGGACCATGCATTGTTAGCAAATCATCACCGATCCTTCTTCAGTTTAACTCTTCAGTCCACAAGTTTTACTACTAGCTCTGTTTTTATTTTATTTTATTTATTTATTTGTCAGAGAGAGAGAAGAGACAGAGTGCACAAGCAGGGGGAGCAGCAGGAAGAGGGAGAAGCAGGCTCCTGACTGAGCAAAGAGCCCGATGCAGGACTCCATCTCAGGGCCCGAAGATCATGACCTGAGCCAAAGGCAGACGCTCAACTGACTGAGCCACCTAGGTGTCCTAACTACTGAGCTCTCTTAATCAACATCTTTTTTTTTTAAGATTTTATTTATTTATTTGACAGAGAGAGAGACAGCAAGAGAGGGAACATAAGCAGGAGGAGTGGGAGAGGGAGAAGCAGGCTTCCTGCTGAGCAGAGAGCCCAATGCGGGGCTTGATCCCAGGACTGTGATCATGACCCGAGCCAAAGGCAGATGCTTAACAACTGAGCCACCCAGGCTCCCCAGTCAACAACTTTTTACAGATTAACCAGTGCTCTCCATCCCCAGTGACAAGCTGACCAATGTTTACAGCAATTGAAATGCTCATGGCCCATATATTCTCATTCCTTCCATATGACTTGTAAGTTTACTAAGATTCAGTTGTAACTGTTCTCAAATTTGTTTATTCTTATTATACTCATTTTACAATCATGTAATTTAATGTTACAAAACTGAAATATGAATGTGTAAAAAGACTTGTTTCTATCAAGAAAAAATTTACTGATCTAGAAAGACTTAATAATCATATGCAGTTCAAAACATCAAAGCTTTTGCACAGCAAAGGAAACAAAACAATGAAGGCAATCCAGTAAACGAGAAAAAAATATCTGCAAATGATAAATCTCGTAAGGGGTAATATCCAAAACATATAAAGAACGTATAAAACTCAACACATAAAAAACAAATAATCTAATTAAAGATGGTCAGAGGACTTGAATAGACATTTTTCCAAGGAGACATACAGATGGCCAACAGACACATAAAAAGATGTTCAATGTTACTAATCATCAGGGAAATGCAAATCAAAACCATAATGAGGTATTATTGTACACCTGTCAGAACGGCTAAAATAAAAAACACAAGAAATGACAAGTATTAGCATGGAAACATGGAGAAAAAGGAACCTTCATGCACTGTTGGTGGGAATATAAAGTGGTAGAAAACGGTATGGAGGTTCTTAAAAATTAAAAATAGAAGTACCATTTGGTCCAGTAACTCTACTACTGGGTATTTACCTAAAGAAAATGAAAACACTCATTCAAAAAGATATATACACCCCTATTTTTTTGCAGCATTATTTACAACAGCCAAGATATGGAAATGACCCAAGCGTCCATTGATAGATGAATGGATAAATGTGGGGTATATGTACACACACACGTACACACACACAATGGAATATTACTCAGCCATTAAAAAATGAGAACTTGCAATTTGCATCAATATAGTTAGACTAGAGGATATAATGCTAAGTGAAATAAATCAGTCAGAGGAAGACAAATACCATATGAGTTCATTCATATGTGGAATTTAAGAAACAAAAGAATAAGCAAAAAAAGAGACAAAAGAAGACTCTTAAATAGAGAGAATGCACTGGTAATTGCCAAACAGGAGGCAGTTGGGGGATATGGGTGAAGAGTACATTTATCTGATGAGTACTGAAAAATGTATAGAATTGTTGAATCATTATATTGTACACCTGAAAATACTATAATGTTGTATGTTAACTATACTTCAAGAAAAAATTTTAAAAAGACATGTTACCTGAAAAAAAAATTACTGATCTAGAAAGACTTAATAATTACATGTAGTTCAAAACATTGCTGCCAAATTAGGTATGAGACAGACACATATAAAAGTCAGAAAATAATTATAAAATGATAATTTTTCACTTAGTGTACTTTTGATTTTCATTCTAATTTAAAGAAATCCAAATTGAAAGGCATGGATAATGAATTAAGGCTGTGCTTTATGCAAGAAAAATGAAGTAGAACTTCATAAAAATGGGCCCCAGATTTTTGGCCTTCCAAATCAACTTGGTATACCAAACATTTTAAAGCAATTAATGGACAATTTAGATGCTGGAAAATAACATCATAAAAATGTGGCCAGAGGTTGATGATAGTAGAGAAAATCTTGACCCTCACATGTAAAAAATGATGAAGAACACAATTTGATAAGTGATATCAGACAAATTTGATAAGTCATATCAAACAAAGTGATATCAGACAAGTTGTGATGATTTATAGAAAGACAGTATAGAACACTGGACTAATGAAGAAGATCTGTTGAAAATTGAAATTACGGACAATGAAGAAAGCATGCATCATGGGACAAACAGATGGATCTAAATATGAAAAAAAATTTGGATCAAATTCAGGGCCCCAAATTTCTCATGCCATAGTCAAAGATGCTAGAAATATGGTTTTACTTTATGGTGAACAGCTTCAATCAAGTCAGTAATAATGTGGTGACTCAAAAATAATTGGAGGAAGTCTATTAGGAGAAATTCTACTTCTTCTTTTAAATACCACTAAACCACTGATTTGATTGTGCCACCATACAGTTATATTTTTAAAATTTAAGGTGAGGGGCACCTAGCTGGCTCAGTTGGTTGAGCAACCGGCTCTTGATATTGGCTCAGGTCATGATCCCAGGGTCGTGAGACTGAGCCCTGCCTTGGGCTCTGTGCTGGGCATGGAGCCTGTTTAAGATTCCCTCTCTCTCCCTCTGCTGCTTCCACCCATCTCTACCCCCACTCATGTGATCATGCGTGCTCTAAAATTAAAAAAAAATTAAGGTGACATAATTACGGCATACAAGTATCTTTTCTTTTTCCTTCCAAATGATGACTGGTGTGTCCAAACTTTTGACTAACAAACCAATAATCAGTATTGGTTGTGTGGGTGATGAGAAATTCTATCTTACGAATGCCTAACAGGATTAGCACCTAGATTTTAGTTTTCTCCTTATCCTTAAAGAGTATCATGGGAGACCTCACAGTCTTCTTACAGGGGAGACCTAGAGAGGTTACAATGTATGACAAGAATGTGGTTAAGGTGAGATCAAACCACAGATCCAGTTCCTAGCCCATGGTTTTCTCTGTCCTGTGCCACTGTGACTCCTTCATATTCTTCTCCGTGATAGAAATTCAATAATAAATATGACTGGCCCAAACACTGGCCAGTCTCAAACTCCTGATTATCACTGTTAAGTAGTGTAAGACTCTGAAGGTATACTTCAAATGCTGATCTCAGTATTTTCCCCTCAGGACTGAACCAATATGTAACTGGTCTCAAAGCCTGAAACATCAGGAGCAAAATGTAGTATTTTAATACAGCAGGCATATTCCTGCCTTTATTCTTTTTGTTTTTGGATGGCAGACTGCATATCATTCTTCTTGGCTTCTGTAGTATGCAAGCTGCATCTCAGGAGGTAATGTATGAACATGTATCAAAAGCTCTTTTCCACACAGACTGTTCTTCACAAGGAAAGTAAAAAATTGAACATATAGGAGCTTAAATCAAGCCTCAGCTAGTTCCACCAACACAGCAACTTCAAAAAGGAAAACATATTTTAATCTGGAATTTTACATAAAATATAGACAAGGACTACAGAATGCACCAGCAATTAGAGAACCTGGAATGGGAAGATTTTTGTATACCTGTTGTGATTTTAGGCATTAGTTGATATGACCCTGGGTATCGCTTTATTTCATACAAGAAACATATTTTTCAGGATAACACATTTCTTTTTATTCTTTGACAATACCTGGGAAGCAGAGTTGTATGGAAAAAAGAACAGAAGTCTAGAAATCAGAAATGTAGGTTTTCCCACTGTACTCCTAAGTAGAGCTCAAAGGCCTTAGATAAGTCATCTCACTTGCCTTGTTTCAATTTTTTTCTTCAATCTGAGGAAACAATTGTTCTTGCTCTCCCCATCTATTTTATGGGGCATAGATGGGAAACAGTACTGTGATGGGGAAAGGAGCATGAGCTTGGGAGTTGATAGTCTTGGGTTAGGGATTTCTTATCCTTTTCTTAGTTAGGTTCTCAACAATCTTAAAACCCAAACATTCCTATCGATATTTCTGTCATCAGTATGATGTAAATAATAGTGCCTTCTCACAGATGGCTCTGGAGGGGAAATAGAGTAATATATGTGAGAAATTTTGTCATGTGTGAAGCATGGGGAATAGTAAATGGAAATTACTTTCCAGGGAGGCAGTATCATTTGGTCATAAGGTGTCTAAAACTTGTGACCTGAACTTGAACTAACCAAAGGGCCTAAGGAAGGAAAATAAGGTTAGAGCTAAGAAACATTGAGGAAATGGGATCTATAGGATTTGGCAGTTGTGTGTGGTGGGTGAGTGAGGAGTCTAGGACAACTTCCATGTATCAGGTTGGGGTTGTTGGATCAAAAGTGGTACTTTATACTGAAAAAGTAGTATGGGAATAACAGATTTGGGGGGAATATAATTAACTTAATGTTGTATGTGGTGAGTTTGGGGAACTTGTGCGCCATCAAGGTAGAGATATTTCATAAGATAGGTAGACATTAGAGTTCAACCTTAGTAGACAGGTCCATTGTAAAGAAGTACGTTTTGGAGTCAACATTTAAAGTACATTTGAAGCCATGGATATTCCTAGAAATACTGTGATTAAAAAAGACTGAAAATTTGGGAGGCCTGCAGACAACCAAACTTAGGACATGTGTAGAGCAAGAGAAACCTGGAAAGAGACTAGGAAGAAGTGAGTGGAGAAGTAGGAGGAAAACCAAGAGAATATGAGGTAATGGCAGCTAAGAATGGGAGCAGAGAGAGAATTTCAAGAAGGAGAGTTTGGTTGACAGTTGACAAAGACATTACAAAGCTTAAATATGAAACAGAGGGGAAACTGGTCCCTGGGGTTTGGATTATATTCTGTAGGCAAAGAGGAGGTCATGAGAAATTTTAAGCAATATTAAAATAAAGTCACTTCTGCAGTTTAGAAAGAGCCCTCTGTAATCTCCAGGTATATAAAACAGCTGGAGAAGGGTTAGAGACAGCCAAGAGCTTTAAGAGGAAGCCGGTCTTAAGAAGACTAGTATGAACACCAAAGCTTCCTCACAATGGCCACCACAGAGAAGTCATCACCATCAATGTATTAACAAGTGGAATGTAAAAGTAAAAGGCTAATTGTTCATTTCCCTCCTTTCTTCACTATTCCTACTCCCAAGGTAAGAACTGCCTCCTTCTCTGGTATCCTCCCTTGGTGGAATATGTTCAAGGTAGTCATGTGGTAGTTTGTCCAGCTAAGCTGTCACTCATTACCAGAACTAAAAATCTGGACATAAAATCCAACAAAAAAAAGTACAGTGCTTTCTTAATCTCTTAGTGTAGACTTTTAATTTGGTCCAGTGAGGTGAAACTAGGTGCCAGCAGCAAACTCTTTCTGTTTAAACAAATTCTTGTTTTCCTCAGGGATGAGTTTTATAACACAAAGCAATCTTTTTTTTTTTTTTTTCCCTTTGGTCTTTGTGGCTATGAAAACCTTGACAATATGTAGCATTCACACCCACTGGACTACCAATGTAAAGAAAATATCAAATGTAAAATATCAATGTAAGCAAAGTACCAAAACACTAAAATGCTTTGTCTTTGAATCTTAATGACAAGCTTCCAAATGAAAGAAACATAGTATTTATCCTCATTATTGAAAATGACTCTCTTAGCAACTAAATCGCATGCAAGTTACAATTCCATGAAGATCCAAGTGAGAGGATTTGAAAAGTTAGTATAAAGGAAAAATTTTAAATGTAGGCTAGTTTCCTTCTTCACGTTTCTTAACATTTGCAAAGAATTTAAAAAAATAATCTCTTTTTAAGAAGCCAGAAGTTTTAGTATAGTGCAACATACTGGAAGTCTCAGACCTTCTTCATATCTCAATTTCCTAATCACCTTATCAGACAATACACAGTCATTAGTACCCACAATATGCAAAGTGTTATGCCTCATGTAATGAAGAAAACAATTTTCAAGTATTTATAATTTAATCTGCCAGAAAGGACACTGATCTACTCATTTGATCACTTGAATTCATTTTCTCTCAGTTTTTAAATGAACAACAGCATTCTCCACTGGTTGTTCAGTACAAAAATCTAGGCACTTTCATTGATTCTTCACTTGCAACTATCATAATCCACAACCAATTCACTAACAAGCTCTTTTCTACCAAAAATGACTCCCACCTCCCCAGTGCTGCCACCCTAGTGGAAACAACACCTTCTCTTGTTTGAGTGTTGCAACAGCCTTCTAACTGATTTTTCTCCTGTCCTTCTAACAGCCACTTTTCATAGCAAACTGTGAGGAGACTGTTCTAAAGCATGAAATCAGATCATGTGGTTCCCCTGCTTATAGAAAACTTCCCAGAGACTTCCCCTTCCAACTGAGATAAAATTCACAGTCACCTTCAGGGCTGTGAGCATCTTTCGGTGCTCACTGCTTGCCACTCTGTCCGTCGTTGCCCTAGACCCAGCCATCCTGGCCTTCTTCTTAACTCAGATATCCTCACTAGTTCCTCTCTAAGGGCGTAGGCATTAACCACTTGCTATGCCCCAGGTCTTTTCTCTCATTCAGGGTATGACTAGAAGGCTACCTCCCCAGAGGTCTACCCTGGACTTGCAGCTAAAGGCACCCCACTCTCATCCCCTCTGACACTACTTTCTTTCATAGCACTTCTATTTATCACTCACTGAAATTACCCATTTTTTGATTATTGTGTTCATTGACAAACTTTCCTTTTAAGAGTATTGTTTCCATGAGTAGGAACTATGTGTGTGTGTGTGTGTGTGTGTGTGTGTGTGTGTGTGTATGTATGACTGTGTGTCTGTGTGTATATGTGTATAAACTCACACTTAGCCTAGCTCTATTTGGATAGCGTAAACTCATGAACTCATTCAGGATTCTTTAATGCCATGATTTAAATCAAAGGTCATTATTTCAATACCACCTAATGCTGTGTATCTTGTTTTCTTAGACTTCATTTTTTTTCCCTGTCTTGGTTCTTTGAAATACCTAAGAACAATGTGTTGACTTTATTTCAGAGGGACCATCCAGTCAAACCCTGCTTTCTGTGTTCCCCAATTTCATTATATGTCTTCTGTGAGCATGTCATTGGTTTGTATGTGCTCCAATTCCTTTCATATACCTTAGATTTTTATCAAGGCCTAGCTTCATTAATTTGTACACTCATTCAACCAACATTTACTGTGCACCGTATATGGGCCAGGCAACAACCCATAACACAGTTCACTAAAATACCACTTCATATTTACTAAATTATTCTCCTTATTGTTTTCTTGTAACATCTCACATTCAGTCATCAACATTTCTGTTTACTAAAAGTCATTACTATGTTAGGCACTATGAGAGATACATACAGGAAGGAAGACCGGTTCCTATCATTAAGGATCTGATAGTTTGCATGGGAAGGTGGGTAAGTGATCAACTAACCAAAAAAAAAAAAAAAAGAAGAAGCAAAAATACACTGAACACTATAACACAGGAGATCTTACTCTAGTCTAGAAGTTTACAAAAGGGGAAATGACAGTTTATTTTTTAAAGATTTTTTTGTGTGTGCTTTTGCTTACCCTAAAATTCTGAGAAAGCATTCTCTTTGAATTTTTTGTATTTTTCTTTTGGGGTTCAAATTTTAAATACCCTAACAGGATCATTTTAGGAATAAGTTATAAATAATGCAAACATACCTGCACTAGGATATGCTATGCTATTAAGTACATTAAGTCCATGCTATTAAGTCCATTTTGACACAGCAGTGGAAATATTTATTAGGTAAGGGGAACTTCAAAACCAGGGGCCACTACATCAAAAACTAATGATGTAATGTATGATAATTAACATAATAATAAAGAAAATAAAAAAATAAAAAAAACAAAAAAAACCCAGGGGACATTTCTAAATGTCTTTTACTTTGAGAAAACTTCAGCCATTTTCTTTGTACAGGGATACTTATTTATTTATTTATTTGAGTATAGTTGACACACAGTGTTGCAGGAGTTTCAAGTGTACAAAATAGTGATTCGAGAAGTTTACACATTATGCTATCCTTACCATAAGTGTAGCTACTATCTGTGACCACACTATGTATGACCAATGCTGTGTAACAGTATTACAATGTCAGTGATTATATTTCTCATGCTGTACATTTTATTCCCATGACTTATTCATTCTGTAACTGGAAGCCTGCATCTCCCACTCCCCTTCACTCCTTTTGCCCATCCCCCTACCTCCCACCTCCCTCCCCTCTGTTAATGTTCTCTGTAGTTAAAGGTTGTACAGGGCCCTTTAAACATGACATTTGATAACTAAGTACAACTACAAAGAAATCATCCTAAATGATTTCAAGAGACACAGTCCCTGCTTCTGCTCTTTGCCCAGACTGTTACTATTTATTCTTTGGGACTCAGTCTCATGCACAGCCAGACTGGAAACCTTTTCTAACCTCTCAGCTTTGTTTCCCCTGCACCCGGGCATACACTTATCAAGGCATTCCCCACATGATAGTAAAACACTATTTTAAAAAATGGTTGTTTTCCTAGCTAACCTATGAGCTCCCTAAAGTCAGGAACCATGGTGAATTAACCACTGTACCCCCCTCATTCCATGCTAACTGGAATCCTTGTTATGCTGTTTCCACTGGGATCCCAAAGCAAAAATATTCAATTATGTCAAGCAAAAACATTTGTGGTTGCATTTAATGACACCAAATAAACATACCTGGGATTTTTCTATGTAGAGAACACCTCTGACAAGGTAGAAAATGAAAATATACTTTTTAGTAGACCATCTCAAATTCAAGAAAATGGACAATGCACATAAGGAAGGAATCTATTACCACTTAAAGAACACAGTGGTAAATCTTAACTTTGGAATAAAATATGTAGTGGAGTTTAATATATGAAAATGACAATAAAAGAATTCTACTCTGCTCCAAGAAACTTGCGCCTTATTGGAAACATTGAGTTGAAATGGCAGTCATAAAAATTATAGAGATACAGGATTTAAGCGATCAGCCGTGGCAGGGTTTACTATGGTCCCTGGTCAGGGCTGCTTACACAATGCTGAAAGTCATTAATGCAGCTGTACACACAATCACAGAACCCTACAGCCCACATGGGGATGCTCACTAGGATTACAGTCAAATGCCATTTTAAAGTTAGTTTTGTAACAGATGGAATGGTCATATTTTCTTTGGTTACAAAAGAAAAATGAAGAAAATAGTTTTATTCCATAAGCAAGTAATACTACTACCTCCTCCAGCTACTGGTAGTTTTTCATGGATTAAGACATACTAAAAAATACAAAAGTTAATCAGAAAAGGCAAATGTATAGACAGAAAATAGATTAGTAGTTGTCTTGGGCTGGGATGAGAATGGGAACTAATTATAAATGGGCATGAGGGATCTTACTGGGGGCATGAAAATGTTCTAAAACTGATTTATGCTGCTGGTTATATGACTGGATAAAGTTATTAAAATTTATTGAGTTATATACTTGAAATGTATACAGTTTATGATATATAAAATAGACCTCATGAAATTGTGAAAAAAAAATAGGGCAAACTACAAAGCTTGAAAAGTACAGCCCAAGATTATTTTTTTTTAAATGATGTGTCATTAAGGACTTGTTGCATTTTTAAGACATTTACCAAATTTTTCATCTGATCCCACACAAGCAGAAAGCATCAACTTATATAGAAGGGAGGCCACCTGACAATGACATTCATGTTTAGTTGTGCTTTCCTCTCTGACCTAAAATCAGAGAAGCCATTTCCTTAGAGGCTTCATAAACCACAGGCCGCTAGGGCTAACTAAGTTCAGTATGATGGGATATCCACCAGTATGTGGTGATTTTAGCTGCTGACACACAGTTTATTCTCTATATTTGGGCCACAGATGATTTACCACTATTGTATTTGGAGCTTCGTGGCATGGGAAGAAATTGACAAACAAGAAAATGAAAAAACAAAACTACCAAAGCATAGATTTAAAGGGAAGGCTATAAAGTATCCTTAAGGAAATAATGTTTTTGTTTTTCAATTCCTTTAACTACTTCTGATTGTAAACTGATATTTAAGTGAAACTATCAGGCCCCAAACTGTGTTTTCAATAAAAAACACTTACAGTTAAAATATTAATTGTTGCATTAAACTTCTATTTCTTTTTTTTTTTAAGATTTTTATTTATGTTTTTGACAGAGAGAGACACAGCGAGAGAGGGAACACAAGCAGGGGGAGTGGGGGAGGGAAAAGCAGGCTTCCCGCAGAGCAGGGAGCCCAATACTGGGCTTGATTCCAGGACTCTGGGATTATGACCTGAGCCAAAGGTAGATGTTTAACGACTGAGCCACCCAGGCACCCCTAAACTCCTATTTCTTTGAGTCTCTATTCTCCAAATCAGCCTTTAAAAATTACTTGAATATTAAAATATTATTTATCATTAGAAAGAGCAAAAGAAGTAACTTGTTTCTCTAGGTCATCTTGGATGTAGAGGCCAAATTATTCATTACATTGTTTACCCATTGATTTATTTCACAAATATACTGCATGCCTAGTATGTGCTGAGTACTCTCTAAGACCTAGAGGTAAAGCACAGAGTATAAAAAAAAAAAAAAAAACCCTTCCTCATTCAGCTTACACTCACATAGTGGGAGTACATAGGGGGTAAAAAACAAAATAATAACGAAAATAGCTATTTATTTAGAACTTACTATGTCTAAGGCACTTTGCTAATTGCTTTGCATACATTATCTCATTTGATCCTCTTGAAGGTTGCTTTGCCAGCATTTTGCAGACAAAGAAACTGAGGCTCACAGAGGTAAATGCTTTCTCTCCAGCTACAAAAACTAGTAAGAGATAAGATTTTCCTTCAGTCTCTCAAGGTTCAAAGTCTGCTTTTAACTACTACAAATATTGCTTATACAAAGGGCTTTGAGAAGGATGAGTAGTTGAATGATGACTGCCCTCAGAATTTGCAGTTGTAAATACTCTTCAGGAATTATAAGAAATAGTGGAGATTTGTGCTTAAATTTGGAAATTTTTGGTGGAATTATAATCACAAATTGTAAATTATATATACTTATATGCATTTATAAACATATTTGTATACATACATCTATACATACACATACATGTATGTGTATATATGTATACATATACACTGCATATATGAATATAAAAATCTCTTTTACTTTCATGAAAATATAAATGTCTATCTTCTCAAGAAAGTTATACATGAGTGGTTTTGTCAGGCTACAGAGCTTCAGTTAAGATTTTGTACCCAAAATGGTAAACTATGATTTTGTTTTATGCAGACTCATAAAGTCTTAATGATGTTCTGTATCATTCATTCTAAGCCTACTGATGGTAAATTTTTCTTTTAAAAACTTTCAGGAACTTGTGCTAATATTGATCAAATGAAATGAAGGAAAGTCTTCTCTTTTCATTTTTTTTCTTACTACCACTTTCCATAAGATACAGTTTTAAAAAAGAAATTTCACAGGCAAGAATATTTTTTCCAATAATCAACTTCAATTTTCTCTGACCTAATTTTCTCCAATTACTTCTATATTCTTGTAACATGACTTAACCACATCTACTGTGGCTAAATAAATCTTGTCTTTCCTTGATGTTAACATCTATCTCTGAAATATTTACAAACTATTAACAAGGTCCTATCAATTTTGCTAATTTATCTACCAACTTTTTTCATATCTCTATATATGTCAGAAAATACATGAATATAGTACAACATGGATAATATAGTCTAAATTTTTATTTTAATAACCTTACCGAGTCTCATAAATACATGAGAGAGCATTTCTGCTCGTATAGATGAGGATTAAGCAGCATAGCTTCCATTGCCAATTGTCAGATGGTTGAATTTATGCGCTGAGTGGAGTGGTTTTTACACACAACGAATGAGGGTACTTTCAAGTTGAATCGTTTGATAAAGGAGTGCCAAATGTAATAGTTTTTGAATACATGGCTGACTCTTATTGCCAACTCTGGGTCAGGGAAAATTGTCAGCCAAGGCATATCCATCATGCCTCAGACTTCCCTCAGGAACTTTGCACTCCTGGCTGCAGTCGCCAGTTTCACTTCCTACAGAGTGACTGTTCTGGTGCTAATTGGTGCTGTTTGCTCTTGTTTCAGGCCACTGTCCTAGCCTCTTACTCTCCCAGGCTGGAAAAGCTCAGCTGTGCTGTATTCTTCTCTCCCCATCATTTCCTGAGTTGTGAACTGATACTGGTTCTACCTCTAGAATATTTACATTGGTCAGAGTACACCTGTCATCATTATTGTGTAGCAAAGTACAAAGTCAGAAGACCTGGGTTTGACTGAGGCTCCACCACTGAAAAGCTGCTACCTTGGTAAGTCCACCTAACTAAGCCTCAGTGTCTTTATCCATAAAATGGGAATAACTGTACTTCATAGAATTTTGTGACATCAAAGGTTATTTATGTAGAATACATTATGCAGGATATAGTAAATACTCAACTAATAGCTAAATATTATTTTCATCACTATTAAGTAACTTCCCACTCTAAGGTTTTCCTATCCAATTCATTCTTTGAGTTTCTATCAAAGTAATTTTGCAAAACACTAATTCAATGATGTAATTAAAAATTAGCTCCTTTTTAGCCCCATCTTCTTCTGCATACTCTATGATATATTAACTCTGGGCTACTCACCATTTGTCAAACATACCATGTTCTTTCATGTCACTAGACATTTATATACGGTTCCCCTCATCCTGGAAGTTATTCCTCTCATCTCCTATTTTTTGCCATAGGTACTATCTTCATTCTGTAGTACCTACCAAAAATCACCAGCCTGCATTAGAAAATAAAATTCTAGGGCGCCTGGGTGGCTCAGTTGGTTGGGCAACTGCCTTCGGCTCAGGTCATGATCCTGGAGTCCCGGGATCGAGTCCCGCATCGAGGTCCCTGCTCGGCGGGGAGTCTGCTTCTTCCTCTGACCCTCCCCCGTCTCATGTGCTCTCTCTCTCTCAGACAAATAAATAAAATCTTTAAAAAAATTAAAAAAAGAAAAAAGAAAAAAAAAGAAAACATTCTAAAAGGTTCATTTAATAATAAGCATGCAATGAATCAAGAATGTTATATAGATATAAAAACTGATCTTGGGATACATTAAAAGAAACAGAAACAAAATGAACTATTCAATTTGAAAAGAACCAGGATAAGTGTTTTTAAAACATGCCACATGAGGAGCTGTAGAAGGCATTAGCAATGTTTAACCTGGCAAAGAGAAGTCTCTGAACAATTTAAAAACCTGTGCAATCCCCTCATGTGGAATGGGCAGTGCACTTCACCTGAGTGGCCCCAAGGGTAGCACTGAAGCCAATAGGCAAAGTTATGAAGAGTCAAAGAGAAATGCATTCCAAAGAAGCCCTTTCTAGGAGCGCCTGTGTGGCTCAGTCAGTTAAGCGACTGCCTTCAGCTCAGGTCATGGTCCTGGAGTCCCGGGATCAAGCCCCATATCAGGCTCCCTGCTCAGTGGGAGTCTGCTTCTCCCTCTGACCCTCCCCGCCCCCCGTCCTCTTGCTCGCTCTCTCTCAAATAAATAAATAAAATCTTTAAATAACAACAACAACAAAAGAAGCCCTTTCTAATCACCAGGAGTACTGGAAGGCAGATTGGACTGCAATGAAGAGATTGAGTTTCCTGTCCCTGAGGATAACCAAAAGGGGTTCGGGGGACTAGAAGAGACACTGAAGAAGGTCTTAGAGCTCCAGATAGGTAATACGCAAGATGAGCTGTGACGTCCCTGAGATGCTATGACTCAGGGGCCCCATCTTCATGAGGCTGTTCCATGCCCTCCCAGTCAGGCTGATTCATACACATTTCTTACTCTCCCTTGCAGTTGTTACCCTTGTCATAGCACTTTCCACAATGCAAACTGTATCTCTACTTCACCCACTGTAATAGGAGCTGTTTCTAGATGGGAGATGTGCCAGCAGCTTCTTAGTTCTCACAGTGCTAACCCAGCTCCTTTAACACAGAAGATACTTAATAATGGGGACTGATTTAATTTTATGTCCATGGGCAATTCATTCATCTTTTTAATGAGTTTCCTTAGCAGTAAACAAGAGTTTTAAATTTGATGATCTAGCATTCAAACTAATGCTATATAGTAATCTTTCTGATTAAAAATACAAAGATTACTTTCTAATAATTAAAAATATGAATACTAATCTAAAAATTGATTTTTGAAATGTGTTGGAAAAAGCCCACTGAGTCTATTTTATATGGAAACTATTTGGAGGTGGAGATGCACAAAGCTTCATCTAATGTAATACTCTTCTCCCTGACCCCCTCTCTGGCTAAAATTTCATAGGAGAAAGTTTTTATGGTTTTATAAATAGTATTCATTGATTCTCAGTCTCAGAAAATGTTTCTGGTAGAAGTAAAATCCACTTTATGTACATATTGAACATTTTATTGACACAGATTATAAACCTTTGCAATCAGGCTGAAGATGTTCCATTATTAGCACCATCCCTTATTGGAAACTGCAGGCTTAGGCCAATTGGCAATGTCAGTTCCCAGCCTTTTCAAATACTTCCTGTCATCTATATTGTCCCTTCAGCACAGAAATGTATTTGCTTTACATTTTCAACCATTCCATGTCTTAAAATAAATGTTCCTTGATAATTGCCAAAAATTAGAAGCAAACTAAACCTCCTACATTAGGAGAATAACTAAGTTATTATGGATCATATTATTGAGGTATTGTGTAATTGCTAAACATTAGTGTTAAAAACATGATACGGCAGTTTGAAAAAAATGCTTATGATGTAAAAAATGAAGTAACAGATATAAAATTGTGTGAATACTTGTACATTCAACAGCTGCCAGAATGATTTTGTAAAAAATCAGATCTGGGGCGCCTGGGTGGCTCAATTGGTTAAGCGTCTGACTCTTGATTTTGGCTTAGATCATGATCTTGGGTTCATGAGATCAAGCCCGGCATCAGGCTCTGCGCTTAGGATTCTCTTTCTCCCTCTCCCTCTTCACCCCGCCCCCCCTCCACTGGATGCACATATGCTCTCTGTCTCTCTCTCTGAAAAGAAAAAAAAATCAGATATGATTACATAATTCTTTTATTTTTATTTTTTTTAAAAGCTTTTATTTATTTATTTGACAGAGAGAGACAGTGAGAGCAGGAACACAAGCAGGGGGAGTGGGAGAGGGAGAAGCAGGCTTCCCGCTGAGCAGGGAGCCCGATGTGGGACTCGATCCCAGGACCCTGGGATCATGACCTGAGCCGAAGGCAGACGCTTAATGACTGAGCCACCCAGGCGCCCTTTAATTCTTTTTTTTTTTTAAAGATTTTATTTATGAGAGAGAGAGAGAACATGAGGAAAGGGGGAAGGGCAGAGGGAGAAACAGACTCCCTGCTGAGCAGGGAGTCCGATGTGGGGCTTGATCCCAGGACCCTGAGATCATGACCTGACCTGAAGGCAGACATTTAACCAACTGAGTCACCCAGGCACCCGTGATTACATAATTCTTGGGAGACGATTCTCTGCTGATACTTTGGCTACAACTATTATTATGAGTAATAAAATCTCCTATCCATGAGTCTCACATTTCTGTCAGTATCCATGATGGTGCAGCAGGATCCATAATCTAACTGGTTAGATTGCAAATAAGGAAAAAATCTCAGATCTTTCACATTTCTTGACATTTATTCCCTTGCTTAAATCTGTGTAAACTGCTTGCAATGGCATCCCATTGCATTTAGGATAAAATTGCTAGTAACAACAACAACAGCAGTAACAATGGCTAATACTCAATGAGTGCCAAATATTTTACTAAGCATGTTACATGCATGTTACAGGTCATATAATCTTTACAACAATGCTAAGGGGTAAATATTATCCCTTAATAACTGATGTCTTGGTATTACTGTTTAATATGTGACAAAATTGATATGTAGTTTCATCTGTTCAGAAGAACCAAGGGGTCACCAATCACCCAAGTCTACCTGTAATGCAACTTCCTTTTCTTGATCTAATTCTTACCCTATCCTTTGGGTCTCTGCTTAAATGGAACTTCTTTTAAAAAAGGCTTACTCTTGGCCCTCACTCCAGTCTTACTTCCTCATGGTACTCTGCTCTTTTCCTTTGTAGCACTCACCACCTTTGATGCTAATTGTATGATTAATTCAGGGACCCTGTGATTGCTTATGTAATGTCTGTCTTCCACCTGACACATTCCCATGGGCAGAGGGATGAGGTCTACTTTGTTCTCCAAAGCTTTTCTATGACAGATGCTCAATGTATGCGCTGAATGAATGAATGAATTAGTGAATTGTATACAATGAGGGACTGCAAATAATCTTAAAATTTTGCTTACACAGCATTGATTTTATCATTTCTAAAATATCCTATAATGCAGCTATTTTGCCTTTAATGTAATAATAGTGAAGCTGTATTACTAAAATAAGTGAAACTCGAGGGCCTTGTATCCATAAGAAATTTCAGAGGCATTTTCAGACTCCATGGAATGCAGGCAGAATTGCAGAAAATATAGTGTAGAGTGGGTAATAAAGAATGTAGTAACAAGCAGACATGTTTACCATGGATATTCCTGGTCATGTACACCTTTTATGGACCACTTATTGAGAACTGCATAATTTGAAATATTTTATCCTAATTGATTCTTAAGCACTTCTAAATGTCTTAAATGCCCCATTGAGCTTTCATTATCATCTTTTGAGGGTTTGTTGCTTTTTACATGTTAATGGTCTAGTTCATCTTTGCCATAAGCCATTTGTACATTACCAACATTCTGTTATGCAGCTGTATGATAGATGGGGTAGGTGGGCCAAATAAATTCTGATACGCAAATTTCTCTTTTAAAGAAGCAATTTTAATAAAATTATGTTGTTTTTACATTTTAAGAGCTCACAAGATAGAAATTAGAAATAGTCTCATGAATAGCTGTATTTTGTTAGAAGTGAATTCAAGTTTCCAGGTTGCTCAAGGGAAGGTTGCTGTATTAGATGACAATGTTTGATATCACGTATACAATTTGGGAGAGAGTGGAGTAGAGGAAAAATGTAATACAACTGCTTACAATATTATAGAGGGTGTGAGCCTCATAATAAAAGCTGAACATTCATTCATTCAAACACATTATTGGCTTCTACTTTTGGAGTAGTGTGGTGTGGGTAACACAAATGATAACAATGGTTTCCATGTACAAAGTGCTTACTATGTAGGCAATGCCAGGCACTTTGCATATTGCTCCTCAATCCTCCGGATAGTCTTAGAGGGAGCCATTATTTTCCCCACTTCCCACACGAATCTCACTGAGGTTAAGAAACTTGTCCAACAGCATTGAGTCAATGAGCAGAAATGCTATAACAACCAAAGAGAAACCAAAGCCAACCAAACCAAATCAGAACTAGCCTCAAAAACAAACAAAATTCCAGTTCAGTCTGGCTCCAAATTTTAACCACTTAATAACTGCACTGTCAGGGTTTATCAGTCTTTCCTTCTTTTCTTTTCTTTTTTTTTTTTTAAGAGAGGGAGAGAGAGAGAGCACCCTTGTTCAGGGGAGGGGCAGAGGGAGAGAGAGAATCTTAAGCAGGCTCCATGCCCAGCGCAGAGCCCGACTCAGGGCTCAGTCCCACGACCCTGAGATCAGGACCAAAGCCGAAATCAAGAGCTGGACACTTAACTGACTGAGCCACCAAGGTGCTCCAGGGATT
Source organism: Callorhinus ursinus (assembly GCF_003265705.2). Taxonomy (NCBI): domain Eukaryota; kingdom Metazoa; phylum Chordata; class Mammalia; order Carnivora; family Otariidae; genus Callorhinus; species Callorhinus ursinus. The sequence goes on from NW_027397097.1 coordinate 13,150,768, forward strand.
TTATCACTCCTACAAGGGGTGTTAAAGTCTAGTGGTGACATAAGATGAGTGCACAAATAATTACATGTACAAGGTGGAAAATTCAATGTGCAATAGCAGAGACACAGGGAAAATGCTATGAGATTGCCAGGAAGGAAGAGCCTGTCTCCCTCAAGGTCTGCAGAGGGAGAATCAGAAAGGGCTACATAGAGGAGATGGCATCTGAAGATCCTGGACTGTGATTTTTGATGTAGAGACTGTGAGAGAACATTTAATGTGAGAGAAACAGCTTCAGAAAGGAGGCATGAAAGAAAGTAGGAGAATCATTCCAGAAAAGAAGTTGAAAATATAGCCATTCACCAAACACCTACTACATCCTAGACACTTGGGGAAAACAAAACAAAACAAAACCATGAATAAAACACAGCATGGTGGGGGATATAGGCAAACAAATTATTATTTAGTGTGATAACAAAAGCACATACAAGATTCACAAGTAATACAGGATAGAATACAGAATGTATGATTATGGGGCCTTTCTTTGTTTTACACTGAATTAAATGGGATGAGAGCTGCCCTGGAGTAGATAAGAATTACTTCTAAATACCTGGATATCCTCTCTAATTCTCAAAAAGAAGGATAAGAGCACCTATTTCATAGGATGCTTGTGAGGATGAAATGAACTAATAATGTAACATGTTTAGTATAGTGCTGGCCCATTATAAATGCCCAATAGTTATCCATTTTTATCATTAATATTATTCATACCACCTATAACTATTGCTAAAAGAAAGAAAACCATGCTCAGGAGCAGTGGTAAGAAGTTCATAAGCAAGTTTTGAATTCCTTCCTGCTCCTGCATTCAAGGCCCTTCATTTTATGTATGGTTCCAGACTCATCTACTAGGGCCATGCACATGGTCCACTCTTGAAGCCCAATGAGACAAACTGCTGCCAGCAACTCCTCCATTAGGGCAACTGTCATATTAGATTATAATGGTCTCTCTATAAGCAAGTTTGCTGACACTTAAAGTATGGTTCAAGCAGCAATAGCATCTACCTGGAACTCATTGGGAATGATAATTCTTATTCCCATTAAAGTTTGAGAAGTTTGGTCTAGAATGCAAATTCCCTAAGTTCAGGAAACACATTTTATTCTATGTATCCCAACATCTATTACCTTCTGGCAAAGAACAGTAATGAACAAATGATCATGAAATGAATGAATGAATGAATGAATGAATAAGTTCATCTGTGCTTTCTCATCTCCACTCCTTTTATTCAAGTCATCTCACTTTTTTTTTTCATTATCCTTGGACACCAACTTTGTCTCCCCACTATGTTAACTTTTTCACATAAACTGTTCTTGAACTTCTAACTACTTGAGATCTCTCTCCTTAAAACCTCCTACAGCACCATGTGTGGGTTATATGTCTGTCTCTCTTCTATAATTCTCTGCTTCCCCAATAACATGCACATATGAACACACACACATAAAAACCAAAAAAACAAAAACCAGAGTATATTTTCCTCTGCCTCATACTTACCATTAGCATTTGTCCTGGAGGTCAGTGATAGTGTCCTTTTTTTATCTTCCCATAATCACTTAACTGAGCCATCCCTAGCACAGTAAATGTTTGTGCAGTTCGTTGAATGAAAGATTAATGCACACAACTGTTGGGAGTAGGCCACTGGCCAGAAGAAGGGACCCAAAATGCAGGTTCCCAGGCTTTGTAGACTTTACTTTCTGGCCTCATCCAAGTTATCAACATAAGGGAAGTAAAGAAAATACAGGGCTTTAGGTCACATAATATTCAAGAAGGTCCAGTGTAGAGTATTTGAGTGACAAGTAGAGTAAAAACAAGACTTTTCTTCTAGTAGGACATTTATTACTAGGTTGTTACACAACCTTAGGCAAGCCATTTTTCCCCTTCCTGGAACTATTCTCCCATTTATATAATGGGGTACATTGAAACAATTTCTTGGACTCCTTTTAGTGCTAACCCTCTACGATTCTATCCAGCTGCAAGGTACTCAGGAATAGCAATTAATTAGAGGAATGAGTATAATAACTCCTGGCAGTAAACTGAGTACCATCCCGATCAAGACTGGTAGCACTGAGATTAACAATGTGAACGACTGCCCAAGGCTTCACTTACATTCATTCTGGTGAATAGCAAGAAAGCAGAGTCCTTTTGGAAAAAGTTATAGGGTCATATTATGGGGAAGCAAAAAGTGAAAAGAAAATTTTTCTAAATTATGGCTTGCTGTAAAACAAAGAAAAGCTCAACTAAGTTTTCAAATTTATTGATGTCAATTTTAAATTTCAAATTTATGATGAAAAGAAACAAGGAGATATTAAATATCTGAGCAAGGAGAGACCAATGCTGGACCAACTGAGAAAGTATAAGGGTCATTAATTTTTATGTTTCATCAAAAGATTACTAGTTGAGGAAAAAGGACTTTGATCCCTGGAGATAATATTGCACAGGGTTTTGAATATATCACAGGCTTATCTTCTAGTCCAACCTTCCTCTGAAATATTGGATACAGGTCAGTACCAAGTAAGACTGGGAAGACTCTTCTGTTCCAGGGAAGCAACCCCAATGTCTCCATGTCCTGTTTCTGCCCTAGGAAGTGATCCACTGGAGATTCTAATTAAATTTGCTATCTGAAGATGTGGGAGATGTGACTAATTATGCTAGGCTCTAAAAATGGGACAAAGAATTTTATCTGAATCCTTTTTTAGTCATTAAATTAAATAAACAGTTCAGTAATAAACCCAACAGAGTAAGTCGACAGCATGAAGTGGAATGCATGCTGCATCGGAGAGTTGGACTGAAAAGGTGTCAAACCTGTAGGAGGACTGCAGCTGTTGTGCTATAATGGACTATTTGAGCAGTCAATGTGCATTGAAAAGCATACACATACTAGGCTGTGACACAAGAAGAGAAGTCTGGTTTTAAGGCAGAAAGGTTTTAGAGTTGTCAAAGTGAACACGGCAACCTCAAAGCCAACAACTTTGGAACTAAGGAAATATTTGGTTAATAGTGATTTCACAAAGGTTTAATTTTTCTCCTACTAAAAGGGGTCAAGGTCCTATGAGATATTAACCTGGACAGGTCCTAGCAGTACCGTGGGGAATGTGTTTTCCTTGCTGTTTCAATTTGTGCAACAAAAGACTATTCAGGAAAAAAGTACAGTGATGTTAACTTAACAGCAAATTCTGATTTTTCACACAGATACTCTGACAATCCATTCCAGGTGCCATTGGTCCTCCTGCCAGCCATCACTGCAGCAAAGATTGCTGAAAATAAAACACTGAGTATTGGAGTCCCTATGTTTGCCACGATTCTAGAGTTTGGGAACCACTAAAAATTAATACTAAAGGCCTCTATATTCAAGAGGTTCACAATATAGTGAGACAAGAGTACAGAAATGAATGATTGTGAATAACACAACACAATTTTGAATCAAGTGGTGATAATCTGACCTACAGTGGGGGATGACATAACTTCAGAGAACGTAGGGAGTCACATAGGTGGGAATTTTCAGGGAAAGATTCGTGGAAGTGGTAAGTCCTTGGGCTAGATTTTGGTAAAAAGAATTTGGAACATCCAAGAGGAATGGAGAAAGCAGCTCAGTGTAGGATGGGTAGAGGAAGAAAGTCAGCAGAGAGAGCTGCCTGCATTGAGAAGTCAATCAATGATAACTCAAAACAAAGATGGTGAGAAAAAAGATAATTCTTTTATAATGTGATATTGCTTTGACCATGGTTATTTTTGTCTCCAGGTTCCAGCTTCATCTGAGCAGAATTAAGAAGCTAAACCTACAATTTTCTACTCCTTAGCATCTTGTCTTCGAGTGCGTGTCTTGTGAACTAAGGTTTTTTCTTTCATTTTTTTTAAATATGTGGGATTTTTCCTTTCTATTTCAGACCAGCTCCTCTGCATACACAGTGCTAATGGGTGACATTTAAGAATGCTGGTTTTACAGCACAATTATCCTCTCCATGTGTTACTGTTGGCCTCTGCTGCCACTGTTATTGTCAACTGCACTTCCCAACATGTTAGCCTCATAATATTTAATGATATAGAGCTATTAAATCACTTTACTTTTCTATCTAGCAGAATCAAAGCTGCAAAAAACAGTGTTTTTTCATAAGGCTAGCATTTTGTAATGAATCAACTAAAATACTGAGAGATCAATTTAGAGCAAAAAACCTTAGGGAATAAAATGACACCTTTTACGCCTGTCTCTAAGAGAAAAGCAAAAGGTTTCTTTGGACAGTGCAATTATAGAATGTGTTTCCGGGCGCCTGGGTGGCTCAGTTGGTTAAGCAACTGCCTTCGGCTCAGGTCATGATCCTGGAGTCCCGGGATCGAGTCCCACACAGGGCTCCCTGCTTGGCGGGGAGTCGTCTTCTTCCTCTGACCCTCCTCCCTCTCGTGCTCTCTATCTCTCATTCTCTCTCTCTCGAATAAATAAATAAAATCTTTAAAAAAAATAAATAAAATGTGTTTCCTTATTTTGGTGTTTTGAAAATTCTATAGAGAACTTATTAATTTCTATCCCAAAGGTTATAATACAAGCAGTTTAGAGTAGTAGAAAGAATTATTAAAACAACAAACAAAACACAAAAGCAAAAATGGCAACCATATTTTGCATTTATATAATGTGACTTGCTGGGGAGGGGTGCTGACAGCAGATGAAGGCAACTGTGCACCACAGCTATACTTAAAAAAAAAAAAACTGTCATTGAATTATATGAATTTCACTTTGTTAAACTGAGAGATGTACAAAGTTGTCAATGACAGATCATAAAACTCCAAAATGTACATTAAAGTAACACTGCTGATGATGACTTCTATGTATGGCAATTATCAAATTTATGACTGGGTTGTCATATTTAAGAACTATCTTGTTTGGGTCTTCAAGGTGGCAGGCCTGTAGGCTACAAAGCCTAGATGTGAAGGCTTTTGGAAAGAGAGAGTCCACAGTCAAAACTGCAAGTTGGAACCAACCAGATATTTAAATACAGAGTCTACTACAGGTTGTGGATGGGGATACCAAACAAAGGCACAGCACAAAGAGTGCTAGCTGATTTGAGAGGGCCACTGGGAACTGTACCAAAAGCACATGGTGACAGGAACAATTTAAATACACAATTCTGGAGACAAACCCACCTCTTAGTTTCTCAAATTAAGGAGAAGAATGCAAAGCTAACATCTATTATCACCATGGTTTACATAAAATAAAATATATTTAACACTGCAGTTAGAGGAGGATCATACTCTTAGGAAGGATCCTTGCCAAGGCAGGGTAGAGGGTAATCTAATACTGATGTGTGCATTGCAAAGTCCTTCTTTTCTTACATTTTGCTCCAGACAGTAGAAATTAGACCATGAACCAGCACCAGTCTATGGACTTGTGTTTGAGAAAGCTCTGAATTCAAGAACATCCAGAAGTACCGGAATTATGTAGAATAAAATGTTTTATTGTATGTCTACGCCTTCGTCAATGGTTAGGCAATAGCTTAACAAGGCAACTTAAGTAGTGGAAGGAGTAAGGCAGAGCGGCACCTGGGTGGCTCAGTCAAGTTAAGTATCTGCCTTCAGCTCAGGTCATGATCTCAGGGTCCTGGGATCAAGCCCATGGGGGAGGGGGGCTGCTCAGCAGGGAGTCTGCTTCTCCTTCTCCCTCTACCCCCCTGCACCACAAAAGTGTGTGCACGCGCCCGCTCTCTCAAATAAAATCTTAAAAAGAAAAAAAGAGTAAGGCAGAGAGGGCTATGGGTGTATTCAAGAAAGACCTATTTCATTTCAAATTAAATGTAATCACTGACCCCATTGGTTAATATCCTATAGACTCAGACAGGATTATATATATTAGTGTAACTAATATGTGTGTGTGCGTGCATGTGTATTTGTGGATATGTACATTCCTTAATTTCTCTACCATTTTAATCATGTTAATAAATTAACACTCTTTCTTGATACCCTCTCAACATATGCCTTCTATATAGCATCTACTGTATGAGATTCTATTGTTTTCCTGTCTGTTGTGGGCCCTTCTATAAGACTGAGTCCCTTTGGGAAGGAGTTATGTCTAATTTGTTTTGTATTCCCAATGCACAGCACAGAGCCTGTCACAGGCTCATTAAATATAGGGCTCTCTAAATATTTACTGGATACATAAATAATGATTTAAATAATTTTTATTGTCTTTTCTTAAAATCAAGAGTTAATACTTGCCAGGTACATTGCTGGGCACCAAAAATACAGAAATGATTAAAACATGGTGCCTGAGCTCAAGGGGCTCAGTCTCGCTAATGGGACAGATAAGGAAATCAAATAATACTAACAAGTAATACACTAGGCTGAATTCTACAGCTTTAGAAGGATGGAGGAGGGCCCCCTACCCAGGCTGAGCACATCAGGGAGAGGTTTCCAGGGATACCACACAGGATGTGTTTCCTGGGCCTGCTTGTTCCCCAGGTGAAGAGATCTATGAGTGGGAGCCGGCATTGAGATGGCCAGGTGAATGCTATGCATGCTTATTTAGAGAGGACGAGTTTAAGAATGGGAGAAACATGAATCAGGACCTGAAGATAGGGAGAGAGTGCTTTTTTGTTTTTTCCCTAGGACTGCAAAAGGAATGGATTTGAATGAAAGGTAGGCATGTTAGAGGATTAGTCAGGGCAGGGACAAATCAGATGTGTATTACCGAAGGCTCCACATGGGTTATAGTATGGTGAAGAGATGGAAAGTGCAGAGAGCCTGTGGTGGAGACCAGTTGGTAATTCAATTTTAGTATATGTGCTGCCGAAGTGAGCACGACCAGTTGGTAATTCAGATGAGCAATGATTCTAGATCCATCTAGAGTGGAGGCAATAGGGAAAGACTGCAGAGGAATTATTCAAGAATTCAAGATATAAGTATTCAGACAAAAATAACAAAAAACACGCTTAAAAATTTGGATGATTTTCCTACCCTATGACAGATAACTCAGTAAATTATTCAGGGGATTTTTGAATCCCCTGATATATTGATAGAACACTTAGAGATCAACTTAAGGTGATTCAGTAGGAGAAATCTAGGAAAATGTTTTGGTGCTAGAACCATAGAAGTACTAAGTTTACCACATGGTAGTCACTTTTCATGTGTAAGCTCATAATTCCTCATAACAACTCTGTGAGATAAATACTTCTTTTATTCCCGTGTTATGGATAAGAAAACTAAGGCATAGAGAGATCATACAGCCAGTGAGGAGTAGAACCAGAATTAGAACCCAAGCACATGCTCTTAAATACTATTAATGGTGATTATACAGTGGATATAACTGCAGACAACAATCTAAAAGTTTAAGATGACAAGTGTGGTTTTTGATATGCCTTGGGGCATGTGAGGATAGATGTCCAGCAGCTTTGTAGATGTGTGACTCTGGAGTCAGAAAAAGATCTAGCTGCAGATATAGAGATGGGAGACACAAGCACATATTGGGAGACCCATCTGTGGATGTGGAGGTATTATATCAGGGAGGGCATACAGAATAGAAAGAGAAGGCATCGTTGGTGGAGTGGACAAACAAGGGATGAAGAGAAGAGATGTCTAAGGAGATGGACGAGAGAAGTTGGAAATTCAAAAAGAGCCACGAGTCTGGAAATGGGATGTAGAAGAAGAATAATTATACAGGTTTCACAAAGAAGCAAGCAATAGAGAAAGTGTACAGAAGTTACAAGTTGATAAGGACTAAGAAGTTTCCACTGGATTTAGAAACAGAGAATTTTGGGGACCTTGGTGAAAATAATTTCAGTGGAGGGCTGGGGTGAAACTTGGCTGCAGAGGTCCAAAGAGTTAATGGATGAAAGGAAGGGAGAGAATGTAGACAATTCTTCTAGCTGGGAAGGAGAGTTTTAAGGATTATTTTTTATATAATGGGATGATGGCTGCGGTATAGTAAAAACAAAAGGAACTGGGTTCAAATGTCAGCTCTGTCAGCTATTAGTTTCATCAGTAAAGTAGTGATAAAAATATCTACTTTGCAGATTTATTGTGAGGATTAGTGATTACATTTGCAAAATACCTAACAAAATTGGTCTTTAGTAAATGAGAGCTATAGCCCTATTGAAAATGTGAAAAGTCTGCAGACCTCTAAATCCCCTGAATAATTTACTGAGTTATCTGTCGTAGGGTAGGAAAATCATCTAAATTTTTAAGCGTGTTTTTTGTTATTTTTGTCTGAATACTTGATGTCATAAGGACATAATCTTAGTTTTGTGTTGCTATATGAATTATTTAACTGTTAAATGGGAATTTTAACAGCACTATTGAGATATAATTCACATACCATAAATCCACCCATTTAAAGTACATTGTTCAGTAGCATTTGGCATATTAACAGAGCTGTTCAATTGTCATTACAAGCTAATTTTAAGACATTTTATAAAAACAAACAAACAAAACATTTCATAACCCCCAAAAGGAATCCCATACCTCTATCAGTCACTCTCAGTTCCTGCCACCTCCCTATCTGGCTCTCAGAAATCACTAATCTACTTTCTGGTTCTATAGGTGTGCCTGCTGTGGTCACTTTATATAAATGGAATCATACAATATGTGCTCCTTTATGATTGTTTTTTTTCATTTTACATGTTTTCACAGTTCATACACGCTGTAGCATATGTCACTACTTTATTCCTTTTTCTGGTTGAATAATATTACATTGTATGGATACATGTGATTTATGCATTTGGACTGTTTCCACCTTCTGGTTATTATGAATAATGCTGCTACGAACATTGTATACAAGTTTTGTGTGGCCATGTGTTTTCATTTCTCTTGGGTTTACACCTAGCAGTGGAACTGCTGAGTCTGAATGGTGGATTCCTTAATTTTTACTAACAGAACTTGAACATGTTTATTATAAACAATGAAAACAATTTAAAATTGTATGAAATAAAAGATAACACATTTCTTTCCTTGTTCCAATCACACTTCCCTAAGGTAAATACTGTTATCCTGAAGTTACAGTTCTATTTCCTTCCAGGCTTGGTCTATGTATGTAATATTTCTGAGCATGAAACGTTCTGGAAGATTGTGTTAAAATTACAAGTTAGCATGGGAGAAAAAGCAGTGACTCCTCATCAAAGTCTTATACTTGCCACAAACTATGTGTATGACTCTGAGACCTTGGGTAAGTCTCTTAATTTTGCTGGACTTACTTTCTCAAAAAACCTTAAGTATTTGGATGCAGTCTTCTCTAACCCTGTTCAATAAAGCATTCTATAGTTTAATGATACTTAGTGCCCTGAGGATATACTATTAGCTTTGGGCTTATTTGCAATACGTGTTGCTTTCAATTTCTTTTTCTTTAGAATTGGTAGAGGGAACATTAGAGGAAGAGAATGGCAACTACCCTCACTTTGCCAAGAACTGACATTTATTTAGCATGCTAAGCAAATGTTCAGAGTGTCTGGTGCTGAAAATAAAGTCCTTTTGCAAGTCTTAATCTGTTCCTTTTCCATCCTCTAAGTTTGTTGAATTGATTTTTGTTTTATTACCTTTCACAGGGTCAGAGTTGCTGAGAGGTTTGCTTACTATGGACCTTGATCCCATTTCTGAAAGTCTAGCAGTGCACATTTCAATGATCCAACCCCTCTAAGACATGTTTGAGGGATTCGCATATGATGTGACTTCTCAAGAGCATCTGGAATTGACATATGTAGAGTACAAATGAAACAGACTTTAACCAAAAGTAGACATTACCTTGTGCAGGGCACAAGAGGAAATCTGTTTCTGTGGCCTAATGCAGAAATCTCAGAGAAAAAAAAATGCATGCATCACCTTCTCCTAAGAGAATAAAGGTGAAATATGATCCAGAGAGAAGGATTCTTCTCCAACTACCAACTTTTCCATACAATGCCTTCAGTCTGGAGAAGAGCGAAATTCACTAAATGTAATTCCCTTTGAGAAGTAAGTCACTGTTCTAGGTGGGCACCCACCACTTGTCATTCTACTCAATGTCTATGAAGTTCTCATGTGCCACATGGACAATATACAACATGGTTTTTACCCATAAGGAGGTGACAGAGGGACATCTTGTTTTCATGTTACACAGAGTTATTACTAAAGGAAAATTTGTGAATTGACTTGGACTGTTCTTGAGGTTCATTATTCCCTGGCCATTATGGGATGGAAGTACATAAAGAAGAATGAAAGATCATTTGCAAGGTCCTTTTTATTGCTGACTTTGGGCCTAACAAGAAGAAAGGAAGGGTCTGAAGATTCCAACAACTTGAGAGGGCAGATGTGGGGTTAGAAAGAGCCTGAGTCTTGAGCACATACGGATTTCCACTTTGTTGACCAGGGAAACAGAGGGGACCCCTTGATACTCCATGAGAGAGGTCTCATTGAGGGGTGAATCAAGGACATGGGATACACTAAAAAATAGTTTAGAGAAAAGGGAGGAAAGAAACCAATGCTATATGCTTAGATGAGGACTCAGGAAAGATAGCTAGTAATGTGGAGTTGTGATTTACAGGTCTTTGACCAGAAGTTTAAGGAAGCCTTGACCAATTAGATGTCAGCAGGTGTGTGAAGCATCATCGGACAAGACATCCACCTCTTCCCCACTGTCCCAATTTCCCACAGTCACTATTCCCATCCCTCCTGTTACAATTTTTTTCTAACTTTGGGGTTTTAAAAAGTAGATCATCTTCTGAAAAAGATGTGATGCTCCAGAAACTGAATATTAATGCTCCGCAACCAAGAAAAGTCTGTCTTTTTTGTTTCTCTGCTGGGAAGGGTCTGGATTACAGGCTGTTTTTATGGGCCACAAGGATCCCAGAAGAAAACTCCAATATGCAAATCAGGGCAGGGAATCTGGCTGGGACAGGAAACGAGGTGCTATGGAAGATAGGAGCAGAAACATGGATGGCAACCGTCCCTGCCAAACACTACCAAGCTTCTCCAAGTCTGGCCTAGGCAGAAAGTGCCAATGTGGACCACGGTGGAAACAGAGATATACATCTGAAATAACATCATTTTAAGGGGTAGAGACAGGGACAAAGGTGAGAAGACTAAATTTGTTTTAAGTGAAGGGTGTGCTAAGGGGAAACAATGGGAAAAGGCTGTATTGTAAAACTAAGGAAATAACTATCCAGGACAACTTAGCAGTCACCAAAAGATTGTGCAAAGAAGGGAAGGAGAGTCTCAGAATTCTGGCACTTGTACTGATGGGAATCTGGTCAGACTTTTTTTTTTTTTTTTTTTTTTTAACTCACAGCCCCTTCCAGTGCAGCCTTAGGCTTACTTACAAGGAACGTAGATTCCAGTGATATCAAGACAGTAAGAACTCATCAAGTAACCTATCATATGGGAGTGGGGAGAGCTGGAAGGAAATTTGGACTGTCACTTGACCTTCAGATTTCACTTGAAAAAGGTTTGAATGCCTGAAAACCTATGAATACAAACCTATATCTGTGAGATCTAGGAGACATCAGAATGGCTCCAAAATAAATAAGGCCCAAGGCAAAGTAAAATTCACATATATTTGAAAAATGCAATCCAAAATAACTTTTTAGGTTTTTGTTGTTGTTGTTGTTGTTGTTAAGCATTATTAGTGGCTGTCAGTTATATACACAAAAAAACCCTCTGGGCCCAGTGGTCCCTAAATCTCCTGAGAGTGGGGTGTGACTATGTCTGGATTGTCTATCCCCAGAAGTACCAACCATATAATAGGCATTTAATACATATTTGTAGTTTGAGTGACATTTGTAGTATCCTTCTCATGGAGTTGCTGTAAGGATTTAATGAAGTTACATGTAAAGTGCTGGGACCTATAAAGATTAGACAGGATGAGATCCTTGTAATTATGCCAAAGGCATAAGAAAGGAAGGAGAACATTAGAATGAATCTAAGAGAGACAGAAATATCAAAGAGAAATAAGATTTTCATTTCTTATCCCCATCCCGATCCTCAGTCTAGGCCAATCCCTTCTGTTGATCAGGTTGTTCAGGAAAACACTTGGAAGTGGCAAGGAGCAAGGAGCTGTTTATCATGTCACACTTGGGCCCTGGAACATTTTGTCCTTTCTCCAAAAGAAGGGGAGACTTTTTAAAATTTGGACAAAGGCTCTGGCCTGATTAGAGAGGCTCAGTATATCCTCCCCCTTTTAAAGCAAACCATAAAATTCCTCTTTACCCTTGAATGTATTCATTTTCTCTGAAGGAAAGTGATTTTAGGTTTTAGTATTCAATTTGGAACACACATCCCTGCTGACTTAAAATACACTGTTCAAGAGATCCTTTAAACTTCACATGAGCTTAAGGTCTACAAAACTGAATTAAAGAGTTGAAATGGAAGATTTGCTTTCTCTGCTCTGAGAGGTAAATTTTGATCCCTTAATCAAAACAAAATTCTGCATTCTAAAATACTTAGGTCTCTATATAAATATAAGTAGTCTTGCACAGCCCCTCCTCCCATACTGTCAATCCTAAAATTCATCTCCCTTTATAATTCACAGGATTTACCATCAGTCTTTGAATGAGAACAGCCTTTTAAGAAGAATTCATTCCCCCTTCAGCCTCAGATATCTATTTAGGGTCACAAAATATGTCTATGTGTTTAATACATACACACACATAACGACAGTGATGCTAATGGGGCTCTTCATATTTATCAGGCATTGCTTTTAGCACTTTACATATAACTTCATTAAATCCTTATACCAACTCCATGAGAAGGATACTACAATTATTGTTATTACATAGATGAGGATACATAAGCTCACAGTAGTTGTCATTTGTTCCCGTTTGCACAACCAGGGAGTTGAGGAGGCAGGATGCAAACCCTACTACTCTGATTTGACAGTCCACATTCTTAACCATATACTCATCTACCTTACCTACCTATTGAAATTTGACTGTATTTAATGAGGTTTACTTTTTTCTCAAACAGAATCTACTGAAATCTGACTATATTAAATGAGGTGTACTTTTTTCTCAAACAGAATTTAATCCTTGAGGAATGTTATGTGCAATGAGTACAACATTCAACAACTATTGAGTACATTTTTAAGCCTTGATTTTGGTGCCAGCCTGCTTAGATTCAAATCCTAACTGTGACCTTAGGTCACTCAATCTCTCTAGACCAAGTTTCTTCACTTGCAAAATGGAGATTTAGTAACACATGCTTTCCAGGATTGCTGTGGGGTTTAATGAGCTAATATGTATGAAGTGCATCCTGGCAGGTAGTAAGATTATATAAATAATAATGATTGTTTTCTTCATTATCATTATCACCATATTACTATTGTACTACATGCCAGGAACCATTTTTGGCACAGGGAATACAAAAGCAAATGAGACAAGCAAAAAGTCTTGTCTAATAAAATTAATATTCTAAGTATATAAATCCCAATGTGCTCAATTTCAACTGTCTCATCCCATTGTTTCCATTTGTTAAAATATGTACCATAATTTTTCTATAAAATTGGAATAATCACACCTACCTCATAGGTTGTTATGAAGATAAAATGAGTTAGTACATAAAAGTTTGGAACAGTGCCTGGCACATAAAAGCACTCACTACATGTTAGTGGTTTTAATTAACATCTATGCTGTGGGTGTTATGGCTTAAGGTTACTGTCTTGATTCTTTCTGAGTTCCTATAATCTGTTGCTATAGTGATTTTGCATAGCATTTTCTCACAACTACTTTCCCTCCAGAGAGGACTGCTTTTAAAATTATGCTTATTCTTCAATCTCTTATTGCTACTCAATAATATAATGGTTACTAAAGATTGCTCCCCAAACACAAAAAATATATACTAAAACCAAGGGGAAATATTCATAACATTTCACATAAATAATCAGGCTTTTTTTCTTTTAAGCAAATTAGGTTGTTTCATGACAGAGTTATTTGAATACCACAGAATGGGAATTTTGGAATCAGACAAATCTAGGCTCATTTTCCAGTTCTTCCGAGCCTCCTGCTCTCAACCGACCGGGTGTGTCATGAAGGGTAAATGAGAGCTTTTGGAACAGGGTGAGCTCTGCCTTCCTTCCTCCTTTACACTTACAATGTAATTTCAAATGGGCTGTAAAAAATGTTTTTTGAATTCTTAATGAAAGAACATCTCCCTAAAAAAAAAAAAAAAAAGAGTGAAGGGCCACAATAAATGGGATATGTTTTTTTAAAAGTATCTATACACAGAATGCTTTAATGTCAAAGCAAGGGGTGTTTTTTTCTCATTGTGAATCCTTGCATATATATCACTTTGTGGAAAGAAGCTATAAAGAGTAATGTGGCAAGAGTAGCGTCTGTGACTTTGTGGGAGTCATTAATCTCTCCTTATTTTCCTTAATTCAAATTGGGCTTAGTGATCACCTACTTCAAAAAGGCAGCGAAAGTCTTTGAAGAAGCTGCTGGGTAAACAGGAAAGGAGGGGCTGTGCCTTATGAGCCATGTCCCAGAGGGTTTTCTCTCCAGGTTTTAATTAAAAATGAAATTAAGAATTCTTCAAGATTTTATCAGCCTTTTAAGTACTAAGAAGGTCAATGATTTGTTAAGTGTCTTTCTTTTTTTCTAATGGTGCTATTTCCCGGATTAAATTGTGTGAACGGGGCTTAAATTCCTTTTCAGGTCCACAGAGTGGATGGGGGCGCGGAGGACTGAGAGAGAAGACATGGTGCGCACGCGCACAGAGGGAGTAAGGCTCCGCGGGAGCGGAAGCTTGGGGGTGGGTGTGTCCTGGTTACAGTCGTGTCCCCTCTGCGTGCTAGATCAAAACCCACACTTTGCAAGGTTGTTGGGATTCTTAGAAACAATAAGGTATATTTGTAAAGTGTCTAGCTACTAATTTGTGTTCCAGAGAATCGCTGTTATTTTGTCTACATTCCTAAAAAGGCACATGCGGGAGAGACTGGAACAAAAGTAGATAAAAAGAATTATCTCATAGGAGTGTGAAGACACAGCTTAAGAAATATGCCACATTTTACCGGGTGCCTAAACATGTATTAGTAAAAGGAGAAATATGTGACTTTGCCCATGGTGACAAGGAGGGCTGCTGCTAAGAATGACAGAAAGAATCAGCATCTACAGCTTTCTTAGGGTCTCAGGGGATTTACCTAGGCTGACAAATATTTTTCACCTGATTTGTGATAGCACTAAAAATAAATACACATGAGCTCAAGGCTTTAAAGTAGAATGAGCATATGGAAACAATTAATAATGACTAATGTGGAGAGTGCCTAGATGAAAATTCATTTGCTCCATTTTCCTTGATCCTCACAATAATCCTAGGAAGGAAAAGCACAGATAGGATTATCTCCCCCCTTTTCTGATGAGTGAATGGAGGCTCTGAGAAAGATGAAGGGGTTAGCTAAATCCAAGTGCTTAGTATGTGCTTAGTGTGGTCAAAGGAAGACCTCAAACCTAGACAGTCTGGACATAATACCCAGCTCCTCAATGACATCAGGTTGCCACTACCTCAAAGAAGAGACTTTCTAGCACTGCCTTCTATTGAGTTTCCTTCTATAGAGTTTTATGTTTAAATACATTTATTGTGGAAAAAAATGCATTTACTGTGGACAAGAGTGCTGAGAGGAGGTGATATAATCAGCTCGTGTATAATCCAAGCCAGAAAATTCTTGTCCTTGAAATAATCACTAAGTACCACCCATTTCATTTGATAAATAATTCTGAATCCATTTATGTCTATCTCTACAGCTTCAGTTTAGTTCTTCATGATTTCAGCTGTAGTGGATTTGCTAACTAGTCTCCTGGCCTTGAAACTCTTTCTACACAGCTGAGTGATCTTTCTAAAAACACAAATCAAATTATATCTTTGCTCACCTTGAAACCTCTTCAATGGCTCCTCACTGCTTGCAGGATAAATTCCAAAATCTTCTGCTTGGCAAGTAAGGTCCTCTAAGATCTGCAGCAGCCTGTGACTCCAACTTCATTACCCACCCAATAACTCTTAGCCACATAGAAATGCTGTGATTCCCAGAGTGTACTATGCTTTCACACACTGTGGGGATTAACTCTGAGCTACACTTCTTTGACTTCGAACACATTTCTTCCCTCACTGACTGAGGAGGTCAATGTCTCTCTGAGAACTTTAAGAAAAACAGAAGCAGTTAGATGATTCTTCCCCTGCTTACCTTTAGAGACTCACATGAACTTCTATTATAGCATTATTATGTCTAGAAGTTATATCTGATTTTGGATTTACAGACTTTGGGACAGTTAAAACATTAAAGGCCCATATAAATTTGCTATTGTTTTACAAGGAGAGAGAGAGAGCTTGCCAAAGATAGGCCACCGTTACATATGGCTGAGGTCTTGTGAGATAAAGATCTTGCTCTATGTTCCAAGGTTGGGGATGGTTTGAGGCCACCAGCTTTATGACTTCTACAAAGGGAGTGAATTATACATGAATTCCAAGCTCTGTAGAGAGTAGTTAGAAGCTAGACTAGCAAATGGACCTGTGAAAAGGTAATGGTAAGTTTCCCATAAATAACTTCTTACAGGGGGCCTGGGTGGCTCAGTCATTAAGAGCCTGTCTTCAGCTCAGGTCATGAGCCCAGAGTCCTGAGATCCGGTCCTACATGGGGTTCCCTGCTCGGCCGGAAGCCTGCTTCTCCCTCTCCCCCTCCCCCTGCTTGTGTTCCCTCTCTCGCTGTGTCTCTCTCTGTCAAATAAATTAAAAAAAACTAAAAAAAAAAACTTCTTACAAATATTAGGAATTGATGAAACAAGGTGTGACTGGAGAACATTCCTGTGTAAATGCTCACCTTCTGCAGAAGGGACAGTCTAAGATCAGGCTTGCCCCTATGGCTACTTTATACTAGTTGGGTTTTAGTTACCTTGAGATTAGGTACTAGAGAAATGGAGAGCCTTTAGCATATATACGTCACAATGCGCAGTAATGACTTCTTCATTTACATGTCTTTGAACTGTTTAAGGGAAAGGATGGATGGTATCTTATTCACCTTTGAATCCCCAGCATCAATGATAATGCCTGGAACCTAGTAGAAATCCCATGAATATATACTCTGCAATGAGTAAAGATGTTTTTTGATCATATATGGCCTCAAAGGCCATTTCCTGCCCCAAATCTGCCGACATACTTTAGTCTTCATCTGGTTTATCTCAGTCTCTGTTTATCAACTACCAAATAACAATAACTAGGACCACCTATGTAAAAAGGATGAATGAAAACATGCCATACATGTTGAGAAAAGAGACAAAAATATGATTCTCCTTGCCCTAGGAATATCAAAAGCTGAACAACTTACCATTCAATTACCAATTACAACATCAAAAACATTTTTTTTTAAGAGAAAGTACTGGATAAGCAGAAGCCCCACAGCACTCCCATTTGTGTTTCATAGAGCTCCAAATTTTAGTTTGATTCCAGGCTCTGCCCATTTCTTGCTTTTGTAAGTTCTGAAAAGTCAATTACTCTAAATACAATCTGCAACCTTAAGAGCTGACACTTTGCCGAGTAATTTAAAGAGCTTTCCTAAGAAAAATTTTCAACTCTGTTTTCTTCTAGATGATGTAACAGAAGTAATTCTGTATACAATTAATTCACTCCTGGATGTTTGCTATCAAATCAAAGTGCTGAAAATTTGGGTATTCTGACTGAAAGGCACAGAATAGAGACGATTGGCTCTCCTTGCTTCTGCTGACTGGCTTCCATTCCTCTGAATGCTGATTAGGGATTAAGCTGGTGCACATGTAAAGGTGGTTTCACATGCTAACTTTCACAGAGCTGGTTTATATTCTAATCTGAGACAGTAACTGTCCTATCAGTAGGTGCATGCTTCTGAAATAGACTGGGGGAAATTCTCTAGAACTTATATAGAGATATATATCTCTATATATCTGTATATATAGAGATATATATCTCTAGAATATATATATTCTCACACACACATATATAAATATATATTTATATATTATTTATTATATGTAACACCATATGTATTATATAATATATATAATCACATATTGCAACTTAAAGGTGAGGCATTTTTTCAACACTTTGGATGGGCTTTTTTAGTTTATACCTTTGTAAAAAGTTTCCCTAGTATGGTACCTTGCACTTTATCAGTGCTTGATAAATCTTGGTTGGATGAAATGAAAGATATATTCTTGTAATATCCTGTTGAGGGCAGAAGATCCCCAATATTTGTATTTTATTAGAAGTATGCATTACACTCATGAAGACAGTGACTTGAGTTCTTGATCATTACAGAGTTGAATAAGGGCTTGTCCATCTAATTCTAAGTTTTCGGGTACCTCTAAGGTTCTATAGATTATTTAAGGTCACAGTGGAAAAAGCAAGTGACGGTGTTATAAATGGAACTAGAACCGTTGAACTTTACCCCTGAATTATCTATCAGCTGCATTTCAAGAAATATCTGCTCGGAGTGGTATTTTCCACTGCAGAGGAAATAAATCTCTGAAAGGAATTACTCAGTTTTCATGAATAACGGACAGTTACCTAATGAAATGATAATGTACTGACTATTGAGATAATATAAGGTGAAAGTGCAGTAGAAGAAGTGAGCTCTAGTCTGCTGTTCTTTGTTTCAGTGTACAGATTCATCCACTCCTAGGGCTATTTTATGTACCCATAAGACCTGAATAAAGCACAGTTTTAGCCATCATGTGTTCCTGAACAAGGATCTGTCTGCTGGTCTGCAGATCTTATTTCCATGTTTATCTAGTTACTCAAGAGTTTTGAGCTGCTATTGGGCCAGAAACTATGCTAAGTGTTAGGGGTTTAGCAGTGCACAGAGCAGACACAATTCCACCTGGTGAGCTTACAGCATCGAGTGTGAGACAGGAGTTTGGTTTTAAAAATCATATAAATAAATATATAATTATAAATTGCTTGAGTCTTATGGAAAAAAAAAAGAGAGACACTATAATAGGGGACCAGATTTTCTTTCAGGGAGCTTCTCTGAGGAAGTGCAATTTAAGCTTTCATCTAAGATGACCAGAAGTTAACCAGGCAAAGTGTAGTAAGAGCTTTTCAGTTTGGGGAAAGAGCATGTGTGACGCATCTGAAATAGGTAGAGGTTTAGTGCATTTTGTGAATGTGAATAGTGTGATCAGCAAAGGGAGGAGTGAAATGAGGTGTTTAAGAGGCAGGCAGGGGCTAGGTCATGCATAGCTTGGATGCTATATTAGTGACTCTGCATTTTATACTAATGCAAAAGAAGAGAGAGATGTGATCTGTGTTTTTAACAGATCACCTTGGCTGCACTGAGAATAAATCAGGAGGACAACAATGGAAGTGGTGAGACCATTTAGGAGGCTACTGTAGGTGGGAGATAAGGGAGGCTTGGGTTCAAGTGCTAAAAATAGAAGTAGAGAGGAATAAATAGATTGGAGATACATTTTGGAGGTAGAATCAATAGGACTTGCAGACAGACTGAATGATGGGTGTGAGAGAGAACAGGTGTTAAGTATGATTCTCAAGTTTTGGCTTGAGGAATGAGGTAGATGAATGTGCCATTTACTGAGCTGAGAAAGTGTGGAAGGGGAGAAAAGTGGGGTGCAATCAAGAACTTCAGTATCAGTGTATTGTCACAATGTCACTAAAATGTGTATATATATGCATATGTATATGTGTATATGTGACTTTTTTTTGAAGTGAGGGATAAAATAGGAAGAAAAACAAAAGAAGGGGACAGAATTAGACTAGAAAATAGAATTCCCAATCGGGTGATGGAGGGTGAGAGTTGGGGACTGGGGCATATCAGGATTGCTGAAGGTGTTAATCTGAAACAGACATATTCAACATTATACCATATGTATTTTTTTAATTCGGGAAAAACAACAACAACAAAAAAGAAACCCCATGGTCTTCATAATACAAATTACAGAAAGTAAACTGCAAAAGGATTGCATCTGGTAAATCCACACAGGAGGTAGATTCTACCACTGCTTATTGGTGAGTTTTAAGAGAGAGATGCATCAAAATCTCTAGCAGGATGCAAGGAATGCAACTTTTAGATTCATTAAAAAAAGAGCATGGGTTTTTGACATTGAGCCTGAAGGGAGATGAGAAGGTAGGATAAAAATAGAGAAAGAAGAGAAAAAATGAAATGGGTGGAGAATTTTTCCAGCAAGCAAAGACGTCTCTGTCATCATGCCTCTACTGATGCAGGGGCTAATGATCTCCTGGGTTTGAGTCCCAGCCCTGCCACTTACTAGTGGACGATCTGGGGCCTTTCAGGCAACTGCTAAGCCTCAATTTCCTTACTTGTAAAATGAAGATATCGATAACATCTACTTCATAAGGTGACTGTCAGGGTTACAAGATATTCATAAGAAGTACTTAACAAAGTGCCCGGCACAGAGGAGAGCTCAGTAAGTGTTAGGTGACTTTGAGTAGCTGATTATAGATGCCTGAATACCAGGAAGTCATTATTGTAGGTGTGTGTGCACCTTCTGCTTCCCTATGGCTATGGTAATTTTGCCTTCTTAGCTTCAAAATTGAATAGTCTGCTGTATCAAGAAGTAGCTTTTATGATTTGTTAAAAATATAAAACATTAATTAATATTTATGAAGCATTCTAAAATGCTATTAGGCTTTAATTGTTGCAAATTAGTGAAAATGCCCCAGCTGATTACATGGCCAAAAATATGTTTTCTCATGTATTTCTAGAAATGTTATGTATAATTAAAATTTGTTATTTAACTCCTCTAGAAAGGCCAATAATTGACTTTTAATTATTTCTTTGAAAATATGAAAGAAAAACAGAGATGATGTTCTAAGGAGACCCTTTTGATATAACCATTTCCACCTTGAATCATTTTAAAATCTATATTTTCTTGACCTTAACAGTATTATGGAAACATATGAAGGTATTCTATCTGAAAACATAACCAGATAAGCACCTCATTATATGTAGGAACATCATGATTGAGATCTCCTGGTTTAAACGGAACTGGAACTACCTTATGGAACACTACATTCTCCTTTTATTGCTCTCCTCTCTCTGTGACTTTTGCTATTGTGTAAAGATGAGGTTTTATTATTTAGCATACATATTCTTCAGAATACTGATACAGAATCATATTCAATCTTTAGTCCTAGAATTATTTGTTTACAGAGTTGTGGAAAGACTCAAAACATTCTAAGTCAAATCTGAACTTGGCATTTATTGGCGATATCATACCAAGGGCAATGCCTTAATTTCTTTGAAGCCTTGTTTTCTTATATAAAATGGGAGTAACTACATAAAGAGAACATGGTAAAAACCTACTGTGATAACATACCATAAAGGTTAAAATTCTTTGTGGTTAGATAGAACCAGCTAATGCTGTAGTTTTGGGCAAGTTGTTTAATACCTTAAGGAGTCAACTAAGTAGTGGTATTAATTTAATATTTTGATTAAAATATTAAATGGCAATAATAGTACCTACTTCTTAGGCTATCTTATACCTGTAGAATAGTAGTGATTATTAAATATTATTCAAAAATGTACTGAGTACATGCTCTTTTATCCTTCTGTACGAGGGAAATAGTGCTAATTAAATTCCAAGATTAATTCTTCTGGAAAAATATAATTAATACCTTATTAAAAATGCATGGGAACCAAGAACATTTGGAAAATCATGTGATCATGTCCAAGTACTCTGTGATCACACTAGGAAGAGAAACAAAAAGGCAATGTTCTTAATTTCTCCCATTGCACCAAAGAAGCAGAACATCTCTCCACTGAGGAAGATGTCAAGTACAAGAGAAGTGAGCAGAGGTGGATTCTACCCATTCATCCTTGTGGAAGCACATGCAATTCGAGAAGACGAAGCGAGGAAGCGCATGCAGTACCTGGTCATCTCAGAGTCAGGGAGCAGGCCTAGGTGGTAGTGGGGGTAGGGAGCTGAGAGAAGGAAGCTTTTGTCACACTCAACAGGGGAATAGTGCCTGGGAGAAGCAGGCTTATCACACAGTTTGTTCACAGTGCTGTAAACAGGTTCCGGAGGCCTGGTGACACAAGAGCAAGAGAGAGAGATGCACGGTTAGCGAACATACCCAACACCTGTGCAACTAGTTGCATTTCACCATATGCAAAAGTAAACACCCAAAACAATGTCTTAGGCTTTGTGAGGCTTGAAGAAAAAGTCTTTTTAAGAAATACTACCTCTGGCTAGAAATGAGAACTTTGGCTGATACTGGGAATGGTGAAAATTCAGATGCCTGACACCTCAGTGGAGTCATAGTCAACTTATAAACGCCATACCTTTTTGGATAATGTTGTTTTAAGTGCCAAACTTTGGGATCTTCTGACATGGTTCCTTTTTCAACTTTAGTCTCATCTTAAATGAAAGAGATGAGACCTTCCTGACCCCTTTAGCCAGGCCATCCTGTTATTTTTCACAGCACCCTGTCCATACTTCATAATATTTTTTTCTGAGCGTGAAATCATCTTGCTTGTTTTGCTTAATTTATAATTACCACTCTCACTCTGCCATAAATTTTCTGAGGACAGAAATTACATTTATTTTGTTAACCACTTAGAGTCAGTCCACATCCCATAAATATTTGTTGTATTCACATGTGAATGAATACACTGACAAAACTTCACACATTTGTGTAGCAATTTTTTGGGAGTGTTGGCCTTACCGAGAAGTCTAATTGCTTATATGATCTCAGTGATTCCCCTTTATATTTATTTATAAATCGCCACCCAACAATTAGTTTCAGAGAGTTTTCTACCAGGAGGATAATCACTTCGGTAAAATTTCTATTAAATGAATTAATCTAGAGATACTAAAACATTATCTAAAACAGCAACATCTTTTAGTTGTTATAAACATGCCTAGTAAATTTCAGTTATAACTTTTGCCAAACATGCACGTACTACAAAGTCCTTGGTTATTTAAAAAAAAAAAAATCTCACAACTCTGTACCCACTCTTTTTTTTTTTTTAAAGATTTTTTTTTATTTATTTATTTGACAGAGAGAGAGGGAACAGAAGCAGGGGGAGTAGGAGAGGGAGAAGCAGGCTCCCCGCTGAGCAGGGAGCCCGACGTGGGGCTCGATCCCAGGACCCTGGGATCATGACCTGAGCTGAAGGCAGACACTTAATGACTGAGCCACCCAGGCGCCCCTGTACCCACTCTTTTAACACATGGTCTGAAATTGTTACCAGTGTCTTCCATTTAAGGCAAGAATTGAAAGACCCAAATTCAAATGGAAGAACTCTCTGGCAGTCTGGGTGGGAACATAAGGAAAAGGTCAGGAAATAGGGCAATGACCAGACCCAGGTGAGGGAGAGAGCACCCCTTCAGTCCAGGAGACATCAGGGGCCGCAGTGGCGGCCATATCCCTGAGCAAAGATACAGGAAGTGTAGGTGGCGAGCTCAGTGAAGGCATAGTGCCGTGTTTCTGTAGCTCCCAAAGTGGTCCCCAGTGTTGCTCAGTCAATGCTTCTTGAACAGAGCAGGGGAGAAAAGAGGATAAGCAAAGCATTAAAAACAAACTTTACCTAAATTATAGTATTACCGTGGGCAGTCATGGCTTAGACACACTATCTAGAGAATTAGTTTCTTCCCTAACACAAAGCCTTCCATAACATAGCGAAAGATGCCTTGATTTGTTTGCTTTCTACAACACAGTAGAGAGCCTGAGGAGTGGACGGGAGGAATCCAGAGGCTTATTTCGTCATCCAAATAACTATCTCAGTGCTAAGATGAGGTGCTTGATAATGGAGTTGGCTTGTTCTATCCCAGTGGCTAATAAAATAACACTGACAAGAAGATTTTTAAAGTTTCTTCAAATAGCCAATTTTTTCCCCCTCACTTTACGGAAGCTAGCATATATTCTTGTTCAGACAAGTGCTCCCTTTTCAGAAAAAAACCAAGTAAGTTTGTCAATTTCTGTTTGTCAATTATCTAGAATACACACAATTCATAATGATAAACAGCAGCCCTTAAAAAAGGCAGCTGTAAGATCATTTTACAAAAGTGTTTTTATCAGTTTTTCTAAGTAATTCACACTGTGTGAAGTGATGTAAAGGAAAGATGCTTTCAGTTATCCACTGAAATACATCTTTTAAAACTGTCAGATTTGATACTGTTCTTGATTTCTTTTTTGGGGGGGTCTGTTTTTGCTTTGTTAATAGACTCAGCTTTAGGAAGATTGATGTGTATTTCCATGGTTTTGGAGACAGAAAGACCCATGATGCCAATCTGATAAAGAAAATTGGCTTGGGAGATCATCATTTTGTCTGCACTGAAAACGGGGTTATCCACACAAGAACTCAGCTTGAAAAGGGCTTTGTATTAATGAGATACATAAGTATCAATTAAATAAGATATGAGGAGGAATGTGTGAGCTCTATGGGAATTTTTCTGCATAAGTGATCACAGGAGGACCTAATATTATTTTCCACATTTTCTGCTTATGATTGAGCTGCCGTGGCAGAAATGGCCAGAGATGGATCGCCTCCCAAACATCCATTTACTCCTTTTTTACTTATTAAGAGGAAGCCAATTTTCCACTAGTCACTTTTCCTGTAGTAAAACTATATTTCTCAATATCCCTTGTAGAACTTTATTTCTCAGTCTCCTTTGTAGGTAGATGTGGCCCACTGAAAACGTTCAGCCCAATGTAACTGGAGCACAAAGGTTTTGTGGGACTCCTCTGATGGCTGCTTAAAGGGGAGCTGACTTAGCTAGGACCCCTGTGATTTTGCTCTTTCCCATTTCCTCCCTTTGCTTACCTGGGACCTGGATATAATGGCTGGAGCTTCACTGGTCATCTTGGACCATGAAGCAACCTTGAGAATAAAAAGAAACAATACAGATAGGGGACCATAATGGTCACTGTGTCACTGATGATAAGGAGTGAAACTACGCCACTTGTGAACTTTCTACCTCTGGATTTCTTTGATGAGAGATAAAGTATGTTTATGCTAGTGTTTTTTTTTTTTTTTGTAAATGAGGCTTAATATTAACAGATAGACTACTGCAAGATGTAAGACTGATAATTGAATACAAAGAAATAACTACAGATGCGGCTACCAAAAGGGGCTAATACATTTAATTATGTTAGAGGTCCATCTGACACATTTTGTATACATAGAAAAAGATAAAGAACACTATTGTCTGGCTTTGTTGAGAGCCTGTGACTGTTCATAGAGAACTCACTGCATCTTGATTAAAAATATTATATATATAAAATGGTAACTGATTTAAACTGCCAGCACAGGGCTTAAGAATAAGGGAATTGATGACTTCTTTTAGGTCATAAAATATTCTCATGATGATGTCATTTCAGTTAACATCATGCTTTCTGCCTAGGAGGGCTGATTTAATTTTCTCAGGCTGCTGTTGATTTGACAGACCAAGAAAATGATGTTACCAATTTTCTCCTAGTCCTTTTACCTCAGTAGGACTATATTTTGAAACAAATTATCAGAATCAAACCTGGCTAATATGTATATTAAGGAAAAAAATCCTACTTGGATTGTACTCAATTAAACGAAGAGGAAAAAACTCTCTGAACACTACAATAAATTCAAGACAATAAAAATTAGGCCCTGTCCATTGTCCAGTGTTGAACTTAAGACCTCTGCCTATATCCTTTGGAATCATTTTATGGACATAATATTATTTCATGACTCATTTGTTTTAGTAGATCTGGTGTTGGGGCAGGCTTAGATAACTTGAATTTTAGAAGAGGGACCTTATATCTTTGCCTACAGTCACTTTCAAAACTTTTTCATGGTGGATTGATTTTGTGCCTAGGCTTAATCACTCATGATTCAAAGTCTGATCAAAGCAGAAATACACCTATTGAAACTGTAGGCTCATTTATACCTATCATTCAGTCTTTCATCCTTTATTTATTTACAAGTTATTTTGTACAGTCACTGACTATTGAGTGGACATTTCAAATTCAGCTGAATTGTGAGAACACTTGCTATCTCAGAAGACAGGTAGATGAAAAACACCAAAACATAACAGAACACTTGACAAACTTGACAGAACGTTTTTGCAATATTCACCATGTCCTCTTGCAAACAAACAACTAAATTAAAAATATCAGTGAGAGTGTCCTTCCAAGTGGCATAAAAATGGAGTTGATATTTGAAGATTTCTGCCTGCTAGATTCACTACGGTCCTAGGATTCTATTGTGTGTTACGTACTATATAGGCCATAGCACAATACCCAGTAAGTACTACAACAAGCTACAGTCTGAGAATAGGAAATAGCATGTAGTAGGTACTTGAGAAACATTTCTTGGAATAAATGGATTTTTTTTTTTAACTATTCTTCTTTGAGAGCAATGAAAAATTTCTGGCTCTTTCAAGGAAGCCCAAAATTCTGCTGAATCTTAAAACTCCATTTAAAATTTTAGGACATCATCAATTCTCAGGGGTTATCCAGAGGACAGAAACCCCAATGGTGTCAGAAACTACTCGCTTTAAGTACTAGGTGTGCATGGTTCACCCCCTCTCGAGGGCCAGGTTTCGTGCACCTGCAAGCCCGCCCACGGTTCCTGTGAGTCACTCCATGGGCTCTGGGCACAGACATAGCTCAGGCTTGAGTTCCAGAAGTCCTAATGCCAGAAATCAGCATTCTTAGTATTTCCCTGCAGTGATATTCTCTGTGACCTCTCCGCCAGACAGACAAGAAATGCCAATTTATGAGCTGTCACTGGGATCTGGGTGGCAGGAACAGATGCCACCATCACTTCACATTTATTCAGTAAAGAAGTGCCACGGGGAAATGACTTTAGGCAGTGTGAATCAGCCAGTCACAAACTGAAAGAGCCTGTTTATCCTACTATAAACCTCCAGAGTCGCCTGGGTCAGGAGGTAATGAATATGGAAATCCAGTTTGAGGTGCCTCCTGTCTCTCTTCTTTATGTAGATGCCCCCAGAAAGGGGGGAAAGGAGTTAAAGATTATGAGTGTAATCTCTAAGTGAATTTATAAACAAATCATTTATTTTGCCGTCCACTTATCAGGGGCCATAGATAAATGGCTTTGTAGTCTCTAGTGTTCAGCCATCAGCATTTATTTGCATATCTATGGGTTTATAATTGCAGGCTCTTATAGCATATAATTAGCACACCCTGGCCCTTGGTGACCTCTCTTCTCCGAACTCCATTAGCACTTGCTATTTGTTCAGCTTCCTTGGCATTTTCAGTTACTAATCCACAAGGATAGTGTGGAGGGAGGTGCTGCATCATACCCTCTCCTAAGGAAAACCACCCTGTCTGCAACTGCCTCTTCCCATTTGTCCCATGGACTCCAAGCCAATTCAGTCCCCTGCTCAGCCAAAGCGGTTTAGACCAGGATTGGGACTCTATTCTGAGACCATGACCGGTAGGACCTATAGGGTTGGGCTGGGGAGGGAAAAAAAAAAGGGTAGGCCAATTGGATTCTGCTACTGAATGTGAATCAAGGAGCAGAAGAAGAAATGATCAGCTGGCAGCATGAGGGAGAGACGCAGACATGTAGAGGACAGCTGTGGCTGTGTCCACTAATTATAGTGAACCACAGCAAAGCTTCCCAAATTTTGTTGCTCAAGTGTCTAGAGGCTCCTTGAATCTAGAAAACAGTCTGTTCACTCTTTAAGGGACTTATTATTAGGGCTCATGTCATCGAATTTCTCTGCTGGCTCCCATATGACATTAGATGTATAATGAAAATCAACGACCACCTCCCACTGTATTCCTTCACTGGAGCTTGGGTCAGATCACTTGCTTACAATCACAAGAGTGAAAATAAAGCAGGCACTCTGCTTGTTTTATACTGTCATTTTTAGATCACCTCAACTAAACTATGCCACTCAAAGACAGAAGATACAACCTTGGATACCTATGTAATTCCAGAGTACCTGAGACCAATACCTACCTGATCCTTTTATTTATTATGGATTCTTTTGCATTATTTTCTAAAATGCTGCATTAAAATATTATCTTAATTGCAGAGTTTTTTGGTGCCCCCTTAAATTTTGTGCCTGATGTGGTACTTCACTTGCCTCACCCTAGTCCTAGCCCTGCTTATACCAGAGATGAAAAATGTTTAATGCAGTGATGATGGTCATTGTTAATACTCATCTGTGTGGTGCCTGAAGACAGGTCAAATGCATAGGACTTCTTTCCCTTAAAGGTAACAGTAAGAGTGACTCACACTCTATTGAGTTTTCCATTCTCCATCAAAGGGACTGCTTTCAAAGCCCAAAGGCCAAAGCAGGCAGGGCCCTCACCTCATTATACTGTCATATTTGGTGCACAGGCCTCCTTCCTTCTCTGATTATTAGCTCTCAGAGGATCAGGCCCAAATCTCATTTATCTTTGTTTCTATATTGCTTTCCCGAATGTAAGAACATATGAGTGAAATACTGTCATAGGAAAGAAATGAAGCTGTGGGGGGAAGAAAAGGGACTGGTATTTTTTATTCTCTCTTCTGGAGCTAGAATTAAAAGGAAGAGTCTAAAATTACAGAAGGAAGGATTTGAGTTATATATTTGTATGCTTTTGACCATAAATCTGTCATAAAAAATGATATGGATGAATCTATAAACTGCTTAGATTTTAGATTTTCTAACCCTCATCGTATGTGGGCTTCCCTGGCCGCTCTGAAGGTAACATCCAGCCCTATGCAGGAAATAGAACCAAACTACATAAGTGGATGGCAGCTGGGATGCCAAACACTTGGGTGCCTAAGCATCTGGCATACTGCTTGGCATGCTTTGGAGGAAAAGGTTTTTTTTGACCTTACAAGTGTGCCTCATGATTCCCTTTACACATAATGCACTGTTTCTGGGCCAAGGATTTGGAGAAGTAAGCAGAAAAGCATTAAATTCTAGGCCTGGGCTAATAGGTCTTAAGGGCAGAATTCTGGGGAGCCTAAAATTAATTAGGGGATAAAAGAGGATACAGGACCAGGTTGTGAACTATGTGGTGTTACAGGTGAACTGGACATTGTAACAAGAAGGATTAAAGAAGAGGCTCGCTTCTCTTACACTGAGCATTAAGCAGAAAAGTGTTAGCCATTTGGTAAAGGTGCTATCAGAACTCAAAGTACAACACAGAGAGATGTGGGGAATGAATTGGTCTAGGTGATGTGTAAGAGCTCATTCATTTCTCTTATTCGAAGCACCATGAGGACCTTTGAGGGATGCCTATTTGCACTATACTTGCTTTTCTAAAATGTAGCTTCTTTCTTTTAATGATATTACAAAGCCTTCTCTATATATAAACAAAGTTGTTAAGCTGTAAAATTATATGCAGAGGTAAACTGTTACAAAACAGTGTGGTGAGTGCAAAGAAACAGAGCTGAGTTTGACTCTGGCTTTTCCAAATTACCCTGTGTGGTCTGCGGTTTCTTAACTTCCTTGAGCCTCTGCATTCTCATCTGTAAAGTGGGGATAGTAATGTCAGCCCGGGAGGAACATAAAGCACCTAGCTCAGTGGATGGGATGCACTGTTGAGTTTACCAAATAGCAGCCAATACTTTCTTTTCTTTTCTTTTTAATAAATTTGACATGTAACATTGTGTAAAAGTCCAAGGTATACAGTGTGTTACTTTGAAACATTTATATATTGTAATATGATTGCTGATGTACGGATATTTATCACATTACATAATTATAGTACAGTATTATTGTCTCTATTCATAATACAGTACAGTATTATTGTCTCTATTTTCATACTGAGCATTAGATCTCTACCACTTATTTACTGCTCATTACAAGTTTGTACCCTTAATACTATTACTCTTATCCTATCCACGATCACCATCTCTTGGTAACCACCATTTACTCTGTTTTTTATCTTTTTTTTTTTTTTTTTTAGGGGGGGCAGAGGGAGAAGGAGACAGAGAATCTTAAGCAGGCTCCACACCCAGTGTGGAGCTCCATCTCACCACCTTGAGATCATGACCTGAGCCAAAATCAAGAGTTGGGCGCTTAACTGACTGAGCCACCTCAGCACCCCACTCTGTTTTTTATCTTGTTTATCACTTTCAGGCACTTGTGCTCACAGTGCTGCCTAGCCTCTGAGAATGCTGCTCCCCTATCAGGCAGTTCATATATTAGCACACTAATGTCATGTGGATTCTCTACCAGAGAGTAGAACAAAGGAAGTAACAATCTGTGGTTTTCAGTATCACCAAAGGCACTGCATAATGTTGCCTTTTAAAGACTCACTTTTGCTTCTGATATTGAAAAGGTAATTGGTCCTCTATCATAGTCCTTGGGGTTGATGCTCACTTTGTCTGAACTTCACAATTATTTTCATTGTCTCTAACAAGATATC
The DNA here is from genome assembly GCF_003265705.2 of Callorhinus ursinus. Lineage (NCBI taxonomy): Eukaryota > Metazoa > Chordata > Mammalia > Carnivora > Otariidae > Callorhinus > Callorhinus ursinus. Next base: position 13,181,054 of record NW_027397097.1, read on the forward strand.
ATCTCCAACTCAAACCCCTAATTGGTGCCTGCACCTTCATAATGATTTCCTTTCCTGTATGACTCACAGCTGTGGTGTCATCAAATTGTTGGGCCATAAGTAATTTGTTATTAGCAATAGTCTATGTACCATGATCTATAAATAATACTTTTTAAAAATGGAAAGTAGGATCAATTCACGACTTTCTCTGTAGAAACATCATTCTCCGTTATATTTTACTATGTTTGTTTATTGAGGAGAGAAATGGCAGAGTATGAAGTGCACCATTTAAAGTCATTTTGAAAGTTTTCAATTATTAAGGTGCTTTATTTTTTTCAAAAGAATGTTCAGGTTTCAACAAAATTAGGCTCTCATGACTGTGGATTGTAAATGGTTCATGCAGTGTTTCTTGTTTTTTGTTTTTTAAATTAGAAGTTGAAAGTCAATGACCTTGATAATGGTGTCTATAATAGGTGTAATCCCAAAGAGGACAGGAATCACCATATCTTGGTATTGGGTAAGTGTGTCCTGCTACAGTATTTTCATGGCATCCTGAAAGATGTTGAAACAAATACTATCTAAGATGCACAAGCCCAAGTATCATGGCTAGACCAAGGTTTTTGACATTTGAATTATCTGAGCAAGGTTTAATATGCCCTTTCACAGTGTTTAAATTCTTTCATTTTTATAAACCTAGCTTTCAAGTTTTTTTTCTTTTTAACTGAACTCATAGGATAAAATGTAAATCTACCAAAAAAGCAGGTTAATAGATATCTAGCAACCTGACGGAAAAGAATTTTTTTTTTTTTTTAAATAGGCTCCACGTCCAGTGTGGAGCCCAACATGAGGCTTGAACTCACGACTCTGAGATCAAGACCTGAGCTGAGATCAAGAGTTGGACACCTAACTGACTGAGCCACTGAGGCACCTTGAGAAAACATTTCTTAAGCATAAAATAAATGGAAGAAATCATATAAAAGATGAGAGATTTGACTACATAAAAATTTAAAACTGCTGAAGTAAAAAGAAGTCATAAACAAGCAGTAAGTTGAGAAAGCATCTTCTCCAAATACATTTATCAATATTTTAAAGATGCTCTTACAACTCAGAAAGATAAACCATAAATTTTCAATAGAAAATAGACAAAGGCATTTAGCATCCAATCACAAAAGAGAAAATATAAATGACAAATAGACACACAAATATAAATGCCTCACTAGGAATAAAAGTAATGCAAATTAAATGCTCTGTCCCCCTTTGCTGTTTAAAAATAATGAAGGATTTTAAAATTGATAAATCACAATTTAGTTGTTGTATGGTGAGTTAGACACTCATATTGCTGGTGCTATGGACTGTTAAACTCCCTCACAACATTCCAAGAAAGCAATTTGGCAATGTATTTCAGAAGTTTCAGAAGTAATCCTGCCCTTTGATTCAGCAATTCTACCTCTAGTGTGTAATCCTAATAATAAGAAAATAAAAAATGTGGACACAGGGGTCCATAGAGAGAAAGTCATTGTGGTTTGTCGTAAGGGTAATGCATAAAAAAAGTAAACAATCAAAATGTCCAAAAAAGGGACAAAAGGTTTAAAATGTGAGATATAGCCACATGATGGTTTCTTGTTTAGCCATTAAAGATTCACAAAAAATCCTAATGATATAGGAAAATGCTTTCCTTTATCATGTTGAACAAAGTGTAGTATTAAATTGTACATGGGACTGCGGGGACAATGGAAGCTGAAAACACCTAATTCTCTTAAAGAGCCTAAACTAAGGAGACAGGAAAGAAAATGCTGTGGAGAGTAAGGATTGTATGCAAGGTTGGGGTGGGGTGAAAGAGCGCCCTCTAGGAAGTGGTAATAAATAACAAATGCAAAGTTAAATGGGAATCTAAAAACATGTCCCATTCAGGAAGTTTAAGAAGGCTTGAGTAGGAGACCAACTTGAAAAGGTAGGCAGGTCTTGAGCACAAGTCTAAAATCCGCCAGTGAAAGAAGGCCATGGAGGTTAGTGCTCTTTGCACTGAATGCAATGAGAGTTCAATCATTTGTACTGTTCATTTTTACATTCATTCATTTATTTCATCTATATTTACCAAAAACCTACCCTATACCAGGACCAGAGAGATGTGGAGCAGATAGACAACCGAGCTACTGTAGGTGACAGGGCATATGTGCATGGGAATTTAGGAAAAGCTGAATTGGTGGAGCTCCGGAAGATGGGATATAGTGAACTTTTTCAACTCTAGAGCTTTCCCATCAAGATGACACCTTTTCTCTTTGTGCTACTTCCTTCTCCTCTCTCTAGCCATGACTTTATTTAACTGGTATTTTATAAATGAGATACTCTCTATCTCACTATTCCTGCTGCTCTTATTTCTGCTTCCTAACAACACCAACTTGCACATGACTCATGATGGACCCTCTGGTCTCCTTTTCATCATTACCTATTAGCTTCATTTTTCACCGACAGGTGTTCATTTGGGCTGCCTTTTAATTAAAAATTCCTGAGAAAACTCAATAGACCCAGTTTGCTTTTTTTGACTGAATCACATTGCTGGGCACCAGCTAGCCTCTGGATTGGCATCCTTTGGGTCAAGTACACACCCTGTTCATTTGCTGGGGGATGAGCCACCTGACCCTTTCAGTTTTTCCCTTCCAGCAGAGATGTAGGCAAGGCACAGTGGTCTGAGGTGAGCTGGGCATTCCACTGGTATTCTTAGATTTGACCTGATGGGTAACTAAACACATCATTATTTCCGGCCAGTACTATTAAAAAATGGTATAGAGAGGGAAAGCAGGACCATTCCTTTTGGATACAAATCTGGAAACAAAAAAGTTTGAATGATAAAAAAAAAATACAGGGAACATCACAAAGGTCCCCAAAAGAAGGCCCAAAGCTTAATTATCTCCCTAGGGTTTCTGTTTACCATGATATTAAAACATAACCTTATGGAACAAAACATTTACCTCTACAATAATTTTCTTTCCTCAGAGGCTCCAAGATTAGTTATATCTGTAACACTTAAACCAAAGGTTTCTGGATCTGATGAGATCTTGAGTTTTTAAATTCACACCTACATAAAAATTTCTGAATATATTTAGCCAAATCATATCTTCTAAAATAGAATGCAAAATGTTAATTCCGCTATCTACTTCTGTGTGCCAATTTTACGTTATTAATACAGAGTCTGTAGGAGAGAAAATACTTTACACCTTTAACTGAAAGAAAGCTCAGCTTGAGTACAACAGCAGCTCCTAGAAGGAAAAAAAAATAATGTTCAAATATAATTCTATATTACCAACAGAAAGGGTGAGGTGGCTTTAACCAAATCACTTAGATGGATTTCTTTCCCATCCCTTTGCAATGGTCCATTTTCCTCTATTTCATGCAGCTGTTATACCGTTTACTCTTCTGGGCCCGGAACAAAGGATAAGACATTCATAAGAACAAGAGACAGCTCTAGCACTGCTTTGCTCTCTTTGGAGGGGACCACCAGCTAAGAAGCACTTCTACTGGGATTTCAGACCAAGACACAGACTGAGGTCCTAAATTCCCTTGGGCTGATGCTTCACATTACTTCAAAATTTACACGTAGTGATCCTTTCTTCCAACCCTGCATTTGTATATGTAAATGTATCAGTTGTTCCTGGTTCCTAAGAAGGGTCTCGCTCCCATTTTCTCCACAAGTCCTTCTGAAGTATACCTGATTGTAGATTTTTCTCCTTTCTAAACTCCCATACAGTCTATTCTTAATGCCTGCCACTTGGTTTTGTACTCTGATATATTTTAAATGATAAAAATAACAACTACGTACATATATCTTGGGAACCTACTAGGAGGCAGGCCCTGTGTTACATACGCTTTATATATTCTACATCCTGTAATCCTCCCATAAATCCTAAGATGTATATAATAGTATCTGCAAGGCTTCGCACTACCTTGTCTCCCCTCACATGACTGACTTGGTGGTGGTGGGGCTGGATTTGAATCCAGGTTGTCTGGCTACAAAGTCTGGGTGGGTAACCATCATGTTGCTGTTGTTTTGTAAACTCTTTTTTCTAGCATAAACTTTCCCTCAAGGGTCTAACTACATTCTTGGTCATCTTGGCAATTATAGCCCCTATTTTAAAGGCAGTAGAGAACAGAACAAAGAGAGCAAGCTGTGAGTCTGATTGTCTGGACTCAAGTTCCAGCCCCATTACTTTAATAAGGATGCGATCATGGGCAATTTGTTTACCTCTAAGCCTCAGTTTCCTCTCCTATAAGCAAGAATAATGTCTACCTCTTACAGCCTTCTGAGTATTAGATGAAATGATGCTTGAATAGCACTTAGCACAGTGCCTGGCAGGCACTCAATAAATGCCATGACTATCACAAGTATTCGAACAGGAAATCTGGCAGTGACCTGCTTAACATGTCCATTTCTAGTCATTTTTGTGGATGGAAATTCATTCTTAAGAGATGATTTCCTCTTATGATGACAAAATCATGTTTACAGCCATGCCCAGGGTTGTCAGAAATAGCAAATAAGAATAAAGAATGTTCAGTTAAATCTGAATTCAAGTTAACAATGAATAATTTTTAATATAAATGTTAATATTGCCTGGGACATATTTATACTAAAGACTTATTTATCGTTTATTGTTGTTTAAAGTCCAATTTAACTGGATATCATTCTTTTATCTGGCAACCAGCTGGCCCCTTTGCCATTGAGCTCCTGTCCACGACCAATATTCTGCCTTGCAGCATATTCATTCACACTGGGGTACAGTTTACCTTTTTACTCTGGTGCTTCTTTTGGTTTGCTGCATTAAGTCAGCAAGTGTGCTTCATTTATTTTTGTATACCCAGTGCTCAACATTATATGTCTATCTGTGCCTGAATTTATATCTATGCCCAAATCTATATGCAGATATATAATTTTAGATAGAAATTTGATCTCGATCATAGTATACATATTATTATGCTATTGCTTTTATATTTTAAATTTACATCTTCTGACAGACATCCTTCTAAGTTAGCACACATAGCACCATCTACATTTTCTCTAATAGCTGCAAAGACCCTCCTCATACACCAGTGTTGGTGGTATAAACTGCTGAACCTATGACCCAGAAATCCTACTTACAGGAATCTGTCCTGTAAAACGGAGCACAGCAGGTGTACATTGATTATCACTGTCACAAAGTCTGTGAAAGCAAAACACGGGAAAAACCACATATGTTCATTAGTATTGAACAGACATGTAGGTATTAAAAATATTGCTGTGTAGGATCTGATGACATGGAAAGATACTCAGAACCTACAATTAACTGAAGAAAGCAGGTGAAAATAGTATTTGCGGTTTAACCCAGTTTTTTTTTTTTTTAAGATTTTATTTATTTGTTTGACAGAGAGAGAGACACAGAGAGGGAACACAAGCAGGGGGAGAGGGAGAGGGCGAAGCAGGCTCCCCACTGAGCAGGGAGCCGGATGTGGGGCTTGATCCCAGGACCCTGGGATCATGATATGAGCCAAAGGCAGACACTTAACGACTGAGCCACCCAGGCGCCCCTAACCCAGTTTTTGTAAACAATAAAAAAGATGAAGTATGATCCTAATTTTATATAATAGATGATGAGAAAAAAATTTGGAAGCATATGCCAGAGAATTTGCTGAATATCACTTCTGGGAAATATGTTCACGTTAAATTTTTATTTCCCTCAATATTACATGTTTTTAAATGACTTATAAAGGACATCAAAAATTGTTCATTGTAGAAGCTAAGAATCTGCATATGAATCTGCCATGAATCGACATATATAGTATGCTGCCGATTTTATGAGAAGCATATCTGTATGTCTACACATATGCTAGGAAAAGTCATTGGAATGTTAATGGTGCTTTCTCTGAGTGGTGAAATTATAGGTAATTTTGATTTCCTTAATTATATTTTCCTGTATTTTAAGTTACTTTTTAAATAATACATATTTTTTTTCTATTCCAGAGGACTGTTAGGGATTTATGTTGGGTCTTGTTCAATTCAGCCCCAGAAATCTACATATTCTCAAATAAGTCAGAAATAAAAAATAAATTTCCCCACTTTAGGGCTGATTTTTCTTTAATACTGAGCAACTTTTATTTCTATGTGATACGTAGGTACTAACAAGGTATTTTATGAGTGGCAATGCAATTTTATGAATAATTGGTTGTGACTAACAGAATGACTTAACTGGCATCACCATATTTCCTGTTTAAATGTGTCAGAATCTCAAATGTCTCCAGTTATGCAAATATATTCATTTATTAAGAGGATCCCAGTTAAGGTTTAGTCTACTTCGGAGAAACTATGTGCTAGCCAGAATTCTTTTATGGAAATGATAACAAAACAAATTAATGACTGTTGTCTTTTTTTTTTTTTTTTACTAATGCATTTACTCATTCATCTAACATCTATTTATGTATTCAGAGAACATACAGGGAGGCTATGAACATGGTGGATGGAGCATGAGTTTACAGGCAATGAGACCTGGGCTTGAATACTGCTCTACTGCTTGCTTAGCTGCAAGACTGGGGAAGTTACTGAAGTTGCCTGAATCTTGGCTGCCTTATCTAGAAAGTGGCTTACCTTAAAATCTACCTTATAGGACTGCTGTGAGATTAAGTGAGATAATCCGTGCAAGGCTTTAAGGAATCACCGCCATATGGTAGATGCTTAGTCCATAGCTATTTTTATGTATTAATCTAGGTGATGTGGATGATAAAAATCTGATACAGACATAGATGCTTCCCTTAAGCATCACTTTGTCTCAGAGAAAGGATGTGTGTGTATGTGTGTGTGTGTGTGTGTGTGTGTGTGTGGTAAAAGAGATCCAAACTGGTTAACCGTGATGGGACGGAAAGATAAGACTATCTTGGGAATTCAGATTAAGAGGAAATGGTATCCAGCAGGGAGAATCTTCGCAGGAGGTACTGGAGCTGGGGCAGTACCAGTATATGGGATTGAAACACATTAAGATGAAGAGGTGGTTGAGGGAAGCATGTTTGGTCAAGGGCACAGCAAGAGAGGGCAGGGTAACTGGTAAAGCCTGGTTACGTTGATCAGAGCATGGAAACATGAAGGGGGAAAGTGGAAGATATTCTGAAAATATAATGCACAACATATGAAACCATTTATAGGAGAACTTCTATTTTAATAAATTCCCTAAACTCTTGGGGACATTAAGTGGATTATGTGTATTTGAGGAATTTTACACATATTTAATCTCCTAGGTAATAACACATTTTAGTGAAACACAGACCAAGTTTGAGTCCCAATTCTACTACCTATTAGCCGTGCATTTTTATTTTTATTTCTTTTAAAGATTTATTTATTTATTTGACAGAGAGCACAAGCAGGGGGAGCAGCAGGCAGAAAGAGCGGGAGAAGCAGGCTCCCCACTGAGCAGGGAGCCCGACATGGGGCTCGATCTCAGGACCCTGAGATCATGACCTGAGCCGAAGGCAGATGCTTAACCATCTGAGCCACTCAGGTGCCCCTACCTGTGCATATTTAGACAAGCTACTTAATCTTTCTGATTTTCAAACCTGTGCCATTGTGAGAGATAGCACATGACAGCACTATTGTGAAAATGAATAGGAAAAAAGTATCCAAATGACTTATCAGAATGCTTGAGATTGGCAGAACTCAGCCAACATTAATCACACTCACCAGAGTCACCAGACTATTCTCCTCACCATTTCCTAAACCTCCTCTCCCTCCCTGTCAAACAGTTTTGAGATAATCATTCTAATCACCCTCCTGTTCATGCTCTGAGGAGTTTTAAGTAAAAGAGCTCTCCTTGTATGCTGTTGGCCAAACTATTTCCAGTTGGTTGAGTAAGAGCACAAGTTACACAGAGTGATGAGATGGCTGGCGTTGAGGTCGATCTGGGGAGAGGACTCCTGGCTTATCTGGAGGATCCAGAGAGATCCTGACTGAACCAGTACATCCAATGAAAATGAGAGCTGCTTGTAAATGAACTGCTGTAATGAATGAAGATACAGGAACAAAGAAACCGGATGGAGGAGATTTTTCTTTTTCTTTTTAAAAACTATCAATAATGCTGAACCCTCCATCTACTCTATCTAACCAATCCAGAAAAGAATCAGCAGATGGGAGAATTTAGAATAATATATTCTGATCACAGCTATTTGGCATCTATGATAGGTCCTTGAGATGGCGAACAGCTAGTCCTAACCCTGACATGCATTTAGCCATAAGGATATTGTCTGTTGGGCTGTAAGGTGGTAGGTAGCTGTGTATTTAAGGAACTTAGAAGTATCTAACATTCCTATACAAAAACATTTGTTTCACAGAAAAGGGGGATTAGGGAAAAGAACATTTCTGAATTACACTAACATAAGTTGCTCGCTCTTTCTTTCTTTCCTTCTTCCTTCCTTCCTTCCTTCCTTCCTTCCTTCCTTCCTTCCTTCCTTCCTTCTTTTCTTTCTTTCTTTCTTTCTTTCTTTCTTTCTTTCTTTCTTTCTTTCTTTCTTTCTTTCTTTCTTTCTT